>NW_017306360.1:110172-117245 GCF_000935625.1 Nanorana parkeri | reverse complement strand
GGCCCATTCGTTTCACATCATTTAAATCACAATGTAGAAGAATCTTCCCGGGGAGCTCAGACACATTGTACACATTATAAAGCTGCTATTTTTTTTTCTTTCTGCTATCTGCACTGGCACTTTGCTTAATCCCAACGTCCCTGAGAATTTGGGCAGAGAAACTAGATCTGGCCGGTTCTACCAGCACAGCATCTCACGTAGGGATCAGACTGGCAAGGAATACCGCTGGAGAAAAAAATAAATCGTACAACTCGTTTAAAGAACGTAGCGGGAAAAAAAACAAAACCTCGAGACGAGTCTAAATGTATTATTTGAACTGTGGCTGATGTTATTGGTGTTAGATTCCATGTGAAGGTTCCTGTAATCCTTCTATATCTCCCTGCGGACCAGAGAGGTATTCAGATTGGGCTAGACAGAGAAGTGACTGCACTTGGAACGGTGACTGACACATAGCATGCCTGCAGTCTCATGTGTGCAGCTCTGGTTGCGCCATATTACATGCACGGGTGTGAGAATAGACGGCTACTAAAGCCTAATGCCAGACTCATTTATTTTTAACAAATGGTCCCCCAGCAGTATGTAGAATAAAAATGGTGCTCTGGCTGCAATACCCACCTCCCATCTGGTGCTGTTGCCTGTAGCAATTCATTGTGGCCACTAGATGTCCTCTCTGTTCCAGCATGAATAGCAGCAACTAGCATTATTCAACTCAAGAAACTGAGGGCGTGCTGTGAGTACAGGGCATCTTGGACCCTGCGATTACATGATGCAGAGATGATGTAGGTGCTGCTCTTTGCATCACTGAGGACCTGTTTAAGGTCCCCTAGCAGTAGGTAAAATAAAAATGCACCTCTGTCTACAATAATCACCTCTTCTCTGGTGCTGTTCCCTGTAGTAATTAATTGTGGTCACTAGGTGTCCTCGGTGTTCCAGGATGAATGGCAACTAGCATCATTCAATTCAAGAAATTGAGGGCGTGCTGTGAGTACAGGGCATCATGGACACTGCAATCACATGATGCAGAGATAACGTCAGAGCTGCTCTTTGCATCACTGAGGTTCTTTTTTTTATTTAAAAAAGGCCCCCCAGCAGTACAGGGCATCATTGACCCTGCAATCACATGACATAGACATGATGTCATCACCGCTCTTTGCATTAATATGGACCTTTAAAAAAAAAAAGGCGTGCTGTGAGTACAGAGCATCATGGACCCTGCATTCACATGATGCAGAGTCAGCGCTGCTCTCTGCATCATTGAGCACCGACCACCGCCGAAGATGAGGCAAAGGGTAGAGGACCCTGAGTGTCAAGGTATACAAAAAAACATAAGTATAAAAAAAGAAAATAGCAAAAAGTGCTGCTGGGGTCCTGGATAGGCGGGGAGGAACTAAGGGCCTGGAGTTGGACTTTGGGGCGGCGCAGAAAACGCCAAGTATAGTCCAGAGGTGTCAGCAGATAGAGTTGAGATTCTCTAAAGACAAAACTGGATGCCAAACCTCATGTCTGTAAGCAGTGCTCACGGCTTTTTGGTACCTTTCCTCCCACCGTAGTGTGAGGTCCTGTTGTGTGACCGGAGGAAATCTTCCAGTCAGGAAAGGGTGGCAGTTGCAGGTTGGAGGAGTTCTGCGGAGGCTCCTAAGAGAGAAAGACCTGAGCTGTTGTTGGGTCGTACAACCAAGCCTGCCATGAGAGCAACAAGCTTCCCGGGGGGCACATTGCCCCTGTGGATTTTTTCTGTTCAGTGGAAAGGTCCAATAACGGATTGCTGTTGAAGCATTTCAAATCTGGCTAAGCAATGCCTTAAAATACCCTTTTCTCAATAAAGATGCTTCAAATGCTACAGTGCTCTGTGCTGGCAGAGATGAGTAACAGCCACACCCCTCAGCTTGAATGTATATATGAAAGACATGTAATACAGAGGAATAAAGTGAGTATGTCTGACCAGGTCTTTTCATGAGAGCTGATTACTGAGTGCACTGGGTCTAGCCTTAGTGCCTGTTGGTCATGTTTAGACCCCCCGCACAGCTGGACCTTACAGGATGGTGGAGGTTGTTAGCACAAAGTCTGTCTGAACATCATGTATATTTCTGTGATTTCAGAGGGGCTTTAATGTGTAACCTTTGAACATTGACATTAAAGCTTGTGCGGTTGGCTTGCATTTGGTGTGACACCTGAGAAGATTTGTGCTGACAATCATAAAAGCCTTTATTGCAGCACTTTGTCTCCATAATACATCATGAAATGTCATATGGAATTCTCCAAACTGGTTTCTCAATTCTTTCTATACAATTCATGGGGCTGAATTCACAAAGATAACATGCCGGGATAGAGACCTCTAATTGTATTAAAGTAACAAAGCTAAATGAGGTTTGAAAATTACAATCACAGAGCCGATTTTTCTTTTTTTAAATCAGCTTTATTGAACAAAACAAAGAAAGTTTAAACAATGATACATGCTGTACATTGCGGTTCTGTTAGGATACAATCCAATGGGGTTATATGCAGTTCACGAGGAATCAGGTATCATAATAAAACCACATCCATGTGGAGTAAGCATAGGACAAGCTGGGGATCGACTTGACTTGATTGGTTATAGGCTTTAGCTCGACTTGACTTGATTGGGCATGGGCTTTGGCTTGACCACTTCACTTGATTGGGCATAGTCTTTGCTTTGACCACTTCACTTGATTGGGCATAGTCTTTGGTTTGACCACTTCACTTGATTGGGCATAGTCTTTGGTTTGACCACTTCACTTGATTGGGCATAGTCTTTGGTTTGACCACTTCACTTGATTGGGCATAGTCTTTGGTTTGACCACTTGATTTGATTGGGAATAGGCTTTGGCTTGACCACTTGACTTGATTGGGCATAGGCTTTGGGGCAAAATATGGCTACCATAACTTCTGCATATACCATGGTGGCATGGATTCTTCTCTTTCCACTCTTAAGCTGGCCCTACTCTGTAATAGTTTCTTCAAGCAACCCGCAGGCTGAACGAAGAAAATATGATAGATTTCCCCATCAGCACCTAAGAACTTAGTTCGAAGATTTTGCCACCTGCTCCTTTGATCAGCTGATCGAGAGATGGCGGCCAAAAGGTTGATCAAGAACCAGACAAAATTTGTATAGTGGCCACCTTTACTATATGCCCCTCATGCTCTGACCCACCATTGATCCTTTGCTGCCAAAGTCAATGTCCAATCAAGTCAAGTGGTCAAGCCAAAGCCTGTGTCCAATCAAGTCAAGTGGTCAAGCCAAAGCCTATGTCCAATCAAGTCAAGTGGTCAAGCCAAAGCCTATGTCCAATCAAGTCAAGTGGCCAAGCCAAAGCTTCTGCCCAATCAAGTGAAGTGGCCAAGCCAAAGCCTATGCCCAATCAAGTCAAGTGTAGTGAGGCCAGGGTTATACAGCTATTGTCCCCAAAACTTTTTATAAGAACCTCAATGCAGATATATAAGCTGTTCCAACATATGGCACACATTCCTTTGGTTGTTGCCTTTATGTAGGAGGAGCTCCCGAAAATTACTGTTTCCCCAGATTGGGGTATAGTTAGTTGTCTTTAATGCTTTAAAACTGTTTGAATCGTTGCCAAATAACATGTATAGGATGGAAGGTAAACTACATGGGGCAGGGTTGTCCTCAGACGATGTACTGGTGAGATTCTGGAATAATACATTTTACAAGCTTTGGAAGTTACGGTGTTCTGATGGCTGTTTTAAATTGGATGTGTTGACAGTTCAGGGTGTGGATGAGCTCCTGCTTGGCACCTGCACCGCTCAGCCGAAGGATGGATCCTCTATATTGCTCTTAGGCGCAACAGGAAACTTTTACTTGTAGGTCAATTTTCCTGAGTTTTTCCTTTGGCAAAATCAATTGAGGGGCTAATTTCAAAATGCCTCTGTATTTTGCTGCTGATGCCCTGATCAGTAGACGGCAATCCAATTATTTACATTAAAATATACAGTATGTATAGACCAAACTTTTAGTTTTAGGTTTGTATAGAGTAGTAAATGGTGGATACCACTGTGGGTTTGTTTGTTTTTTGTCCTCATCTCATTGGGAGATTTCCCTTCACTTCCTGTTTCAGGGACACGGGAAGAAATGAAAGGAAAGCTTTACAAAATAAGCTATTATAAGGTATAATAATAAATAAAACCTGATAGGGGGTTCTAGTCCTTCACTACTCCACCCAAAATCTTTTTTAAAAGTTTGGCTTTCGTTATTCATAGCAGTGATGATCTGAATGTGTTATTGGTTGCTAGAATGCAGATGGATGGGAAAATTGACCAAATCTTTCACCCGTTCAATGAACTCAACTCATAACAGCTTGGGTTAGGATCGAACTCATGGTGAGTAAGGATGAGTTCATGCCTGGACCGGACCTGAGCTCATCCAAATGCAGAAGCTACATGGGGCCTCCCGCCCAATCAGCTGTGGGCAAGGGCATTCCCTGCCCTGCAGTTGACCATAACCAAGGGGGCAGGATTCCTCTGCTGACACCATTTACCTTTTATGGCCATATTAGGACTAATGTCACGTACCAAATATAGCATTGTAGCCATATAAGGTCAATGACGTCACTGCAACTCGCCTTTTTGCTTATGTCAAGCTGTAGGCTTGGAATTCCCTGCCTGCAGCTTATTGGATGGCATTGAAGGAGCTTCCTGCTATGTTCGGGAGGATCTCCTTCTATGTTCGGAGGATCTCTTTCTATGTTCACAAGGATCTCCTTCCATGTTTGGGAGGATCTCTTTCCATGTTCGGGAGGATCTCCTTCTATGTTCAGGAAGATCTCTTTCCATGTTTGGAAGGATCTCCTTCTATGTTTGGGAAGATCTCTTTCCATGTTTGGGAGGATCTCCTTCTATGTTCGGGAAGATCTCTTTCCATGTTTGGGAGGATCTCCTTCTATGTTCGGGAAGATCTCTTTCCATGTTTGGGAGGATCTCCTTCCATGTTCAGGAGGATCTCTTTCCATCTTCTGGAGGATCTCCTTCTATGTTCGGGAGGATCTCCTTCTATGTTCGGGAGGATCTCCTTCTATGTTCAGGAGGATCTCTTTCCATGTTCTGGATGATCTCCTTCTATGTTTGGGAGGATCTCTTTCCATGCTCGGAAGGATCTCTTTCCATGTTCGGGGATCTCCTTCCATGTTCGGGGGATCTCCTTCCATGTTTGGGAGGATCTCCTTCCATGTTCAGGAGGATCTCTTTCCATCTTCTGGAGGATCTCCTTCTATGTTCGGGAGGATCTCCTTCTATGTTCGGGAGGATCTCCTTCTATGTTCAGGAGGATCTCTTTCCATGTTCTGGATGATCTCCTTCTATGTTTGGGAGGATCTCTTTCCATGCTCGGAAGGATCTCTTTCCATGTTCGGGGATCTCCTTCCATGTTCGGGGGATCTCCTTCCATGTTTGGGAGGATCTCCTTCCATGTTCAGGAGGATCTCTTTCCATGTTCGGAAGGATCTCTTTCCATGTTCGGGAGGATCTCCTTCCATGTACGGGAGGAGCTCCTTCTGGGTTCAGTGGAGCTCAGGTTTGTCCCCACACAGCTACCTCCTCATGTATCACTTCCCCTGCCCTTTAGATTGTAAGCTCTCAGGGGCAGGGACCTCCTTACCATCTTGTCTTGAATTGTATTGTGATTGTAATGTCTTCCTTATAGTGTACAGCGCTGCGCAAACTGTTGGTGCTATATAAATCCTGTATAATAATAATATTCCCTAATGGTCAACCCGAACCCAAAGCTCATCTCTAATAGTCAGTTTGTAGGTTGGGGTGGTCAATGGTGCCATTAAATTTCATATTTTGGTGCTTTGTTGGTGCCTGTTTATTTTTTTGTGGATGTATATCTATAAAACACAAACATGTCTGCAGTTCTCCTTCCAGCAGGCATCTCCGTACGTCTCATTAGTAGATCTTGGCTCCTCTCTGTTTTCGGCCTTCCCCCAACCTGCCAGGTTATCCTGTCACACTTCATCCTGCACGCTCATTGCCATCCCTCCTGGTCTGACCTATTTCTCTCAGAGCCACCTGCCCGCGGACTGGAATGACTGGCAATTTTTTATTGCTGCAAATAAGCAAAATATTACCTTGAGTAAGTCTCTGGAATAAGTATAGGTGCGGCGCCCGCGGTCTGCCTTTCAGGACGAGCGCCCTTCTCTTCTGGTTCACTGGCGTGTCTGCCAGGGAGATCTCAGCGGATCAGAGCGGGAGCCGTTGTGCTTACATGTCAGGCACGGATCCCCTCTAAATAAGCTAATACAATCAGGGCGGAACGCTGTCATGCGGGCTCAAAGCGCCCCTTCAAGAGGTATATCGTCGGGCTTAGATATAAAGGGTGAGTCCGGTCCTGATCGGGCTCATACCCAATGAATCTGGCTAGTCAACCTTAAATTATTATGGGCCTGGATTCAAATGTCGGTGTCTTCAGTTGCCTTCCTGAGTGTTTGTATTTGCAATTTTTGTGCATTTTTCAGGCGTTTTCCAGGTGATCCCATTGAGGGTCCATTCACGCTTTTGTAGAACGCAAACATGCGCATAATTGTGCAATGTTGCATGCGCTCAATAAGCATGCAAAAAAACGCGTGCAGTATCTTAATTGTGGGTGGCACCCCAGACGCAACAAGCAGGACATGCATTTTCTGGTGCGCAAAGACAGTGACAAATACGCAAAACAATGCGGTTAAAGAAACGGTGCATGAGCGTCTTTGACACATTTGTCAGCCCATTGAAAATAAAAGGCTGTTCTATTCACAAAGCACGCAAATGCGCAAAACTACGCTTAAACACGACGTGAATGGGGCTAAAAGTGTAAGCGCCCATTCACAGCTGAGCGATCTCAGGTGCGTTTCCAGATGCTCCATCTTATTCTGTTGTGTCCAGTCACATCTTAGTGATGTGCTGCCGCCGAACGCTCACAAAAAGTACAAGAGGTTTTCTTGGGGCATTATTGAGCGTTTTGGACCCAATAGACTTCAATGGGAGCACCTAAAAAACGCACATAATGTCTCCTCCTCCTGGTTACTACTGTAGCTTTCCATTGGCTAAAATAAAAACCCTCCATGATG
>NW_017306360.1:105980-110159 GCF_000935625.1 Nanorana parkeri | reverse complement strand
TCAGGTCATGTGATCGAATGGAGGGGGCGGGGGTCTGATGTGAAGGAGGACCCCCGATATAATAGGGAGGGGGCTCTGATGTGAAGGAGGACCTCTGATATAATAGTGGGGGGAGCTCTGATGTGAAGGAGGACCTCTGATATAATAGAGGGGGGGGTGCTCTGATGTGAAGGAGGACCCCCGATATAATAGGGAGGGGGCTCTGATGTGAAGGAGGACCTCTGATATAATAGGGGGGGCTCTGATGTGAAGGAGAACCTCTGATATAATAGGGGGGGCTCTGATGTGAAGGAGGACCTCTGATATAATAGTGGGGGGAGATCTGATGTGAAGGAGGACCTCTGATATAATAGAGGGGGCTTCTGATATAAGGGGGCTCCTGATGTGAAGGAGCATGTGGATTAGAAATAGGAACATTCCTGCTTGTGACATGCCGCCATTTGGGCGCCATATAATTGAACAGCTTGGATTTATTTTGTGCCCATAAATAATCGCATTCATGCGCCCAGCGGTAGGCGGCGCAAAGCTCCATGTAAACAGCGCAAAAGTGCAACATAACAGATACATTGTTACAATTTGTGACTTTTTTGCAACAGCTTTGCACATAATTGTTACAATGTTTCACTTTGCACTCACCGAAGGTTTATTGGGTCCATAGTGTTTATTTATTTTTTTAATAAATACATCACCGCATCTGCGTTTTATATATATTTGCCGGGAGAGCTGCACGGCGAGGAATATCTTACCTGGGAACATCCGTTTTCTGAAAACTGGAGGCCTGGAATTGATATTTTCAGCCGTGAAGTGACGGGTTGAGAGTTTCTGATTACAATGTTCTTTTCTACATTTTGCAGCGTGTGCACTATGATAGATTGCTGTTCAGCAGGTGCCGCCACCGCCGCCGCTGTAATATCCTCATTATTCCTGTTACCCTGGATGGAGCCGTCCAGTTCCAGGGGACGCATTCTGTTATGTAACAGATGTGAATTTACAGTGTAAGCAAAGCATGTGCTGGAAATAGTTCTGTGGGACGGGACGTGCGTGCGCCTGGTTAGTGCAGCACGCAGGGCCAGATGTCCCACAAGGCCAACCAAGGCCAGGCAGCAGGGGTGTGGAATTCCTATCTCCCGATGCCCAGGGCATGCAGTTCCTGGCATCGGGTGGGTAGTTATATTCTACATTTAGCCCTGCTTTGGGCAAGCAGAGCTAAATGTACAGCGGGGAAGCTGTCACTTGTTTTGGTGCCACCGAGATCACTTGTATGCAGCCTGCAGGTCTGCCATTCTTTATGGCGGGTAGGGGGGCGCATTGCAGACCTGGCCTTGGGGCAGCAGAGACAGTAAATCCAGTCCTGGCAGTACGGCAGGTTAACGGTTGGCAATGGCCAATTTCAGGACATCCGGATGACTGGGGTACATTACGCTGGCCAGGTATTCGCAATCCGCCTGACATGTGAACAAGTAAAGGGGTCTTTCTTTCTTTGTATGTTCTTCACGGTGGGGTACGGACATGCTGGGCACACATGAGCCCCTCTCAATTCCCAAGCAAATCCATGAAGACTTTCTAACTTCATGGTCAAAAAGTTAGAAAGTCTTTGAGTATTTGCTTGGGAATCGGGAGGGGCTCATTTGCTCTCGGCATGTCCTTATCCCACCATAAAGATTTTATAGAACAAACAAAACAAAGAGAACGGAGATATTGTGATAAATAAATGTAACCACCAACACATCAATCAAAGTATCTCAATCTTTATTTTTACACATAAAATTCCCATGGTCATTGGTGGCCGGCACCAGGCACGACACTCGTTTTTGGTGGGCCTATCCATCCTGAAGGCTCTTTTTGCTTCACACGGGGACACTGACTCTCTACCACGGGTGTTATTTGACAATGTTACAAAATAATCCATCTATGATCTGTTACATGGGATAATACATACACTCGGGCTTCATATGTGTCCTTGAAGAAGTGGGCTTTGTTCCATGAAACACGTTGGATGAAGTTCACCTTATCCAGGATAATCAATGAGTTAGGTCAGCCTAAGCCGGGGGGCCTTCTGGCTTTTCCAGGGGCACCTCGAAATTTTCGTGTCATCCCTTTCCATGGGGCAGGCAGGCTTTTGATGTGAAGGGGAGAGGGGGGTCTTTCATATGAAAAGGGGTTTCTGATGTAAAGGGGGGACTTTGATTTGAAAGGGGGCTGTAATGTGAAAGGAGGGGGGGGGGGGCTCTGATATAAAAGGGGGACTCTGATGTGAAGGAGGGACTTTGATATGAAAGGGGGCGTTCTGATGTGAAAAGGGCTTCTGATGTGAATGGGGGCTCAGCACAGACTGCAGAGTGCAGGGGTCAGGAATATGTAAAATACCGCACAGACTACACAGTTCAGGGGTCAGAATTATGTGATACAACACAGGCTACAGAGGGCAGGGGTCAGGAATATGTGACATACAACACAGACTACACAGTGCAGGGGTCAGGAATATGAAATACAACACAGACTACAGAGGGCAGGGGTCAGGAATATGTGACATACAGCAGAGACTACAGAGGGCAGGGGTCAGAAATATGAAATACAGCAGAGACTACAGAGGGCAGGGGTCAGGAATATGAAATACAGCACTGACTACAGAGTGCAGGGGTCAGGAATATGTGACATACAGCAGAGACTACAGAGGGCAGGGGGCAGGAATATGTGACATAGAGCAGAGACTACAGAGGGCAGGGGTCAGGAATATGTGACATACAGCAGAGACTACAGAGGGCAGGGGTCAGAAATATGAAATACAGCAGAGACTACAGAGGGCAGGGGTCAGGAATATGTGACATACAGCACAGACTACACAGTTCAGGGGTCCGAATTATGTGATACAACACAGGCTACAGAGGGCAGGGGTCAGGAATATGTGACATACAACACAGACTACAGAGGGCAGGGGTCAGGAATATGAAATACAGCAGAGACTACACAGTGCAGGGGTCAGGAATATTTGTTTAATTTGACAACAAATTGTTTTTATGAATCTTACATTTTCAATCATGTGACCTGGTGTAATTGTGTTGTATATTCTGAATCTTGCAGGGGGAGCTGCTGAGTCCTTGCCGCTGTGACGGATCTGTAAAGTGTTCGCACCAGCCCTGTCTTATTAAATGGGTCAGCGAGCGCGGATCCTGGAGCTGTGAACTGTGTTATTACAAGTACCACGTTATTGCCATAAGCACAAAAAACCCTCTTCAGGTAAAGGTACGTCACGCCATTCCCATGCCGGGCGCTTTATGGGCGAACTCACTCTGAATTGAAGGAAGGTCTTGCCAATAGTTTAAAGCAAACCCGCCCTTTGTCAACACGGGGCAAAGTAACAGGTTCTCTTTAATGCCTCCCTACCTAGCAGTATATATCTACCTACATAGTTACCTACCAATACCCATACCTATGCCTATACCCATACCCATGCTCTGTTCATCAGAAATTAGTACGGAGGAGCATGTGACTCAGTCAAGGTGACAACGCTGGGGTGTGGAGCATTGGGACCCATCATAGAAGTTGATGCCCCAGGTGGGGTTATCTTCTGCTGTTGGGGCTTCTGTAAGGCTCCTCTTTGGCACACAGGGGCCCTTGTTAGGCTCTTGTAACAATGTACTCATATAACGGAGTGCCAGACAAATTGTTTGTGCCCAGATATAGTTTAGTTTATTGTCCTCAATATAAAGCCGACATGTTTTGGGGTTCCAAAGGGCCGCCTTCATCGTGATTGTATTCGGATTTCTTTTTACCTCTCAGGTTACATATTTCTTACCATCCGGATCATGCACCTTCCAGCATCTCTGACCCCATGTGAAGAGGGCCACATGGAAAACCTGGAAAGCGGCGGGTTATATTGAGGACAATAAAAAAGAGACAACTTTAAAGCTGATGTTTAATCTGATTATAGTTTGTCTTCCCTGGTCCCCCCCCCTCCCCCCATCAACATGCTAATGACAGTTTCTTCTTTTTATTGGTTTGTTGTTACATTGTTAATCTTTATTTTTACATTGAATCATTCAAAAAGCATTTAGATACCTTCCTAGGAGACCGTAACATACAGGGGTCTTCATAGTTTCTTGCACCGGGGCCCTGAAGGTTCTAGTTACGCCTCTGTATATGATTTTACATTTATTACATTTTTTTAATCATATATAT
>NW_017306360.1:97240-105942 GCF_000935625.1 Nanorana parkeri | reverse complement strand
ATGATTTATTGATTCCCCGAAGTTATACCGCGCCATGCAATGTGTTGGCGCCATATAAATATAAAACAGTAACGAGGATGATATTTTTTTTCCCCTGCAGTGGCAAGCCATCTCCTTGACAGTCATAGAGAAAGTACAGATTGCAGCGGCCATCTTGGGCTCCCTGTTCCTCATCGCCAGCATCTCGTGGCTCATCTGGTCAACGTTCAGCCCGTCGGCAAAGTGGCAGCGGCAGGACCTGCTCTTCCAGATCTGCTACGGAATGTACGGCTTCATGGACATCGTCTGTATAGGTAAGGCGGCAGCCATTCACACAGAAATCTATATGGGGGTAACATTAAAATACCAGGGGAACCTCTGGTGGGGGAAATCTCAGCTGCCGGGTTCACAGCTCCGCCCACCTCCGGCAGCCACTAGAACGCTGCCTGCGTTGCGTTATGCAGCCTATTCGTTTGAATCGACTGCCCATGCACCACAATAGACCAGAAATTGCGAGTGCGGAATTTTTTGCAGTGAAGCATTAGCGCCCTAATGGGCATTGCACTGCAATTCAAGTGCACTGACAGCGTACCTGGCATGCCATGTGTGTGTACCAACATGTGCACCGCACTGCAGTGGTGTGAATGGGTCCTTACAGATCTTGTCCCTCCCCTATCCTGTGTCTGGGCAGTAAAAGGAGGAGAAGCAGATGGAGAAGTTTGTCTCCCTGTCACTCTCCTTCTATCAACACGTTCCTTGTTATCACATGCGCACGGCAATGCAACTGACTGGCCCCCTGTGCTGCTTCCCCCTCTCTCAATCTGAGCTCTGCTGCATAGTGAATGCAAGAAGCTGATACAAGGTCAAATATTGGTAGTTCTATTGCTTGCTTTTAAAAAAATTGATTGAAAGGACAGCTGACTGGCTCATTGTGCTGCTTCTTCCTTTCCCAGTCTGAGCGTTGCTGTACAGGGACTGCAAGAAGCTAATTCGAGCTCAGATTCAGTTACTTACCCTGCTAGCATTTATTACAGAGCTGCATTCCTTTGCCCAGGGCCGGATTTCCCACAAGGCCAACCGAGGCCCGGCCTTGGGGCAGCAGGGAGTAGAGAGGCAGCAGGGGTGTGGAATTCCTATATCGCGATGCCCGGAACATGGAGTTCCAGGCGCCTGGCGGGTAGTTGTTTTCTACATTTAGCCCTGCTATGGGCAAGCAGAACTAAATGTACAGCGGGGGAAGCCGTCACTTATTTTGTACAAGTGATCTCGGCGGTGCCGCCGAGATCACTTGTATGCAGCCTGCAGGTCGGCCATACTCCATGGGGGGGTTGGCAGGTAGTGGGGGGGCGCCGTGAGGACCTGGCCTTGGGGCAGCAGAGAGAGTAAATCCGGCCCTGCCTTTGCCTCTTTTATATCTGCCCGGAGTTCAGCTTTAAAACTGCGCTTGAACTTTAAAGGCCGCGCTCTCATTTTCCACGCCGCTCATTTATGAAATTGCGCAGTAAAAAGTGTCCTTTCTATCGCGGCGTTTCACCAAGTCGTAATTCCGCGTTCCAATCTGGGATGATGGCAGACGACGGCGGCTCAAACTGCGAGGGACATGGAGCCAGCTAACGCCGCTGCAAGTAAATGAGACAGAAAAGCGCCATAAAAGCGGGCACAGATCATATGAGTTTTGTCGCCGTGGTCGCGTCATCCCATCTGCACGAGACGGGAACAGAAGGAGGAACGGCTATTACTTGCCGGAATGATCCCCTCCGCCCCTCCGATCGTGCTTCGCGGAGTGCGTCGTCGCGGTCTGCCAGCACGGGCTTCTGCTGTGTGAATCATCGTTGCCAAAGGGGAGCCGCCTCTGCTCTGTGACATCAGCGGATGGAAAGGAAGGTCACTGATGTGAGAAATCTATCTTTGGTTCGGTCAACAATCTTCAACCCATGAGACGCTTGTATGAGTTCAAATGTTGGTAGCAGGAGACTCGCAGACCTGCAGTGCTGGGGGTACTACAAGTCCCAGCTGACACACCAATCAGGCGGATTTCCCACAAGGCCACAGAGGCCCGGCCTCGGGGCAGCAGGGCGCAGAGGGGCAGCAGCGGTGTGGAGTCCCCCGACGCCCGGAAAAGTAACCCTGCCGCTCCGTGTAGACTGTAGACAGTGAGAGGGGAGAGCAGTGCTCTTCCTCTCTCACCAGGCTGTCACAGGGGTTCCAGCACAGTGCTGTGCTAGAACTCCTGTATTGGAGGTGACAGGGTCAATAAAGAGAACCTGTCACCTCCAATTGCTATCACACAGGGGCTTGATAGCTAGCTCCTGTGTGATAGCAATAAAGGTAAGTGAAAAAAAATAAGAAGAAATAATAATTAAATAAAAATAAATAAAAAGGTGATTAAAAAGTAAAACATAGGGGCGTGGCTTGCCGATGGACCTGTGTAGACGCGTCTACTGAGAGCTCCCGCAGCCGACCCGCTAATCATCTTCCCCGAACCGATTTGCTTCACCAAAGTGACACCTGATGGGCCGCAACACTCCCCGCAGAACCGGCACGAGACCGAAGACCTCGGGATCCGCCGCCACACAGAGGATTCTGCCATTCTTCCAGCGGCCACCGGACTTGCAGCCGGAATCTAAGATGGCCGCCGGACCCCCTCGTGGAGCTCCGTCCTCATCAACATGTGAGTCCCCACAGTCAGGCCACACATCCTCCCCCAGGGATCCCGCCGGGTCAGATATAGATGAGGACATGGACGGGGATATGCTTCCCCCGGCTCTCAAGGGCTGCCTCCAGCAGTTACCCACTAAAAGCGACATTGAGGCCCTCTTTGCCAGGCTGGAATCTGCTCATAAGGCAGACATGAAAGAGATCCGCGAGGGCCTGCAATCCTTCCACTCTCGCTTAGACGTTGTGGAATCTACCCTCCCATCCATTACCTCTGCTGTGGAGGAGCTCCGCTCAGTGGTCGTTGCCCAACATTCCCATATTGCTGACCTATATACCCACCTTGATGATCTGGAGGATCGTAGCCGCCGCAATAACATCAGGATCCGCGGCCTGCCCGAGGCTACAGGTGACTCCGACCTCCTAGCCTCCGTCATGGGGATCTTTAATACTATCTTGAACAGACCAGTGACTGATCACATCGAAATCGATAGAGTTCATCGCACTCCAGGATTTCGTAGACCCAACAACCCACAACCCCGGGACGTGCTCTGCAGGGTACACTTTTTTGGCCTGAAATCCGAAATCCTGACTAAGGCTCAATCCGCCAGATTCCTGGATTTCGATGGCGCCCAAATATCTCTATTCCCGGATCTCTCCAAGCGCACCCTAGCCAAGCGTAGGGCCCTACGACCCCTGACCAAACTCCTGCAAGACGCCAACATATCCTACCGGTGGGGATACCCTTTTAGTCTTTCGGCTAAGCACAACGGACGTTTCCACACCCTCCGATCACTCTCAGATGTGGAAAACTTTAGTGTGGCTATGGGCATCTCGACCCCCACCTTGGGCCAATGGCCGGACCCGGGCCTTCATCTTCAGCCTTTCTCCCCACCCACCCTGGAGTGGGAGACGGTCGCCCCGAGGCCTCGGGGGGACCGCAGACCCACACCTTCTTCCTCTCCTGCCTGATTCCCCACAGGTGACTGCCCTCCTTCACTGGATCTCCTATGCGACCAGATAAAGCCATGCTCAGGATCATAGTCTGCCCTTTTATTCTACCTCCCGTCCACAGACTTTCCGGCTGCGGCCTGCTGTTCCTATGCGGGAGCCGTCCTTTAATTTGGATCATCCCTCTACGTGCCTCGACTTCCAACGAGACCACACGCCGGGTGTCACCCACTGCACTCCTTGATGACCTACTTACCCTCTGAAGATGGATTCAGCCGCTTTACTGGATGATCCCTGAAGTCCTTACCATCGGACTGGTGAATGCCGTGGAACATTCCTCCACACATCCCGACCCCCTCCGGCTCTGCTCAACGGGTGGCACCCCCGATGGACTCCGTGATGATCCACAGTTCCTTCTCCGTAGGACACAGGTTTCCCCTTTAACCCCTTTATGTCCTTGTGTTTTTGTTTTTTTTTGTCAACACACTGTTGCATGTTGCAACTGGTTTTACCATACACATGGTTTGAATGGTTATTGATAAATGCAACTGCCGAACCCTGCTATGTTAGGATAGACTATCCTGCTTGTTAGATCCTCATTAGTTTAACGTAAATCGGTTCCCCTTCCTCACCCACACTGACTTGGTGTGCCCCGACGCGACGAGGGTCGGCGGAGACACTCCACTCTGTCTTCCCCCATAGGATTTGTTCACCGTGACCACCCCTGGATTTTGGGACTCGCGGTGCACACGTTTAGGGATTTCTCCCTGATGTTAGTTGAAAAGCACTTTTATTGTTTAATTTTTTTTCTCTCCTTTCTGCCTGATCTCTTTCTCTGCCTTCTCTTCCCCCTCCTGGCTCTCTTGCCCTTATCTCCCCATCCCCTGCTCTCTTTCTTCTTTTCGTCCCTTTCCTGGAGCCTGCCTGGGAGAACGCTGCCATACCCATCTCTTTGCCCGTGCCTCCCCTTATTGATGCTATGGCGTCACTGACCTTTTGTTCCCTGAATGTGCAGGGGTTTAACAGCCCAACCAAACGATCCCAACTATTATACCATCTCCACAAACAGCGCTCCCAAATTCTTTTTCTCCAGGAAACACGTTTTAGAGCCGATGCGGCCCCACGCATGCCCACTAAATATTATCGCGCTTGGTATACCAGCAATAACCCCGATCGCAAAACCAGAGGAGTGGCTATTGGTCTTCATAATTCTCTACCAGTAGAGGTCACGGACACACTGGCAGACGAGTTTGGGCGTTACATCTTCCTCAAATGCTCACTATATGGTAAGGTTTTCACCCTGGCGAATATTTACCTCCCAAACTCGTCACCAACACAGGCACTCCTCCCCATTCTGACTAAATTAGAATCCTTTACGTCTGGCTTCCTGATCATGGGAGGGGACCTCAATTTTGTCTTTGACCCCACTTTAGACTCCTCATCAGATAAAACACATGTGCCCCACTCTGCCATCAGCTCCATGAAATTCCGTCTACATCAATTACAGCTCGTTGATCTGTGGAGAACTTTGCATCCAACCACAAAAGATTACACTTTTTACTCACCTGTTCACCACACCTACAGTCGTATTGATTACTTCTTTGCCTCACATTCCCTACTAAGCTGGCGCCCACAATCCCACATTGGCTCTAAACTGTGGTCAGATCACTTCCCCCTATTTTTTACCCTGTCTGTGCCTGACACCTCTAGACGTTTTCCCACTTGGAGGTTAAACGAGAGCCTATTACGCGATCCTGATGTGCTCTCTGATGTTCAGAACAGTATAGCTTCCTTCCAACTTGTCTACGCTCAGGACCCAACAACCCCTCCCGTTAAATGGGAGACGCTGAAGTGTGTCTTGAGAGGCATCCTGATGAAACATGGGGCTCGTCTCAAAAGAATTAAGTCACAACAAATCACGTCTCTCCTGTCGGACATTCGTGATCTGGAACGTAAGCACAAATCGAACCCCGACTATGTGACGCTCCAGAAGCTATCAGACACACGAGCTGAACTAATGCGTCTCATGTCCCTTTCCCACGTACGTTATCGGGATGCCACTCTCCGCACCTTTCATGAATTTGGGGACAAGTGCGGGAAACCGTTGGCTAGGTCTATCAGGAGCAGACAGACACGCACCTTTATACCCAAAATCACCTGCCCAGTACAGGGCCGGGCCACTACCTCTGAACAAATAGGTAAAGCTTTTCACCATTACTATTCCACGTTGTATCATATAACACCCGATTCCTCCTCCCAACCTGGCCCCTCGCCCACCGATATAAGTGCGTATATCTCTTCCACCAGCCTTCCCACCTTACCGGACTCCGCTATCGCCTCTCTCTCTGAACCTTTCACCTTACTGGAAATCATTAAGACCATTGACTCCCTACCCTCAGGTAAAAGCCCAGGCCCAGATGGCTATACGTCCCTTTTCTATACCCAGTTCCGAGACTCTCTGTCGCCTGTTCTGTTATCCAACTTTAACGCGATTTCCACCTCCTGCCCCTTTCCTCCCCAATCCCAAGAGGCTCACATTACAGTAATACCGAAGGAACATAAAGACCCGTCGAACTGTGGCAGCTACAGACCGATCTCCCTCATTAATATTGATTTAAAAATTTACGCAAAAATCATAGCCAACCGACTCAAATCGTATATCCCCTCCCTGATCCATCTTGACCAGGTAGGCTTTGTACCGAATAGGGAGGCCAAGGACAACACTATAAAATCCCTAACGCTTATGTCCTGGGCGAAGAAGCAAAACATCCCACTTTGCCTATTATCTATTGACGCGGAAAAGGCATTCGATCGCCTAAGCTGGCCCTTCCTCTTTCAGACCCTTGCCCAGATTGGCCTACCCAGAACATTAATAGACAAAATTACGGCCCTATATGATAAACCCTCGGCGCGAATTAAAGTTAATAGCATTCTTTCAGACCCTGTACAGGTTCATAATGGCACACGTCAAGGCTGTCCACTCTCCCCGTTTTTATACATACTCGCAATGGAACACCTGGCGATAGCAATTAGAAATAACCACCTTATCAAGGGAGTGGCTCTAGGTTCCCGGGAGTACAAATTGGGCTTGTTTGCGGACGACCTGCTGCTATATATATCCAACCCTGGTGATGCCTTTCCCGCACTTCTGCGGGAATTTCACATTTTTGGCACATTAAGCAATTTTAAGGTGAACATGCACAAAACCGAAGCCCTGAATGTCACTTTGGATCAGCAGGAGGTCACCTGTATACAGTCTTTGTACCCCTTCCTTTGGCAGACACAAGCCCTGAAATATCTAGTTGTCCTCCTGCCCTCTAACCCTGGACTTTATGACTTAAACTATAAACCGCTGTTGTCCTGCCTCTCCCAAAAACTCAAAACTTGGCTCACGAAGTCTCACTCGTGGTTTGGCCGTATGGCTCTGTACAAAATGGATATCCTACCGAGATTGCTCTATGTGTTTCAGACCGTCCCCATCGATTTGCCCAAATCCTTCTTTCGCTCCCTTAAGTTGGGTTTAACACACTATATATGGAAGGGCAAGAGACCGCGTGTCAGATATGATATTCTGACCCGTCCTAAGCGAGACGGAGGCGTCGGTCTGCCACACATTGAGTACTACTATGTGGCCTTCCACTTGGCGAGACATCTAGATGCCATTTACAACTCTTCGCATAAAGATTGGGTCCAAATGGAGCTCTCGTTAATGGGGATGCCAATTTCCTCCCTCTGCTGGATTGCCCCCTCCTCTAGACCCCGGCAGCTTTATCTACCATTCGCAGTGCCTCCCCTTCTTTCTGTTTGGGATGGGTTGATTAAAAGCAGACACATATCAACTCACGACGGTCCTATGACCCCTATCATGTTCAATCCTAACTTCCCCCCGGGATGCTCAGGGCCCTCCTTCTTACACTGGTCCGCTGGCTCTCCTGCATATTTATTCTCCGCTCTCACCACCTCAGGTATGAAGCCACTACTCTCCCTCACCGTACCAGAGGAAAGAAGACCTGGTAACTGGTTAAGCTACTTCCAACTTAGAGACTTTTATCTCACGATTTGTAAACACTCCGACCCACACAGACCCCTTACGGGCTTTGAATCAATCTGTGCTCAACCCTCGGGCCCCCTTCACACGATTTCTACCCTATACAATCTGATTCTGACGCTTACTGAGGATACTGTCCCACCCTTCATGCAGGCATGGGAAAGGGACCTTGGCTGCTCCTTCTCTGAGCAAGATAAACTCAAGGCCTACTCGCTGACCCATAAACTCACCATGTCCAGTTCAACTCAGGAATGCAGCTACAAATTGCTCACTAGATGGTACAGATGTCCACACCTCCTACATAAATTTTCCCCTACCGTCCCAGATACTTGCTGGTGGTGCAACTCGGCAGTAGGGACTATGCTGCATGTATGGTGGGACTGTGACAAGTTAAGGCCCCTTTGGACCAAGGTGCTCGATACTTATCACAAAGTGACGGCCACTGACCCACCGCGCACGCCTCAGGCTGCGCTCCTTTCCATTCTCCCGGGATCCTTTAAATCCATAAAAAAGGACCTGTTACGGTACTTCCTTATGGCCGCCAGGGTCCTCATCCCCAGACACTGGAACTTTAAAAAAAGAAATAAAATTTAAAAAGTGAGAAAAAGAAACAATAAAAATAAATAAAACTAACCCTGCCGCCCCTGCCATCCGGTTGCCATTCTCCGTTGATGGGGGGGGGAGGAGATGCGGGGAGGGGGGCGCATAGCAGAACCTGGCCTTGGGGCGGCAGGGATAGTAAATCCGGCCCTGACACAGATTCTAGAAGGGATGGACTATACAGTAGACACGTGCGATTCGTTGCGCTCCGAATTGAAATTATCGGCACATCCGGACATTCGGATGCATCTGGATTTCCGAATGAAAGAAATAACGAACGGATCCGAATTTTCCGATAACGAAATTCGGAGGCTTCTGAAACTTTTCCCAAATGTCATTCAGAATGAAATATTTTTTTTTTAAATCAGCATGGAGTCCCTTCCCCAATTCATACCAAGTCCTTTAGGTCTGGTAAGAAATTTTGGGGGGGAACCCAACAGCAAAAATAGAAAAAAAATTTAAGGGGGGG
>NW_017306360.1:93024-97226 GCF_000935625.1 Nanorana parkeri | reverse complement strand
CCTGATCAGAGCAGCAGCCAGGCAGAGCAGCAAAGAAGGGGGGGGGGACAAGCCTGCACCCCCGCTTCTGCACCATACCAGGCCACATGCCCTCAACATTGGGACGTTGATGAGTACAAGGGCCTCTTCCCCACAACCCTGACCCGGTGGTTTTGGGGGTCTGCAGGCAGGGAGGCTTATCTGAATCTGGTTGCCCCCTTTCGTAAAGGGCAACCAGGTGCTCTGTTGTTGCCCCTACTCATTCACCAAATAACAGTAAAATAGTAAATAAACACACCACACCTTAAAATATGGTCCTCATCAACATGCCCCTGGCTGAGCTTAGCTGAAACCCCGAAACGCGTTGACCTTCTTTTTCTACTGATCATATAATAAAGCATCACTTTGGACCATTCGTGTGCTGCTCTTACTGCCACATGTATAGCTGGACTTTTCCCAGCATTCCCCTCTTCCCCTTGGGGGTGGTATGGAATATATTAGTTGCCCCACCGAAGCGACTCGGCTACTTAGACGCTGTTTTATAGCATTGGATATTCATAATAGAAGATCTAGCTCCTTTCTTTGTATGTACATTGCTCTACGTGGGATGGGAGGGTCAGGTGACCCGGAATTGGATAAGGCAGCAGCACTGGGATGTATGTGGACTGAGCAGATGGTAAACGGGTCCAATGTCCTAGTCTGGCCTCCAATGATTCCACGGGCCCTAGCCGTGTATGTTTGCATTCTCCTCCCCTCCCCCATAGCATGAACATCAACCCTGGGGCGGCCCGTGCCTCCATGTTTATGATGCAGGCGGCTGTTTTTTCTTTCACATCTGCCCGATGATAAAATTCTTTATTTTCCTCCTTCTCAGATTCCCCGCATGCCCCAGACATCTGGATGTCTGTGAAAAGTATTGATGGAATTTGAGATTTAGAAGATATTTGGGACAATAATCCATTTCTGCCAACCGCCGGCCACCAGGGCATGCTGGAACTTCATGGAGGTCAGATGGACGGAGGTTCGGTAGTTTGAGTGAAGTGAAACTCCAGCAAATTGTTGACTTTAATTTTTGATGGGGTGGGGAAGGTTTAGAGGAGTGGTTGTCACGTTAGGAGGTTTAGGGGGCTCAACTGCAGCCCCCGAAGTCACCATATAGGCTACACATAAAAGGAGTGTTGTGGGCCTCTAAATGCCCTCTTCTTCAGGACTTTAATGCTTAATAGAGGAGGAGGAACAAGAGGACTCTTTGACTGGACTGGAAACAGAATATCTGCAACAAAATGTCTATTTACAACCATTAGACAAGCAGTGTGCTAAACAATAGTGAGCTGTAGACCTCATATCAGACCTGATTGCTGCACCTTAACACCTCAGGTCACCCCAATTCCTGCACTTTCACACCTAAGATCACCCCAATTCCTGCACCTTCACCCCTCAGATCAGCCCCAATTCCTGCACCTTCACCCCTCAGATCACCCCAATTCCTGCACCTTCACCCCTCAGATCACCCCAATTCCTGCACCTTCACCCCTCAGATCACCCCAATTCCTGCACCTTCACACCTCAGGTCACCCCAATTCCTGCACTTTCACACCTAAGATCACCCCAATTCCTGCACCTTCACCCCTCAGATCAGCCCCAATTCCTGCACCTTCACACCTCATATGACCCCAAGTCCTGCACCTTCACCCCTCAGATAAGCCCCAATTCATGCACCTTCACACCTCAGATGACCCCAATTCCTGCACCTTCACACCTCAGATCAGACCCAATTCCTGCACCTTCACACCTCAGATCAGCCCCAATTCCTGCACCTTCACACCTCAGATCACCCCAATTCCTTCACCCTCACACCTCAGATCAGCCCCAATTCCTGCACCTTCACACCTCAGATCACCCCAATTCCTGCACCTTCACACCTCAGATCAGACCCAATTCCTGCCCCTTCACACCTCAGATCAGACCCAATTCCTGCACCTTCACACCTCAGATCACCCCAATTCCTGCACCTTCACACCTAAGATCACCCCAATTCCTGCACCTTCACACCTCAGATCAGCCCCAATTCCTGCACCTTCACCCCTCAGATGACCCCAATTCCTGCACCTTCACACCTCAGATAGCCCCAATTCCTGCACCTTCACCCCTCAGATCACCCCAATTCCTGCACCTTCACACCTCAGATCAGACCCAATTCCTGCACCTTCACCCCTCAGATCAGACCCAATTCCTGCACCTTCACCCCTCAGATCAGATCCAATTCCTGCACCTTCACCCCTCAGATCACCCCAATTCCTGCACCTTCACACCTAAGATCACCCCAATTCCTGCACCTATACACCTCAGATCAGACCCAATTCCTGCACCTTCACACCTCAGATGACCCCCAATTCCTGCACAATCAAATCTGAGATCAGCCCCCATGCATGCACCATTAGAAATGCAGAGGCTTTTCATTCATACATGCCCCAACTACCGACACGCTACAGGTGCAGTTGGAGACACGCTGTAGAAGAAACTAGAAACATTACATGAGTCTGCTAGAGATTAGATGATGTCCCCTTTACAAAATCAACCCACTGCCCATTGCTGGGGTCCAAGGGCTGTATGGCAAGCCCCAAGGGGCCACAGGTAGAGTAACAGGGGCTTAGAGCCTCCATCACATTCTTATTTATGAAAAGATGGTGGGTTGCTGGCCCCTAACGCTGGTAAAAAATGTGAGAGCGGCACAACGTTCTGTAAGTCCCGACACTCATTACTGGTAATTGTGAAGTTCTTAGTCAACATGTCTCAAGACCCACTGAACCCCCAAACATGGCTCCCCGAAAGGTCATGGAGGTGAGTGGGCTGAGGGTGCAAAGGACAGCCTAGTGAGCTGGCCATTATAGCCCATGGCTGCAGCAGTAGTTGTAGGGAACAGGGGCCCACCAGAGGATCATCCGGTCCTTTGGAGGGCCAATCCAAGCCTACCACGTGGATTGGCCCTCCAATCGGTACCTGAGGTTGCCTATCCCTGGTCTAACCCTTCCACACTGTCTAAAATTCGAAGTCTTACCTGGAGTTCCACTTTAAGGCTTCTACATGAGCCAAACACGCGCATGCCTAGCTGAACATCCCCCCCTTAATGTCATCCATTCTTTTTATGCAAATTAATCACACATTCCAGGCTGCAGTTTTGATGGCTGTGCGGTGCCGTGGGCCTGCTCGCGTGGTCGTAAAAACAGGAAGTCGGATCGGAACTGGCGTTGGCGCAGTGTCGTCTCATTATGTAGATTGCTGTCTCTCCTCAGCTCGGGCTCACATCCGTCTGATCTTGACAGATGGTAATGGCAAGCAATTATTTACTCGAGCGTGTTGCTGTTTGTGCTAGCCGCGCTCTATTGTTCACTTTGGGATGCCAGAGACGCGCAGCGCGGAATGTTAAGGGGTAGGGGGGAAAAACAACGCGCACTTTTTGATGTATTTATTTTCTGTGTCGGCGCAGAAGGCGTCGCGCTCACGGAACTTCGTCTCGCTAATTTAAAGGCCCACTATAGGGAAAGTTTGTATTCTGGTAACTATGTAGCACATTTATATTATATATTATTTTCATGCAGGCCGAGCTGTCCAGCAAAAGTGACAGTTACAGGGATTGGTGCAAACCATATACCATCGCCGGGGCGGCTTACAACAGTCAGATTTTATTCACAGGGTTTAAAGCAGAACTCTAGTCAGCTGATGAAACCCCCTTAAAGGAGAACTATGAGGGGGAGGTGCTTTTCACTCACCTCATAGTTCTAGCCGACCTGTGACAATGAGACTGTCACAGGTCGGCTCAGTAGATCGGGAGGTGAGCGAACACATACCGGCGTTCGCTCACCTCTTGATCCTGGCACAGCCCTCTGCCGTGACAGGGGAGGGGCTGGATTCCCCTCTCCCCGCTCCGATCCGCCAGCGCTGACTGGCGGAACGGACATGGGAGGGGGCGGGTACAGCTGGCTCTGCCTCTAGATAGGCAGAGCCAGCTGTCACTCACGCAGCTGGGCGGATCCCGTCATCTAAGTCGTGATCCGCTCCGGCTGCGGCGTCTCAGTATACTGCGAGCTGTAGCTCGCGGTATACTGAGCTTAGGGTAAAGCGAGGACGTCACGCTAGTTTGTGTCCTCCCGTTACCCTAAGGAGAACTATGGGGGAAAACACTGACCCCATAGTTCTCCTTTAAGGCAGCAACTCTCCCCCCC
>NW_017306360.1:81432-92309 GCF_000935625.1 Nanorana parkeri | reverse complement strand
AAACGATGGCCATGCATGCATACATTTAGCCCTCATTCACACTGGAATTGGCCCGCGCGTACAGCTCCCGGGAAGGACAGGTGCTGCACGTGATTGATACGCAGCCTGTCCTCCTCTATGGGACTACGCAGCCGTACGCCCCCCTACGCTCACCTCAAGTGTAGGTCCGTACGGGTGCGGGTGTCACGGCTCGGACGCAGACAGGATCCATCCTGTCAGCATACGACTACGGACATGCAGGGCGGGTGAGCGTAGGGCGGCTTACGGCCGTGTAGTCCCATAGAGGAGGACGGGGGCTGCGTACTAATCACACGCAGTACCTGTCTTTCCCGGGAGCTGCCCGATACGGCCGTGCACGCAGCATGGAGCTCTACCTGCCGGCTGATTCTCGTGTGAATGAGGGCTTATTGTGTGTAGTGTCAAGGACCCTAAACTGCATTCAGGGGATTGTTTTACCTTCCGTCATGAAAGGTCCATCTAAGACTTCCCTGTCCATTGTGACAACACTGCCAGCTGATTTCACTGCAGAACAAACTGCGTTGTCACCCTGTTAAAGAACCCTGTTAGGGGATCTGCTGGTAGGATCAACAGGCAATAAAACTCTAAAAATTAGGGATGCACCGATACCAGTTTTTCGGTATTGATTATAAGTACCGAATACCGATACCAGAATTCCCATTCAGGAAGCCAGGCGGCGTGTAATGACTCGCCACCTGGCTTCCCGATTAGCACAGAAGCCGTCTCCATGCTCCCTCGTCACCAGGTGACATTGACCATGTGCCTAGCCCTGAGCAAGTTGACTGCCATGAAATGCATCGGCTGCACACCTCTTGTAAAATATCCCCTATGCGTTTTTATTGCCATCTGTGTTCCCATTGGGGATTTCCCCTTACATCCTGTGTGGTCACCAGGACAGGAAGTGAGATGAAATCTCCCCAATAGAGATGATGGCCCACTGATCAAGCACTTCCTGGGCCCGGGGTGGTTTTAAAGCTGAACACCCGGCAAAAAAACTTTCATTTAAATCCATTCCTTGTAAGCCACAAAGGATATAAATCTGCTTCGTGTGCACCAAATATCTTTGCAGTCCCAGTTGTTACATTGTAAAGGTAGCCGTGACATCATGACTGTGCTGAGCAGGGGCCCAGGAGGCTCCACCCACTATAGGAAACTGAAGGAGACAAGACCAGTCACCCTGCACAAGAAGAGAGAGCAGCAGTGAGCGGTCTTTCTTACAGGAGGGGGCGGAGACAAGACCAGTCACCCTACACAAGGAGAGAGAGCAGTGAGTAGGGTTGCCACCTGTCCGGGATTAACCCAGACAGTTCGGGTTTTGAATGCTCTGTCCGGGTTTCATGGCAGCAGAAACCCGGACACGAGATGTCAGGCAGACAGGGGCAACCAGAATTAAGATTGGGGCTGTTGTCCCCCCACTTAAAATAGTCTTGACTATGATATTAACATATGAATAAGCCGCGACTCCCCCAAATTTCTCCCCCCAAATTTTCCGTACGTCACCCGTAGTGTTCGGGTTTCACTGTATAAAAAGGTGGCAACCCTAGCAGTGAGCGGTCTTTATTACAGGAGGGGGCGGAGACAAGACCAGTCACCCTGCACAAGGAGAGAGAGCAGCAGTGAGCGGTCTTTATTACAGGAAGTCTCACACTGGATCACTGCGCAGGTCTGGAAGAAGTTCAGTGTATGAGGACAATATTTGCTCATTTCTCGGAGTTCACTTTTAATCCATCTGATATCGTTGATCATTTTACAGCCTCTTCAGAATCCCGCCAGCACCGGAGCTGTCAGATCCGTATCCAGAACATCTGCATCATTCACTCCCTGGTAGCGCACTTGTGTCATTTCCAGCTTCTCATTCGGCATCAATGATGCCAATGAGGTCCCCGATACGCCATTGTGCAGGACAAAGCCACAGCCAGCCGGCTCATGGCACGGAGTGAGGGCAGCCTGCCAGACCAGGCGCAGCCCTGCCCCCCCCCTCCTGTCTATGGTTCAAAGCCGAAGATGCTTCCCAGCTGTTCGGAGGCTGCGTCCTGCGCCGGGCCGCAGAGAAGCGACTCTGTGCTGGCGGAGAGACAGCTGTCGATGGCGCACTTGCGGAGCCTTCGTGCGGCGGGGAGAACGCAGGTGCATCTGGATGGCTTTCTGCTTGAACGGCTTCCAGCTTCCAGCAACGCGTCCGCTACTTTGTCGGCTTTCAAATGACACAATGGCTCAGCTCCGGGCAACAAGCCACATACATGTATGAGAGCCGCTTTACCTGCACAAGGAGCCGAACTTCTGTCCATCCAGTCCTGAGGTTTACACAGCTCTGCCACACAGCACAGGTCTGTCTGGCAGGGGACCTGCATTTTCTAAGCAGCCGTTTCACTTACAGGTCCCCTCTCCACCCTGCAGCATCTCCTCTCCTGTTATGACATCAGCCTTGTAATAGGAATACATAGAGGAGATGTTTCTGATAATACAATCAAAGCTTACATGAAGAAATCCCTTTTATATAGTGAGCGCTGCTCTCCGTCTCCCCATCACTTCCAACAACTTCCTGGACTCCCAGTGTGCTTTGTGTCTCTTTCCCTGCTGCTCGATGTGATGCAATCTCCATTTCTCAAGACCGCATATACCATCATGCATTGCTCCCAGCAAGCAATGATAATGTTACATTGTTCAGATGTTGCAGTTCAGAAGGCCGGCTCTGTGAGATCGGTGACACCAGGAAGTGCGTATACACAGGGCTGAGTAAAATGGTGTCAGTGCATTGAGGAAGTCCATCCTATGGGCATCTTCAATAAGTAAGTTTACAAACTTCTAGATGGATCCCGTCAGCGTACGAGTACGGACACCCGCACGGACCTGCACTTGAGGTGAGTGTAGGGCGGCGTACGGCCGCGTATTCCCATAGAGAAGGATGGGGGCTGCGTACTAATCACACGCAGCACCTGTCCTTCCCGGGAGCTGCCCGATATGGCCGTGCACGCAGCACAGAGCTGTACGTGCCGGCTGATTCTCGTGTGAATGAGGCCTCAGTGTTACATTTTTTCTTTCTTAAACTTTATTTTAGTATCGTTATTTAAAACAATCGTACATTAAAAATCAGCAATTTTTGAAAAGGAAACTTGAATAGGTCAGTATAACTTGGGTCAGTGTTATGTTATTTTTTTTAATTAGATTTGTATCTGTTTACATCTTTTATATCTGTTTTTGCTCTATATTATTGTAAATACGGAATATATTGTATATACACACACTGAGTGGCCAGATTATTATGACCACCCCATCAGTACTTCGTTGGGCCGCCTCTGCGCAGCAGATGCCCGTGGCAACCATGCGTCTGCCATGCTCACCTGCGTAGATGCAGCCGCAACCTGTTGCCCTACCCTGTTGACGGTATGCCGGGCATCAAGAACTGCTGCTGATGACCCTCCAGGAAAAGGCGTTTTAACAACAGCCCCTCATGAACATGTAACGAATTCTGCTGTTTTGCTGATACTCGCTCCATGGCTCCGAGCGCCAACAATCATCCCACGTTCAAAGGCTGTTACATCGCGTTGTTTCCCCGTATCTTCAGAAACAAATCACTTCTACTGTCGTGGTAACCAACCCGCTTCCATATTTATAATGGTCTGGCCCTCTAGCAACTTCAGCGCCAAATTATAGCTAATTTGCCTACAAACGTCAGGTGGTCATAATAAACTGGCCACTCAGTGTACAATGTATATACTTGATAGATAGATAGATAGATAGATAGATAGATAGATAGATAGATAGATAGATAGATAGATTTATTAGGGATGCACCAATACCGAGTACTTGGGCGAGTACTCGTACTCACTCAAATGCTTCGATATTTACCTCCCTCTGACCCGCATTGCCGATGGAGCATGGAGCCAGCTTCCTTTCCAATAGGGAAGCTGGGCGGCGGGTTAAGACCCGCCTACCCGCTTTCAGATTTGCTAGGAAACCGACTAGACAGCCTTGCTTCCTAACCAATTAGGAAACCAGGCAGTACGTCATGACCCACCTCCCAGCTTCCCGTTGGTCAGCAAGCCAGGCTGCCTAGCAACAAGTGAAGCCAATTAGGAAGCTGGGAGGCGGGTCATGACGTGCTGCCCGGTTTGCTGATTGGCTAAGAAGCCGGCTTCACTTGTTGCTAGGCAGCCTGGGTTCCTGACCAATCAGAAAGCCGTGTGGCACCTCATGACCAGCCGTCCAGCCTCCTAGATTGGTCAGCAAGCCAGGCAGCCTTGGGAAGTGAAGCTGGTGTTCTTTTGATGGAACACCGGCCTCCCAGACAACCAGGAAGCTGGGTGGCAGCTCATGATCTGCCGCCCGGTTTGCTGATAATATAGGCACCGGTATTGGCGAGTGCCGAAAAAAAAATTATTGGTAATTATTAGTATGGAATTATTGGTATTATTCGATACTAATAAGTCGGTATTAGTGCATCCCTAATATATATACTATGAATTGTTTGAGTGGAGGTCCCCTTTAAAATGGAATCACTCCTCCAGAAGAATAAGCGTAAGATTACAGATACCTCTGGATGAAATCATCTCGGATCCGTCAGGAAACTCTCGCCGCCTCCTCAGCAGCGAATTGCGTCCATGGGAATAAATGATATTTAATCCCGAGGTCCCCCGTGCACGGAGGTCCGCTGATTACGAAGTGAGCTCCCTCTGCCTCGTCGCCTCCGTCACTGACGCTCGTTAGCGGGTTTAATTACCTTTAAGTAACTTTTTCCTACAGCGGCGGCTTCTGTTTGATGTTCATTGTTACAATGTTGTGACATCTATCATCGCGTTCCTGTCAATACGCCGTCATCGCTCAGCCGCCGTACAGCTCGTAACAGAATAACTGACGCGCTGCGCACCGGCTTATTATTATTATTTATACATCTGGGAATTTTACATATTTTTCAATGAAACAAAAAAACAACAACAACATTCCTCCACTTTTTGAGAAATAAATATAAGTTCAGATTATCTTAAATTATTTTTTTTCTGTACGCCGTATAACACCGCCCCTTACAATTTACCTTAAAAAGTGTGTAGTCTATAGCCTTGGTTCTCATCTGGTGGGTCGTGACCAGGGCCGGATTTCCCACAAGGCCAACCAAGGCCTCCATGTGATTGCAATGTGACCTGATTGTTCCTGCACCCGCAGCTGTCACTCAGATCCTCTCTCCTTCTAGAAGGCACTCACTGTCAGGTAATAACATGGCCCCTCCCCGGGGACGAGTGTTAGCTTTGTAGCCCAAACAGCACACGAAAGAGTAACAGCTTCTCCAGTGTATGGAGAGAATGACGCGCAGCACCGTGTGAATGAATTCCGTATTGTGCCGGATGACCTTTCAGGAGCCGAATCCCCTCGTGTTTAATAAATGGAGGAATCCAGCAATGAGCGCAACTTGGGCAAGAAATGTAAAACGGTAAAATAATTATCTCCCCGGGAAGATCTGATAATGCAGACAGAGAATTTTACAAAGAATTAGAGGAGCTTACACAAGAAACAGGCCGAGTGCTTAATTCCTTCCGCCGTGTGTATGGGCAGCGCAAATCCAGCCGTATATTGTAATTTAAAGGGACTTAACTGGCTTGTGGTAAAATAACACCGGAATACCAGGTTCAGATGGAGATGACATTTAAGTATATTAGTAATGCTTACATTAGATCTCATTGTGCATTGTAATAGGGCGCCTGAAATGTATATTGCTAATGTGTGTGTGTGTGTGTACACACTATATTTCCAAAAGTATTGGGACGCCCCTCCAAATCATTGGATTCAGGTGTTGCGTGACATTTCCTGGCTACTAAATACTCCGCGGTCACCTGTTACTGGTATTATAACAAAGTGGAAGCAACTGGGAACAACAGTTAACCTACAGCCCAGCAAGCCGGCTCCATGCCAGCGGAAGCACTGGTACTCGAACCTGAAAAACCGCTATCGGTGCATCCCCATTATAAACAATTGCCTGTTCTGTTTGTTTTTTAAAAATAAAATATTGATTTGACATATTCCATCGAATATTTTACATCTCAGTGCTGCTGGTTTTCTCAATCTTCTTTCAGTCACTTCCTGTCCGCATGCACTTGCTCCAGCAGCGGCTGTACATCCTTTCTCTGGGGCTCTGGTCACCTGCTGAGCCTCACGATTGGTCAGTAAGATAACTCACACAGTAATGGGCCAATGGCAATGCACAGAAGGCATGAGGGGGCAGGCCATAGCTTGGTCACTACTTGTTTTATGGGTTTTGTTGCAGTTGTAGAAGGAGGGGGAGGTGACGTGTGCTATGCAATGTGATACTTTACTAACAATTTTTGTCCACATTGTTATTTAATATCCATGAATTTACAGAAAACCATATTGTCTCATTACCTCATTGTGAGGGTTCCTACATTCAAATCATTTTTGCAGCCGCTTTCCCCCTCCATCGCTCATTCTGCTCTTTTCTGATCTCCGCACAGCAAATCAATACTTAATTTGAAGTACTGAAAAGGAAAAAGGAATACAGAGAGGCTGAGTCCATTCATCCCGCTGATTCCATTCAGGGACTCCGCACCCTTTGTTTCCCATATTGGGGTTGTGAGGCTCGTCTGCATTGCTTGTGTACACAGGATTTCTGATTTTCTATAAGCCATCATAAAGCACATCAATGGGTTTTCTGTATAAAGTGTCTGAAGGTACACCGAATATTTGCACCACTTCTGATTTCTGTTCATATTGGACATTTATTCAATAAAGAAAAAACATACACTGAACAATAACGATGTTGCTCTGAGCAATCATTGATATTCTGCTGTTTCTGCCTGGAAGGCGGATTCGAAAATATAACAGAGAGTTCATTGGCTCTTATGGGCAATATTCTTGTTCTTCTGACACTTTAATATAGCTTTATAATGAGGGATCAGATTCCCTGTGATTTGATTGGCTGTTTGGGGAAGAATTTTGCTGTAAATTGGCCGCCTTTGTCCAGTGTTGCTGAATTTATTCTGTTGTCATGGACATGTCTTCTTGTCAAAGAACCCCCTTGTCTTTTTTGTAGTAGCTGGAAGATTAAGAAATATAATTTCTTCCTTCTCTCTTTACCTTCTTTTTTCCCCTTTTTCTACTTCCTACCTTCCTTCCTTCCCAGTTTTCTCCTTCTGTTCCTTCCCTACCCATTGCCTTCCTTTTCCCCTCCCTCTTTTCCTTCCTTCCTCATCCTCTCCTTCCTTTCTTGTTCCTTATTTGTTCTTTGTTTCTTTCCCTCCTTCATGCTTTATTTTCTGCCCCCCTCAAACCCTTTCTGCTTCATTCCTTCTTTATATTTTCCTTCTTCGCTCCCGCCTTTCTTCTTGTTTGCCTTAATTTCTCTGTCCTTAGTTCCTCCCTTTTCTTCTTTCTTTGCCATTTCCTCCTTCCTTTCCTTCCTACCGCGAACCTTCCTCTTTCTTTTCTTTCATCCTTCCTTCCCTCCTTGCTTCCTTCCTCAAGCCCATACTTCTTTCGTTTTTTTTTTCCTCCTTTCTGCCTTATTCCCTCCATTTTTTCCTTCCTCATTCTTCCCTCTGCTCCTCATTTCTTCCTTCCTTGTTTCCTCCTTTCTTTCATTTTTGTTCCTATCTTCTTTTGTCTCCTTCCTCCTTTCCTTTTTAGTTCTTTCCTTAATTCTTCCTGCTTACCTTCCTCTTTTCGCTTTCTGTTTCCTCCTTTCTTCCTTACATTGTTCCTTTGTTCATTCCCTAATTTCCTCCCTTCCTTCTTTTTTTCCTTCCCTTTTCCCTGCTTCATTCTTCCCTCCCTCCATCTTTCCCTCATTTGCTTATTCCTTCCTTTCTCATTCTCTTTTTTTTCCCTTCCTCCTTTTCCCTGCTTCCTTTCCAACCTTTCTCCTTCCTTGTTGCTTCTTTTTTTTCCTCTTTCCCTACTTCTTGCTTTGTTTCCTGCCTCCCTCAAACCCTTCCTCCTTCATTTCCTTTTTTGTTCCTTCCTTCTTTGCTCCTCCTTCCTTCTTTATTCTCTTTGCTTCCTTCCTTTCTCATTCACTTCTTCCTTTCAATCCTACCTTTTAGGGTGAATTCACAGCAAATGCGTTGGGGTTGCGCTGGCCATTTTTTCCAGCACTGCTCCAACACAACACAAGACGAGGGCATTTGCCTTGTCATGGATGGACACCATTCACACCACCGCGCTGTGGTGGGAACGTGGTGGTGCGAGCTGAATAAAGTTAAGCACAGCAGCTGGTGTGAATGGCTCTCATTCTTTTCCTTCCTTTTTTCCTTGAACCCTTGATCCAGCATTCCTTCTTCATTTTCTTGCTCATTCCATATCCCCTCCCTATATCCTTAAAGGAGAACTATGGGGTCAGGGCTTTTCTCCTAAGAGTAACGGGAGGACACAAACTAGCGTCCTCCCGTCACCCAAAGCCGCAGCCGGGACGGATCCTGACATTACTGTCTGGATCCACCCAGCTGCGTGAGTGACAGCTGGCTCTGCCTATCTAGAGGGAGCCATGAGTGACACTAAGTGTGTTATTTTGCTTTTGATGTACGTCAATAAATAGACGTAATCGATTTACTATTGGAGTGCCGGTGTCTATTTCTTTTCTGCATTACTTTGACGGTGGCCATCCGTCGACTACTGAGCACCCAGGATACTTTGTTGGACGTGCGGTCAGGAGTGCAATGGGTACATGGACTGTAGCCATGAGTGACAGTCACGGCTCTCTGCAGTGACAGGATCGAGAAGTGAGCGAGCGACAGTAAGTGTTCGTTCACTTCCCGATCTATTGAGCCGACCTGTGACAGTTTAATTGTCACAGGTCAGCTAGAACTATGAGGCTGAGTGAAAAGCACTCACCTCATAGTTCTCCTTTAATGGCTTTATTCCTTCCTTGCTCCATTTGTTCCTTGGTCCTTCCTTCTTTCCTCATTAATTTTGTCCTTCCTGCCTTCTTTTCCTCCTCATTCCCCTCATCTTTCCTTTCCTCCTTCCTCACTCAAACCTTTCCTTCTTCATTCCTTCCCAGGGCCGGTGCTAGACTATTTAGCACCCTATGCAAGACCAGCTACTTGCACTGCCCTCCCACGGCACAACCCCCAATCCCCCCCCCAGGGCGGCTCCATTCTCCTGCCAGGTAGCTTCTGCAGATGCATGTAAGCAGCCGGGAGCATTAGCCAGACTGCTAGTGCTTATTTTAATTTGAAATAGCCAATAGCAGACTGGCTATTGAAACCCCACCCACTGAGCAGAGGAGCGTACCCGAGAAAGAAAACTATCTCTCAGTTCCGCTCCTCTGCTCAGTGGGTGGGTGCAATAGCCAGCCTGCTATTGGCTTTTGCAATTTGAAATAGACGGGGGGCAGTACCCTGGGGGGGATAAGTGGTCAAGGCTGCACCCTAGACAGCAGTGCGCCCTAGGCGGCTGCCTAGTTTGCCTAGTGGCAGCCCCGGCCTGTTCCTTCCTTTGTTTTTCCCTCCCTCCTTCTTTCCTCCGTTCCTTTCTTCCTACCTTGTTACTTCCGTATCTACCATTTTCACTAACGTGACTCCAGTAAAGTTAAATCAGAGTTGAGCTTGCGGTCATTTCTCTTTGTCATTATTAATCAATCTGATTATATTCAGCTGTAACATTTGCAATTGTTTGGTGTATTAATCATCCTCTTTGTTTGCAGGATTGATCATTCACGAAGGACCTTCTGTTTATAGGATATTTAAACGATGGCAGGCCGTCAACCAACAGTGGAAGATCCTCAATTACGACAAATCAAAAGACTTGGAGGACCAGAAACTGGGGACGTCCCACCGGCCTAGCGAGCGCAATTCTTCCCAAACCAATAACTCAGCCACCGCGGCTGGTACAGCCAATAACTCCACCCCCGTTGACAGCGGTAACCATAGTAACGGCCATGCGGGTACCCTGTCGGACCATCACTGTGCGTACACCCTATTTCACATCCTCAGCCATCTTAGACCACACGAACAGAGAAGCCGATCTAACGCCAACAGAGAGTTTGTCATGAGAGTCACCACAGTCTGAGGTAAATCCGGAGGCCTTATCTGGCAAATGCGTGCCTTTCTTTCACAACTAACACACTAGGCCTCAGCTGGACCTTCTCCAAGATGGAAGGCGACAGAGGAAAGTGATGGGCTGGTCCGGTCCATGGTCCCCTTTTTTTTTTTTTTAAATAAAGTGCAATACTGACTAAGGACGCTCGTGCATGACCATTGCACCCATCCAGTCTCAAAGGTCCTGCTGTCACCAAATCCTCTAAAAACAAAAGGAACATCAAAAATGGCCGCCGTGTCACGTCCACCGCGTTGTTGGTTTCTGTTTTGCAGGTTCAGCAGTTCCACACAAGCACAAAGGGGAATTTATGAAGTGTTTTCATTAAAAAAAAAGAGACTTGAGGATCTGAGTCTGGCTGTGTTTATTTTTATTTAGCAAAATCCCCTGATGTTTGAAGAATTCCATCAGGAATCGAATCTCGCCTCCTCCTCTACCGCCCCCTCCCCCCCCTTCCCATCTCTAAATCTTTCAGGACTGCAGAGAGAATGCGCGATTTAATGCCAAGCAGGCGCGAATCTCCATTACCCTCTCTATTCATTAGTAGAGGCTTTTGCGCTTGTTGCTTAATCTTGCCTTTCACATTCTTTAGTTTCATTGACCCCGGGCGATAATTATTCACCCTGATCACCATTAGCGTAACAGATTACTGCCGGGGTCTAGCGCAGTCAATTTTCTACGCCGTTTGATAAGGGCACGGAACAAACAAAATTGGTATAGTTAGTAACGACAGAGGGGTGCTTGGGAAACTTATCTTCGGCCTGGGGGGCAGGGAACAGTGTACGAAAGCGGAAAGGGTTAAACAACAACAATAGGAG
>NW_017306360.1:71644-80757 GCF_000935625.1 Nanorana parkeri | reverse complement strand
GCGGAGACCGGGTGACACCCCACCGTGACATCATCGCACATGCGAGTGACATTGCCGCGAGCGCGCGATGACGTCATCGCACATGCGCGGCGATCTTCTTAATACCTGCCAAGGGCCATCTTGGTGATGGACGCCGGCAGAGAGAGGAGGGGACAGTCACCCGGCGGGATAAGGTATGCCGCCGGGTACCCTACTCTCTCCTGACACTGTGGGGCGCTCGGTCCATAACAGAGTGCCCGACTTTTCAGAGTGGGGTGACACCAAAATGACCGACAGTCATTTGGGTGTCACCCCTCCAATGGTAAAGCAAAACAAACGACAAACGCACTCAAGAATTTGTTACCAGTTATACAGTAAGGTGCACACGAAATGGGCTTTGAACAGTAGAACAGTAGAAAGGCATCATGGCACACTCACAAACTAGCATGTAAAACAACTTGTCTCACCACTAAGGACAATGACAGAGGTTTGGATACACGTCTTCTGCAAAGGATGTGTATTACATGCTGGTTTGTGAGTGTGCCATGATGCCTTTCTACTGTTCTACCCTTCCAATGGTGTCGCACCCCCCTTGTGATGCCACTGGGGGCAGCACAAAGCAAAAATAATAGGTAAAACGATGAAATGATTTATGTCTCCGGGTAGACGGTGTTCAGTAGGGCCGGGAGCCTGTAGGCACAGAACGTTTGACGCCCGAAGTAACACCTGGAATAGTAATAATAGCAACAACTACAGGGAATATTAACTGTTACAGTGTATCCAATGACAAAATATTTTGGATAGAGTGGAAACGTTGAGACCACGGCCAGGTTTTTGTTGCTCTCCTAGCTGAGATTTGTATTCGCTTTTTGCCCCCCATGTCCATTGTTACAGGGATAAGAAATGAATAAAAAACCCAAAATTCTACAGTTGTCACCAGAACAGGAGAGAAATCTTCCAATGTGGACATTTCCCGAAATTTTGGAAAGATTTCCCCTCTTTTCAGGAAGTGAAATCTCCATACCGGGGCAGCAAAAGAAAAAAAAAGCTGAAAGGGGTTTTACATTTACCTCGCTTCATCCAAAACCTAAAAATAAAAAGTTTTGGCTTTTAATCAACCGACTCCATCATAACAAGAATAATAAGTATGGTAAATAAAATGATGGATCAGCAAATAATTACCCGAAAAGTCACAAGAGGAACCAGAAGCAAGTAGATAACATCTATGATAAACAAGAAAGTCACATTTTTCATCTCCTTCAAGAGACAGAGAGTATAGACAGAAAATATAGACAATACCACAATCTGATCGTGCAGGTAGTGCAGACAGAAAACACAGACAGTCCCACGGCCTTATTTTGCAGCCACGTGACTTTTCACATTTACATGTACGGTCTCATCTTGCAGAGGGTATAGACAGAAAACATACACAGTCCCTTTGTCTGATCTTGCAGAGATTATAGACAGAAAACATATACAGTCCCATGGTCTGCAGAGAGTATAGACAGAAAATATGTGCAGTCCAATAGTCTGATCTTGCGGAGGGTATAGACAGAAAACATACACAGTCCCATGGTCTGCAGAGAGTATAGACAGAAAACATATACAGTCCCATGGTCTGCAGAGAGTATAGACAGAAAATATGTGCAGTCCAATAGTCTGATCTTGCAGAGGGTATAGACAGAAAACATAAACAGTCCCATGGTTTGCAGAGAGTATAGACAGAAAATATGTGCAGTCCAATAGTCTGATCTTGCAGAGGGTATAGACAGAAAACATATACAGTCCCTTTGTCTGCAGAGAGTATAGACAGAAAATATGCGCAGTCTAATTGTCTAATCTTGCAGAGGGTATAGACAAAAAACATACACAGTCCCATGGTCTGCAGAGAGTATAGACAGAAAATATGCACAGTCCAATTGTCTAATCTTGCAGAGGGTATAGACAGAAAACATAAACAGTCCCATGTTCTGCAGAGAGTATAGACAGAAAACATACACAGTCCCATGGTCTGCAGAGAGCATAGACAGAAAACATACACGGTCCCATGGTCTGCAGAGAGTATAGACAGAAAACATACACAGTTCCATGGTCTGATTTTTGTAGAGGTTATAGAAGGAACATATACACAATCCCATGGTTTGATCTTGAAAAAGGTATAGACCAAAAATATACACAGTCCCGCAGTCTGACCTTGCAGAGGGTATAGGCAGAGGATTTGCACAGAACCCGCAGTCTGATCTTGTCCTTTCTAGGACCTTTCCTAGTACAATTGCATAAAACCAGGCCAGAGACTAGTAGAGACAAGCGTAGAGAAATTCACCATGATAATACTGTGATACCAGCTCCTAAGAGCTGCTATGTTTAACCACTGATAACATTCTAACCGTTTTCTGGTGGATCTCACATGCATTTCACCAGTGCAAACACCAGGAAATGTGTGGCATGGAAGGAACCAGGGATGCAGCTTCTTGTGTTTTCTATAAAATCTAAGGAGGAAGTCTGATAACCTGAAACTCCCAAGATGCAACTGGAAGTCCGCTGCCCGGGTTACTAACAGGAAGTGTAGGGATTTGAGGGTTTTCAAAACATTAACACACACTGATTAGTCCATTCACATTTGCGGATCCCTTTCACATGTATATTGAGGAAAAACACTGAACATTTTTTTTTAAAGAGACCCTGTCACCTCGTCGATTCAGGGCACAGTAACTGGGTCTGTTAAAAGCCCAACTCCCATCTACCTTATACATATTAGTCCCCCACTACACCTTCTTCTGTAGTAGCTGCTGCAAAAGTCCCGATGTCAGCTGGTGTCACAACTTGTGTCATGTGACAGCGCTCAGGCCTAGTGATTGGTCGGTCATGGGAGAAGGTCAGTGCTAGTACATTGGGCATGGAGAGACGTAGAAAAAGGAGTGTTGAAGGAGTACTGTAAAGGTGAGTATAAGACCGTTGCGGGGGGTGGCGCTGGCAGCAGGAGAGAGCAAAGAGATGACCGAATCAGTCTGCTGCTTATCCTTTATTGTCCAATCACATACTGGGGGCAGGGAGGTGACCAAGCTGTATTGCTTAACGGCAGTTGAGAAGAGTAAGGTCACCAGCCTTGCTGTCTGTATTTGTAAAGCCCAGGACTGCTTGGATAGACATACAAGTCCCTCAGCTGGTGGAACACTTCCCATATATTTCAGCTCCATATCTAGCTGCTCGCCCCAAGTTCAGCTTTTAGCAGCAAAGTATCTGTAGGAATTATTTTTAGACGTTGACAACTATGGTGTCGGCTTCTGCCGGAATCCTTCCATTGGAGGCGGCAGAATAGGTCTGAACATGTTTTATTCATGTAGGGGAGAAAAAAAAGAATGAGAATCCCGAATCCGTCTTCCGTTCCGCCGACTCGAATGGAAGGCGCTCCACGGGTTAACAAAGCGGTCTGAGGGAGAACTCTGGATGACCCTGCCTCCGGCTCTTTGATATGGAGAATCCAGGGATCCCAGTGAACAACTTATTTATAGAATCCGCTTTACAAAGAGAAGGAATAGGCGCAGGATTCCCGAGCGAAGGACGGCGGTTTAAAGGGAGTCGCCCACCGCGGCGAGCGACACGCAAAGACGAAGCCGTTAAATGGATACATCGAATAAACTTGTATCTGCCGAGTCCCTCAGTGTCACATTAATATAACAATGAGATCGCTCCTGGTTCGGACATGTTGAAGAATTCTTTTTGGCGCCCGAAGCTGCGCAATTGATGCGGCTTTCTTCTATCTACGTAGCTGAAGGATTTCTTTAAAAAAAAATGGCAAAAAACTTTCTGATTTTATTCTGATTTCTTGTCATTGGAGGAAAAAAAATTAAAAAGGAAAAGACATTTCCGGCTTGTTTAGGGTAATGGCAGGACACAAACTAGCGTCCTCCCGTCACCCTAAGCTCAGTATACCGCAAGCTGCTTTATTTTTTATTTTTGGATAGAGTGGGGAGGGATTAGACCCCCTGTCAAGTTCTTATTGAGGTCTGTGTCCCCGTTAGGGAGATTGACCCTCTCTACGTGTCCTGGTATGCATTATCACCGAAAGTGAAAGAATATCCTAAATTTTGGGTTGTCACCAGAACATGAATAGATGGTAAATCTTCCAATGGGGACACCATGGATTTCCCTCCCTTCAGATGGATTTATTCTCACTTCCTGTTGCAGCTATCGGACAGGAAGTGAAGGGAGATCTCACCAATGGCACCAAGATGGCAAAAAACAGTTATAACTAGGGATGAACAAATACCAATACTAGTATCGGTGCCGAGTATTTGGGTGAGTACCCGTATTGCCCAAATATTCAGATACTTACCCCCGATACTGGAACTGGACATATCCCTCTTACCAGCAGTGCCGGGGAAGCATGGAGCAGGCTTCCTTTCCAATCAGGAAGCCAGGTGGTAGGTTATCACCCGCCTCCTGGCTTCCTGATTGGCAAGGAAGCCGGCTTCACTTGTTGCTAGACAGCCAGGCTTCCTAACCAATCAGGGAGCTGAGCGGCATGTAATGCCACACCTTCCAGCTTCCTGATTGGTCAGGAAGACAGGCTACCTAGAAACAAGTGAAGCTGGCATCCTAGCAAATCAGGAAGGGAGGAGGCGGGTCATGACATGCCGCCATCTTACTGATTGCCTAGGAAGCCAGCTTTCTTGTTGAGAGCCTGTCTTCTTGACCAATTAGGAAGCCGGACGGCACCTCATGACTTGCCGCCCAGCTTCCTGATTGGTCAGAAAGCCAGGCAGCCTCAAGAGAAGACGGTGTTCTTCAGGCAATCAGGAAGACGGTTCACGGGTCATGACCTGCTGCTTGACTTCTTCGTAATTGGGGCACACAGGGCACCAGTACTCAGTATCGCCAAGTACCATGAGAAAAAATATCGTTACTCGTGCTCGATAATCAAAAACTGACATAGGTGCATCCCTAATTATAACTCTCCCTTACTCTATCCAAACTAAAAAAAGTTTTGGCTTCAGTTCTACTTTAAGTGACTCGTTAAGAGAAGAGATAATACAATAGGTGCTCCGCTTAGGCACAGAGCCCATATGGGTCTAATGGGAGCCAATCCATACAATGTAACATTCAATAGTTTTTTATTGGGATCCAAATAACATAATAAAGAATTTTATTTCATCCCATATTTACATTATAATTGTATGCCCCGTCCTTCCCTTCAGTCTTATATCTGACCTCCGTCCTTCCCTTCAGTCTTATATCTGACCTCCGTCCTTCCCTTCAGTCTTATATCTGACCTCCGTCCTTCCCTTCAGTCTTATATCTGACCTCCGTCCTTCCCTTCAGTCTTATATCTGACCTCCGTCCTTCCCTTCAGTCTTATATCTGACCTCCGTCCTTCCCTTCAGTCTTCTATCTGACCTCCGTCCTTCCCTTCAGTCTTCTATCTGACCTCCGTCCTTCCCTTCAGTCTTCTATCTGACCTCCGTCCTTCCCTTCAGTCTTCTATCTGACCTCCGTCCTTCCCTTCAGTCTTCTATCTGACCTCCGTCCTTCCCTTCAGTCTTCTATCTGACCTCCGTCCTTCCCTTCAATCTTATATCTGAGCTCTGCCCTTCCCTTCAGTCTTATACCTGAGCTCTGCCCTTCCCTTCAGTCTTATATCTGACCTCCGCCCTTCCCTTCAGTCTTATATCTGACCTCCGTCCTTCCCTTCAGTCTTCTATCTGACCTCCGTCCTTCCCTTCTGTCTTCTATCTGACCTCCGTCCTTCCCTTCAGTCTTCTATCTGACCTCCGTCCTTCCCTTCAGTCTTCTATCTGACCTCCGTCCTTCCCTTCAGTCTTCTATCTGACCTCCGTCCTTCCCTTCTGTCTTCTATCTGACCTCCGTCCTTCTTCAGTCTTGCACAGTTGTAGTGGCTCCTCCCCTCTTCCTCTGATGTCTCTGCACACTGGAAGCTTCTCATAATGTGCATTAGAAGCTGCAGCAAGTCACATAGAGCCCGGATCATTTTCCTGGCTGGAAGATGTCTAGCATCATCTACCACTTTCCTCCCTGGCCTGACCATCCCTGGTTTGCCATTTCATGAATTGGATTTCAGTTCTTTCAATCATGGAGGCTCAGGAGCACATGTGGGTGTTACCTTGTGGCAGTGCAGCCTGCCTAAGAACGCCCACATCCATCCAACAAGGCATTTTAATATTTGCATAACTCCTCCCAAAAGCCATCCCACTGCTTGCATCAGGGCTGAGGGCTCTTAAGCAGAGCAAGGGTTAACTGCTCATTTTGCTCTAGGGGGCGGAGTACAGAAGATATAGTCACCTGACTTTGGTCACCTTTCTCTCCTTCCACTCCGACTGTGGTATGTCCCTCGGAGCACTCACGTCTAATGCAAGTGAATGGATTGTATTAGCCATATTGACATCAGGGGTCCTTAGACTGCTGGAGCACCGGGGGGAGGGGGGGGGGCAGAGGCTGCTAGACTGGTCCTTGCAGTCTCTTTTGCCCCCGGGCTCCTGCGGCCTAAGGACACGTAATGCCTTCATGTCTAATACAGTCCATCGTGAGGATGCCGAGGGATATTTATATATATATATCTTCTGTATTTTGGCCCCTAGAAAAAAAAAATTGAGCAGTTTGACCCTTGCAGTGCCAGGGTTTATAATTTCTGGGTTCTCCATCTATAACATTTGGTGCTGACCCTCGGTCAGGTTTGCTCTCTTCAAGCTTTCCAGCACAGCACAAGCTTTCCAGCAAGGCCCGGCCCTGGGGCAGCAGGGAGTAGAGGGGCCGGGTAGGGTTGCCACCTTTTCTTCAAGCAAACCCGAACACTCTAGCGACGCGCAGACATTTTTTGGGGAGCATAAGTCGTAGCTTATTCATATGTACATAGCTCCGCCCATTCATATGTAAATATCACAGTTGAGACTGTTTTCAGTGGGGGGGCCAGTAGCCCCTATCTTAATTTTGGTTGCCCCTGTCTGCTTGACATCTTGTGTCCGGGTTTCTGATACCATGAAACCCGAACACAGCATTCAAAACCCGGACTGTCCGGGTGACTCCTGGACAGGTGGCAACCCTAGGGCCGGGCGGTTAGTTGTTTTCTACATTTAGCCCGGCTTTGGGCAAGCAGAGATCAATGTACAGCGGGGAAGCCGCCACTTGTTTTGTAAAGTGATCCCGGCAATGTCGCTGAGATTACTTGTATGCAGCCTGCAGGTCAATTGGGTGGGGGTTGGAGGGTAGGGGGCACATTGAGGAACCTGGCCTTGGGGCAGCTGTGGGAATGAATTATGTGAGAATGTGAAGGTTCAGTGGTTAGGTTGAGGTGGGATAAGCTTCCCTGAAGAGATGAGTCTTTAGGGAACGCCTAAAGGCAGTCAGTGTGGGAGATAGACGGACAGGTTGGGGTAAAGAGTTCCAGAGGATGGGAGAGACTCTAGAGAAGTCCTGGAGGTGAGTATGGGAGGAGTGGACAAGGGAGCTGGAAAGCAGGAGGTCAATGGATCCGGAGGGGACGGTTAGGGTGATACTTTGAGACAAGGTCTAAAATATATATGGGGGCGGAGTTGTGGATGGCTTTATAGGTGACTGTAAATATTTTGAATTTTATCCTCTGGGCGAGTGGAAGCCAGTGGAGGGATTGGCAGAGGGAGATTGCAGACACTGAGCGGTTGGTTATGCATGTGGGGTGGAGGAAATATCAAGAGCTCAGTTTTTGAAAGGTTGAGTTTTAAGAAGTGTTGTGACATCCAGACGGATATGTCAGTGAGTAGATTAGTGACACGCAAGGACACGGAGGGGGAGAGTTGTGGAGTGGAAAGATAAATTTGAGTGTCATCGGCATAGAGATGGTATTGGAAGCCATGTGAGGTTATTAGTTGACCAAGGGAGGAGGTGTAGATGGAGAAGAGGAGGGGTCCAAGGACAGAGCCTTGGGGGACCCCTACAGAAAGAGGAAGAGGAGGGGAGGAGTTAGAATTGTAGGTGACACTGAAGGAGCGCTCCCAAACTCCATGGACATGCTGAAAGGTTAACTGGCTCTTGTCTGAATTGGCCCTGTGTGAATGCATGTGAGATAGGGACCCTATATTGTAAGCTCCTTGAGGTTGGGGACCGATGTGCGCTGTGTAAATTGTTAGTGTCACATAAATACCTGTAATATTAAAAGAAAATACTTTTTGCATTCGGGGGAATTTTCATGGCGCTGTGACCCAGAGGAGCCAATTCTGGAAACCAATCGCTTTTTCCATTGCTCCGGCCCCGGGTCCAAATAGCTTTTTCGCGGTGCTCTGTACGGTTTGTGTGTATTCCGGATCGCCCTCTTCTCATTGGATGGCGAAGGGGAAGATTTAGGGCCGTTGTTTGGGGAATGTGTTTTGTGCTGATATATAGTCATAAATTGCGATGACACACTTACAGCGGGAATAAATTGGATTTATCCCGACGCTTCAGCACTGTGAACAAATACATCCAGTCACTTAAAGCACAAATCAGATTTATATACAGAGCGGACCCAGTAAATGGTTTATGCTCTCATTTTAGAGAATTTGTGGCTGTGTCGGCAGAATAAATTACACCCGGAGAAAATCTGCCATTCAGACAGAGATAAGATGGAGGACGGGGGATCGCGGAGTCCGTACATCGTGATGAATTAGAGGAGATGCGAAACGGCGGTTTAGTCATCTGGAAGCGCTGCAGATGCTATTTATACCAACTGTGAGCATAAGAAGGGAATAACCAATAGGAAGGGAGACTTCATGGGGTGCCTGCAGGGCCGGTGCTAGACTATTGTGCACCACACTAGGGCAAGACCAGCTACTTGCACTCCTCTCCCGCGGCACAACCCCCAATCACCCCCCGCAAGGCCCCGTTCTCCTGCCGGCTAACTTCTGCAGGCGACAGGTGATTATTAGCAGCCGGGAGCAATAGCCAGACTATTTTAATTTGAAATAGCCAATAGCAGACTGGCTATTGAAACCCCACCCACTGAGCAGAGGAGCGGACCCAAGAAAGAAAATTGTCTCTCAGTTCCGCTCCTCTGCTCAGTGGGTGGGTGCAATAGCCAGCCTGCTATTGGCTTTTGCAATGTGAAATAGACAGGGGGGGGTTTAACGTGGGGGAGTGAGTGGTCGAGGCTGCGCCCTAGGCAGCAG
>NW_017306360.1:63448-71612 GCF_000935625.1 Nanorana parkeri | reverse complement strand
GGGATGAGTGGTCGAGGCTGCACCCTAGGTAAGCAGTGCACCCTAAGCGGCTGTCTAGTCTGCCTAGTGGCAGCACCAGCCCTGGGTGCCTGTGAAAGGGTTGTGGGAGCTGATCTCCGATTGGCTGGTTTTAATGACTGCACACAGCGCTCTTTGCGCCACATTATTAGCAAAGACCATAAGGGCCCATTCACACTTTATACATCCGTGTATTTAGAGCATGCTGTCATCGGTGTGCTGTCAACGGCACCCCAACACAGTTCCCTGCAGGACTGCAGTGCTGTGCAGTGGAAAGAAAGCAATGCGTAACTTTCTTTTCTTTCACTGCACGGCAATGCAACAACCTGGCACATACATACATGTGTGTATACTGTATGCTTCACAGGACATTTCCAAATGCATATCAATGCATGTAGACATTTTGAGGCTCGTTCACTCCCTAACATTGCGCTAAGTGCACGGGGATCAGTGCACGCTATCATTAAGCTGACAGCACCACACAATAGGTGCGCTGGTGTCTTACACTGATATTCATTTCAATGGCACCGCAGCACACATCCCACTGGGCAGCCGTTGCAGGGCAGCACAACACAGGGTAACAGGGCTGTCCATACACTATTCGCTTCCTGAGGCAGGGGGGTGGATGATGTCAGTGTATGGTTGCTGGGGAGGGGGGGTGCTATCAGCGAATGGTCATTCGGGAGGGATGGGGGGGTTGGGGTGCTATCAGGCAATGGTCATTCCGGAGGGATCTGGGCAGAAGTTGTGCTGCCAGAGGCTTTATCTGGTGTCCCGCCCAGCTCATTGACGTCACTGGTTGCTAGGAGCTCGGCAAGATGTCAGCCAGAGTAGTCCGCTCAGTATGCCACCTGAGGCGACCACCTCAGGCTGCCATATTATATGGATAAAGCGCATTACTACAATACCATGCATTGCACTGCGATGCAGTGAAAAAGGTAACTCATGCACTTTTTTTTTCAACACCTGCCTGGTGGGAGGTATGTTAGGGTGCCATTCAAATGAATGGCAGACATCCCAACTCTCCCGGATGTTCCAGGAGTCTCCCGCTATAAGGTAGCGGGCTCCCTAACACCCGTGAGAGAAACATTTTATCCCAGAAAGGTTTACCCTGCTCTATCTAGCATATATACCTGGTGGTTCTACTGCCCCTGCTACCAGTTTTTTTTTATTTTATTTTGACAGCGGCCGCCAGCAGGATAAAAAAAAAAGAAGAAACAGATAGCAGGGGAATGAATAGCTAGGCTGCTATTGGCTATTTCAATTTGCGATATCCAATAGCAGGCTGGCTATTCCACCCGCCCACTGCTGCTGTCAATCAGCAGAGGTGGCCCTGAAAGGACTTGTGTACAGGAAGTGCCTGAACAAGGATGCTCATGGCAGGATCACCAGGGATTACTTGAATGAAAGCTGCAGATATAGAACAACTCCTGAAATGTCATTATCAATAAAGATTACAACAAGACTTCAGTGATATAGGTTACAAATACTTTAAACTAACCGCCTGTAATGTAAAAGTCAGTAACAATGTATCACATGAACGATCCATTGATATTATCAGACGCTGTGACAGGTTCAGGCGCAGCATGATCTCCGGGAGACGTCACATCGAGTGTCTCGTTATCTCATTAATCAGAACAACGTTAAACAAGGTGATAATTACCATGGTGGATAGTCGGTCATCTCTATAGGAGCCGCTGCACACGTACAATTCCGCCAACTTCTACATTTTCCTCCGCTGCCTCCTGCGTGGAGCTAATTTATAGCACCGGTCATGTTAATTATTGGGTTAAATGAATCTCTCTGCAGGTCGAGCTAATGAGTCACACTGCCCACAGGCTGCATGGGATTCTGGGAAGGCCTTCTCCATTAATGCAGATCAAACTAGATAACCCCATTTAACACATTCTTGTCAATTGTGTAATTTGTTTATTTATGGCCTGCACCATTAGAAGCAGCCTAACCATACACTAGAGACTAGGGATGTCCCGATACTGATACTAGTATTGGTATCGGGGCTGATACAGGGCATTTTCACAAGTAAAGGGCGATGCCGGCCCTTTAAATTGTAAAACACGTTCGGCTGCCTGAAGTCCCGCGCTTGCTGGGGACCTCAGTCAGCCTATAGGGGACCTCAGGCAGCTGTCATTGACAGTGCCTCTCCAGCCCCACATCTCCTCCTCATTTCCGCAGAGACAGGCACAGCAAAGGACAGTCCCACACCTCCATACAGCCCTAGAGCCCGGCACCCAACCCACTTGCAGAGCCCGGCACCCAACCGCACCCCCCAGAGAGCCCTGCAGCCACACGCAGCCCTGGTGAGACCCAAATGCAGCCCGAGAGAGACTGCACACAGCCCTGTATAATTGCTGTTTTATCCTGGATTGATGGGATTAATGATTATACAGCAATAGAGAATTGCAACCGGCTATAGAGCACTACAAATCTCAGCAATCCATGACTGCTGGTTGTCATTCTCCACTGCTGAATAATCATGGTTTGAGTTACAGTTCTTCATAATTATAAAAACTGCCACTTGTCCCTTTAGGAAAAAGAATCAGTAATTGGTATCGGCGAGTACCTGAGGGAAAGTACTTGTACTTGAAAAAATGTTATCAGAACATCCCTGCTACAGACCGGTGACATCACTGAGAATGCAGCCTATCCCTTCACTAGAGACCAGTGACATCACTGAGAATGCAGCCTATCCCTTCACTAGAGACCGGTGACATCACTGTGCAGTCTAGTGCTGGTGCTAAGCACCTCTAAACATAGAACAGCTTTCTGAATTCTGCATTTATTGATATAGCGGCTTCTATAATAGAAGAATATGGATCAGATTATAAGTATTGCTGGTTGATGTTCCACTCTGACTGGCCAGTGAGAATTAGCCCAGAAGATTGGGGCGAGCAGGCAGGCAGGCGGGCGGCTGACATAGCCGGGCTCTCTGCAGCTGCCGCATATTGCAGAGAAGCCTCATTTCCCGTTCATTCATTTTCATGTTACAAGACTGAAATGAGGCTGAAAATTCAATGTTTGTGTTGCCACCTGCATTCAATTAAATGGAAGATTATGAGCAGTTTAATGCGTTGTATCCTTCTCCCTTGAACGGCAGCGCGGATTAATATCCCCCCTGCAGCTTTTCACTTCTCATCTGTGGAGAGCGACTGTCAGACGCTTCCTTGTCATTTCCAGTACAGAGGCATCCTGGGGACGCTGTCCCTGAGCTCCTGTACTGGAGACCCCGAATATATGGGATACATTGTAATATATTTTATATACATTCATATAGATCATCTATAGCAGTGGTTCTCAACCTTTCTATGGCCAGGACCCCTTGGTAACATTTGCCAAGTTGTGGTAACCCCCAACCGTAAAATTTAGGGATGCACTAATACTATTATCTGTGTGGGCTCTCAGGTGGCTAGTGGCACTCTCTGTTGGCGCCAAGTGAGGGCTCTGTGGTGCCCAGTTGCGGGCTCTGTGGTGCCCAGTTGCTTGTTCCCCTCTCTGATCCTCTCCGGCCGCTGCTGCTGCAGCACCATCTAGGAGAACTGAACCTGCCACGCTAGGGGGAGGCTGAGGAGCCTCTTACCTAGAGCAGCACAAGGCACGTGGGGACCCCCTCAACTGTGGGTTGCACTTGCAACCCACTTTTGGGTGGCGACCCACAGGTTGAGAACCACTGATCTATATAGACATATATTGTATCTATAAACATCCGGACATTTCATTTCTTCACTTAGTTGACTCAAACGTAATGGATTCCGAACTCTAAATTCATGTTATTGTATTTTACAGACCCCTCCCCCCCATGGATTGTCCAGTATGTCCCCATAAATAAGAATTTACTAATAAGGTTTACGTCTATGACAAGACTTTTTTGTGTGCTAGTTTTTGATAGATTGGGGAAGGTTTAGAACTGCTGTCAGGTTTTTATTGCTATCCGTGACTCAGTTACAGAAATTTACCCTCACTTCCTGTCCGACTGAAAAACAGACAGGAAGTAAGGGAAAATTTGCACCAGTGACACAGACAGCTATAAATATGTTGAGTGAGGACTGTGTGTGCAAGAAGGAAAGGACCAAGAGCAGAATTTATAACGTCACTGGTTTCTAGGATGATGGAGGTCTTCACACATAGCGTCGCTGGTTTCTAGGATGATGGAGGTCTTCACACATAGCGTCGCTGGTTTCTAGGATGATGGAGGTCTTTCCACACAGCGTCACTGGTTTCTAAGATGATGGAGGTCTTTCCACACAGCGTCACTGGTTTCTAGCATGATGGAGTTCTTCACACATAGCGTCGCTGGTTTCTAGATGATGAAGGTCTTCCCACACAGTGTCACTGGTTTCTAGGATGATGGAGGTCTTCCCACATAGCGTCATTGGTTGCTAGGATGCTGGAGGTCTTCCACATAGCTTCATTGGTTGCTAGGATGATGGAGGTCTTCACACACAGCGTCAGTGGTTTCTAGGATGATGGAGGTCTTCCCACATACCGTCACTCGTTGCTCGGATCCTGGAGGTCTTCCCACACAGTGTCAGTGGTTTCTAGGATGATGGAGGTCTTCCCACACAGTGTCACTGGTTTCTAGGATGATGGAGGTCTTCCTACATAGCGTCACTGGTTGCCAGGATGATGGAGGTCTTCCCACATAGCGTCATTGGTTTCTAGCATGATGGAGGTCTTCACACATAGCGTCGCTGGTTTCTAGATGATGGAGGTCTTCCCACACAGTGTCACTGGTTTCTAGGATGATGGAGGTCTTCCCACATAGCGTCATTGGTTTCTAGCATGATGGAGGTCTTCACACATAGCGTCGCTGGTTTCTAGATGATGGAGGTCTTCCCACACAGTGTCACTGGTTTCTAGGATGATGGAGGTCTTCCCACATAGCGTCATTGGTTTCTAGCATGATGGAGGTCTTCACACATAGCGTCGCTGGTTTCTAGATGATGGAGGTCTTCCCACACAGTGTCACTGGTTTCTAGGATGATGGAGGTCTTCCTACATAGCGTCACTGGTTGCCAGGATGATGGAGGTCTTCCCACATAGCGTCATTGGTTGGCCTCCCAGCTCCTCTCCTGGCATTGGCTGAGAGGACACCTGCAGCCATCTGCTCTCTCGCCACAGGTACCAATCCCAGGAGAGTGAGTGGGCCATCCACCAAGGCATCTGCAGCACATCTCCGGTGGTGCGTTTATAGTCGGAAGCCTTGCGCCAAACTCATTGAAGAGTAATGACAAGAGAACGGTCGTCACATGTTCTTCATCTTATTTATTATTACATTGTATCATGTTTTAGATACTGACGATGTCTTCTTTTTTTAAGGTCCACATTCTAAAGTTTGTCATACAGGAAGATGAGCTGACATCACTGGCTACATGCTCGTTTTGGTTCGGCAACTCGCTAAGAGATGGCGGGTCGGAGCCTGCACCTCCAAAAGCAAGTCAGCGAATGGCAGCTCCCATATTTCTGTCCCGACGGGTTCTCTTTAAACACCAGGAGAAAATTCTGCCCGGCTGCTTCACCAGAGACCGGTAAATAAAGTAATGCCGCTCTGCACAGGTAAATATAGTTCATTTGGCTTCTCACTCCAGGCCAGTTGCCGAATGAGTCATCCCGCCATGTCCTCCCGATCTGCTCCACGGCTTCTCTTCCGCCCCCCCCCAGCCTCTGATTCATCATCACTCCAGGCCGGGACGGCGCTCCAACCCCGCGCCTGTCGAGGAGAACAATCGTCTGAAGAGGAAGGTAATCTCCGCTATTTAACCTCACTGGCGTCTCCTGTCAGCCCGTTCATTCGTTCAGACGTCGTGCCGTTCCCTGGCAGAGAGAACGACAGTCGAGGGGGCAGTACGAAGCACAAACCGCAGTTTAGGAGCCCTCGATGTCCGCACGTGGCGCACAATTACGGTTTTTACTGTCTTTTCGAAGCGCAAAACTGCCATTTTCTAAATGAAGAGCTGCAAAGGACGAGGAGACTTGTGATCCGGCTTATGTACCACTGTTCACAGGAGTCAGACACAGGACTGGCACAGAATAGCATAGGTGACACTGGGCACACAAATCAAACATGGGACTGGCACACAATAGTTTAGGTGGCACTGGGCACACAAATCAAACATGGGACTGATACCAAATAGCTTAGGTGGCACTGGGCACACGAATCAGATACAGGACTGGCACGGAATATCTTAGGTGGTACTGGGCACAGTAATCAGACATGTGACTGGCACAGAATATCTTAGGTGGTACTGGGCACGCAAATCAGAAACAGGACTGGGACAGAATAGCTTAGGTGCCACTGGGCACACAAATCAGACATGGGACTGGCACACAATAGGTAAGGTGGTAATGGGCATGCAAATCAGATACAGGACTGGTACTGAATACCTTAGGTGGTACTGGGTACGCAAATCAGATACAGGACTGGCCCGGAATAAATCAGGTGGCACAGTGCACACAAATCAGATACAGGACTGGCACGGAATAGATCAGGTGGCACAGTGCACACAAATCAGATACAGGACTGGCACGGAATAGATCAGGTGGCACTGGGTACGCAAATCAGATGCAGGACTGGCACGGAATAGATCAGGTGGCACTGGGTACGCAAATCAGATGCAGGACTGGCACGGAATAGATCAGGTGGCACTGGGTACGCAAATCAGATGCAGGACTGGCACGGAATAGATCAGGTGGCACTGGGCATGCAAATCAGATATAGGACTGGCACCGAATACCTTAGGTGGCACTGGGTACGCAAATCAGATACAGGACTGGCACAGAATAGCTTAGGTGGCACAGTGCACACAAATCAGACACAGGACTGGCACAGAATACTTTAGGTGGCACTGGGTACACAAATCAGATACAGGACTGGCACACAATAGATCAGGTGGCACAGTGCACACAAATCAGACACAGGACTGGCACACAATATCTTAGGTGGTACTGGGCACACAAATTAGACACAGAACTGGCACACAATATCTTAGGTGGCACAGTGCACACAAATCAGACACAGGGCTGGCACAAATAGCTTAAGTGGTACTGGGCACACAAATCAGACACAGGACTGGCACAGAATACTTTAGGTGGCACTGGGTACACAAATCAGATACAGGACTGGCACACAATAGATCAGGTGGCACAGTGCACACAAATCAGATACAGGACTGGCACACAATAGATCAGGTGGCACAGTGCACACAAATCAGACACAGGACTGGCACACAATATCTTAGGTGGTACTGGGCACACAAATTAGACACAGAACTGGCACACAATATCTTAGGTGGTACTGGGCACACGAATCAGGACTGGCACAGGATGGCGCTCTGTTTAGTTCTTCTACCATGGTGGCAGATGTAGTAATTGTCACTGAGATATCCCGGACACTTAGGGCCCATTCACATGCATGTGCGCTGACACACATCATGCCATGCCATAACATGCGTTGCACGAAGGCAGCCCATTTAGATGACTTAGCTGCCAACGCACCCTGAAGTGCCCAAAATGGGGCGCAACCCCCGCCGTGCCATTTAAAATGCAGCAACGCATGTAGCGCAGTAACGGCGGCATAATTTGGCTCTCATACAAAAGGCAGAAAGTTCCGGGCCGTAGCGGAGGAGTGATTAGGATTCCGCAGCCCTCACGCGCTGTAATCAAATCTTCCTCAATCGGCACAGTAATTATGGCGGCTTCTGTGTCTATTTACGCTCATAATTTGGATGAGAAAACGATTCTTTTCATTCGGCGCTGACCGCGGTGCGGAGGTGGAAATCATTATAAGTGACCCCCGGCGCCTCCAAATTACCCAGAATCCCCCAGGAGACTCCGCTGTGTGTGCACAGACTGATAGGGATAGGAAGAAGGGGGAAAGGAAATATTGTAACCTGGGAAAGTCGGAGATACACGATGGGCCGCCGAGGTGCCGATAACGGGCGCGATACCGCGTGAATTATTCAAATGAATCACAATATACAGATTACCGCAAATGATGGACGGAAATCTTTTTCATTTAAGTTTTTTTTTTTTAAACATGTTTTACGATTTTTAATTTAAAATATATTTTTTTATTTAAAAAATGCTTTATGAAAAAAAAAAAAGAATAAATTCTTAAGTTGTAATGGAAGAA
>NW_017306360.1:56059-63306 GCF_000935625.1 Nanorana parkeri | reverse complement strand
AATAAATTCTGAATTTGTAATGGAAGAAGAATTATATTTTTCTTTTATATTCGAATGATGTCATTATTAGGGATGCAGCGATATATATCAGCCGAAAATGGCACTTTTGGCAAAATGCGAAAGTGCCATTTACTGGCCGATAAAGCTTTCCCTGCTTTCTCTCCTCCCCTACTGGGCGCTGCTCTGTGTCCCAGTCGGGAGGGGAGAAACTGTCACAGGCAGCCGAGCGCTGCAGGAGGAGAGCGCTGTGAGCGGCCGGCGTCTCTCCTCCCCGCACTGTTCAGCCTCCTGTCACAGATTAGGAGAGCGGTGTGTGGGTGGAGACAGCCGGCGCTCTCACAGGAGGCTGAGCTCTCCTCCAACACCGCTCGCTCAGCCTCCTGTGACAGCTGTCAGGATGGAGAGCGGGTACAAGCAGTCAGGGATCGCTGAGTGTTTGTAAATAATTGGAGGACAGAGTATGGTTACCATATCCCCAATTATGAATGAATGGGAAGTGATCTACATCACTTCCTGTTCATTCATGATTGTGGTTATAGTAAACATACTCTGTCCTCATGTTATGAATGAACAGGAACACTCATAGAGGATTCCTGTTCATTTATAACAGGGGCTGCAGAATAAGAGAATGAGGACTTTGTGGGTCTCTGGACTCAATCTCTTTTTCTATTTTAAAAGGGAAATATCAGGGGTCTGTTTAGACCCCCAATATTTCCCCGAAGCCCCTAAAAGTAAAGTAAAAAATATGAATATTTAATAAAAATGAATAAATAGATACAAATAAAATATAAAAAATTAAACAGTTTATAAAAAATAAATAAAAATTAAATATTTGAAAAATGTGAAAAAAAGTTAAAATAAAAAAACATTTTTCGGTTTAATCCTGACAATTTCTTTTTTCATTTCGGTTTCGTTTCTGTTTTGAAATTTCCATTTCGGTGCATCTCTAATAATAGCATATTTTATATTAAAGGCTAGCACCAGAATATACAGGGGGATTTAAGGTGGATCCGTCATCAGACATATTTCTCATGCTACGTCATAATATCACTTCCAAATATTTATTACCCCTCACTGAGGTCATAGTACTCAGCCTGACAATGACCTCATCAGCTGGGAGTCATGCCTGTGTCTGTCAGAGTCTTGCAATGCCTCATGGGACTTGTAGTTCCACAAAAGCTGGATTGCCAAGGTTGCCTATTACCCTGGTGTGGGTAATAGTTAAGACCCCCCAGTCAGTTTATTTTTTTCTGTGTCCCTTTGGGGAGATTTCCCTGTGCTTCCTGTGCAGGTGACGGTGAGAGGAAAACTCTACACGAGTGAAGGGAATTCCCTTGTAAGGCAGATGTCACCGGAAGAAGTGTCCTCTTAAACAACTTTGCCGGAACTTCCCTAACAATGCCACTTTCTCCCCATGTGATCACCTTACAGCTTATCCCAGCAGCTTACAGTGGTCATGTGATCACAGCAGGTAGACCCGCCCACTGAACGGACAGGAAGTGACTGGAACACCTGGATCAGTCTGTACAGAAGAGCAGCAGGTGTGAGCCTGCAATGAACTCCTAAAGTCCTTACAATGTTTATCTCCGACCCGGAGGTGATTGTTTCCTCCTCCACAACAGCGGGGAAACATTTTAAGTTCCTCGGTCACAAATGAGATAATGCGCCGCGCCGGCAGTACTGCCGATAACGAGCTCGTCTGCCGCATCAAACTTTTTCATGTTGATTTTGAGGTCTATTTAGCAGCGAGCGAGTTTATGGCGCGGAAGCTTAATTGTGCGCAGATTATTGACTGACGGTCGGATGGCACGCCGCGCACGCCTGCCCCTCCGCGAAGCCACGCTGCGCCGCTTCCATTGTGTTATCGATCTTGGGAAGCGTATCCGAGCACATTCACAACAACGGGGGGAAAGCGGAACCTGGTGTCAATATTGTTCACAAGCAGAGCGTCTTTTGACGGATTCACAAAAGGAAGGGAGCGTCTGGCGGAGCATTGTTCCGAGCAGCACGCGGCTTGTCAACACCGGCCATTCATTCAGGATCTCCGGCATCCACTGCGAGGAAAAACACAACTTCAGATGGGAATGAATAAAGGAAACTAGAACGGAGCCAACTGGAGGACATTCTAAAAATGCTAATGGACTGGCTGTCTGTAACTTAAAGAGAACCTGCCACCGGACCAATCATTTATGCATAGATGTATTTATTGCATGTTATTTACCTGGAAAAGCCTCCCCTTGAGTAGACATCCAAAAGCCCCGAGACCGCTGGTGGGGGCCACCATCTTGGATGCAAGGTCAGCAGCCCCAGTAGACTCAGAGCTGTCACTCTATAGCAGGAGTAACCAATCTCGGCACTGCAGCTGTGGTGAAACTACAAATCCCATGGCTGACTCTGGGAGTCATGCCTGTGGCTGTCCGAGTCTTGCAATGCCCCATGGGACTAGGATTGACACCTGTCCATGATTCACCTGGACAGTCCAGGTTTCAGGCCAGCTGAAACCTGGACACAAGATGTCAGGTGGACTGGGGCAACCACGGGGTCCTGGTGTGCCAATTTGAGTGCATGGAGGAGGCACGGGCTATGGAGGGATGCTGGAACTCAGAGAGGTGTCTGAAACAGAGGGCGCAAATACGTCTTGAAGGGCACAGGGGTTCTGCTTCAGGCAGATGTGTTGTACACTATCTCTCCTCTCTCCCCTGGCTATCTCTCCTCGCTCTCTCTTCTGGCCATCTCTTCTCGCTCTCTATCCAGGCTGCCTCTCCTCGCTCTCTCCTGGCTCTCTCTTTCTCCCCTGGCTGTCTCTGCTCACTCTCTCCCCTGGCTGTCTCTGCTCACTCTCTCCCCTGGCCGTCTCTGCTCGCTCTCTATCCAGGCTGCCTCTTCTTGCTCTCTCCTGGCGGTCTCTCCCCTGTCTCGCCTCTCTCTCTACCCTGGCTGTCTCTGCTCACTCTCTCCCTTGGCTGTCTCGCCTCTATCTCCCCTGGCTGTCTCTCCACGCTCTCCCCTGGCCGTCTCTCCTCGCTCTCTCTTCTGGCTCTCTATCCAGGCTGCCTCTCCTGACTCTCTCCCTTGGCTTCTCGCTCTCTCCCCTTGTTGTCTCTCCTCCCTCTCTCCCCTGGTCGTCTCTCCTCGCTCTCTATCCAGGCTGCCTCTTCTTGCTCTCTCCTGGCTGTCTCTCTTCTCTCTCTGCTCACTCTCTCTCCTCTATCTCCTCTGGCTGCCTCTCCTCTCTTTCTACCCTAGCTGTCTCTGCTCGCTCTCTCCCTTGGCCATCTCTCCTCGCTCTCTCCCCTGACTGTCTCTCCTCGCTGTCTTTTAGAAAATGGGTCACATTTATTTGGAGACAATTAATGCAGAGGAACTATAAGTCTCAGCATGCCATGTTATAGTCGGAGCTCCTCCATAGCTCCAGGAGGGGGCACGGGCAGCATTACACTGAGCAGAGGGTTGCGGGCACGGATGCGTCGCGGGCTTGATGATCTTTTAATGAAGTTGTCTCGGTGTCGGATACCATTATGATCTGCCGGAGACAATGGCGCTCTGACTGGGCAGAAACCCTACGGGTACAATTAAGTAGATGAGAAACATCCTATTGATCTGCAAGAGAAGAGAACAGCGTGGCGGCGGCGGCAGCGGCCGGGCGAGCAGGGAGATGCCACACACTGCCAGATGAACACACTACCCAAGTAGATTCAGCTTCTCCAGAATAAAGGAAGAGGAGCCCCGACCCAAAAATGTCCATGATTAACCCTTTAATGATGGGCATAAAACAAACCGTAACGCCTGGACCGGCAACGTAACACCAGGACCGCGCACTGTCCAGGACAATTCCCACCTAGTAATAGAGATCTCCGGATTGTTTTATTATCAAAAGAAAACCGGGCAAAAATGGTAATAAAATATCTTTTTTTTTAAATGAAGCTGTATATTTGTATGTCGTTACCATGACTCACCACCAGAAAATACCCCAAATAAATTCTCCTAATCTTGATGTGTGCCGGGACACCACATATGTGAGTGTTATTTGTTACCTGTACCTGTAGTTGGGCCCAGAAACAATAATGTGAGTTTTGCTTTTTTTTTTTTTTTTATACTACTCCAACACACTGACATGAAAAATGGCACTGACACTAACATTAACACTGACACTAACACTGAACCTAACATTACCCCTAACACGACGCATAATACTGACCTTAACACTACACCTAACACTAACATTGACCCCAACACAGGCACTAACATTGACCCTAACACTGTTCCCAACATTGATCCCCAACACTGTTCCCAACATTGACCCTAACACTGTTCCCAAAACTGACCCCAACACTGTTCCCAACATTGGCACTAACATTGACCCTAACACTGACACTAAAACTAGGTTCACACTTTTGCTTCTGCATTTTCCATGCGCTTCTGTTGGTCTATGGGGCCACAGCAAAGGTAATCCTCTTGTCATGCGTTGTCGCATTTTGACCAGTGTGCATTAAATCGCACAGATGTGAATGGGGACTTACCGAGACAAGAGAGAGTGAACCCTCCCAGCGGGCAATAAAAAGCTGACAGGGGTTCCAACTTCACTACTCTATACAAAACTATATATACAATGTATCTAGTTCATAGGGACGGTGTACATCCTGCAAAGGGATATTGTAGCTTTTTCTCACCAGCGGAATGGAGTTCAGATCTCATGATCCTGCTGGTCAGCTGCCAGTATCAGGAACACATTCTCCTTCATCTTGTGGATGTAAACGTGGAATATTCTGCATATTAAACTATACAATACAGAGGCCACCAGGAGACCTCGATGACACCTTTCCCATCACCCACGGGGTGTCAGAGGGAATCACAGGGATCCATGCGTCCATGGCAATGATACGATGTGACAGTGCGCACCGAGACGTCACTCACTGACTGACGCATGAAGCCGCCATTAATACAAAGTGACAAAGTCACGTGACACATGTCACAAAACCTCACACTCGTCCCCATCAGCATGGAGCGGGTGATTCTCCGTTACACTGGGATCAGGAACAGAGGACGATCACCGAAGCGTGAATTCAACAAATCAAATACTTCAGCATGTTTTACAAAGCGCTCCGAGCAGCTTTCCTCAGCCGCCCTACCATGGAGGAACCCTTGAAGTTATTCTAAGGGCTCTGGGAACCCCTGATAATAATGATTGTATACATTATATACAGCAGTCACTGGACAAATGCCCATTACAAAGGTGATTAGTGCAGGGCCTCCGTTACACTGGTGGACAGTGGAAATAATTCTTGTTCCATTGCTGGTCATCTGGAGAAATGTTCCTCCTGCAACAACACCGATCATTTATAACATTAAAGAATTGTAGCAAACCTTATTGCAAACCCTTACCCGCTTCTGTTCCATAGATGCTGAGAATGGCCATGCCGGTAACGCTATGGAGAAAAAACACACATGACTCTTTTGGCTCCTTGTAGTTTTTGTTTTTTTTCTTGCTCAGATGGAAAATAGGTTTTGGAAGCACTTATGAAGATTTTTAACTTACATTTTATCACCTTCAACGCGTTTCTTGTTGATTTAGGCCACTTCAATCAGGGTTGGTGCTGCTTATGAGGATTGTTGATCCAGGGAGACTTCAGTTGCCTAATTATTGGATCGGGAAATGTTTTCCTTGGGCCAGTGTGTAGATTAGGGGCAGGTTTAGGGTTCTGAGGATGAAGGTGTGTAGTTTATTTTGTCCGTAGAAGGCAGTTGAATTTGGTTGTCTTTTGGCAGAACTTTGCGGGACACGCATCTGCCTCAATCTATCCCAGATAGCATAGCCCAGATAGCAAGCCATTGAGCTGCAAGTTTGAAAATGACTTGCTAAACTATGGCTAGACTTGCCGAGCTTCATAATTTTGTTGCACAATTACAGCGAGTCTGCATTGCAAGTCTCCAGATCAACGTGCTTTGTAAAAGTGCCGTACACTCGCAGAGCTCTTGCTAAGACCTGCAGGACTCTTGCTGTAGACTTGCCAAGCAAATTTGCTACAAATTCAAAAAGTGTCGCCTAGAACTTGTGCTGCGAGTGTTCTGCAAGTCTACAACCTGCCAGGAATGTGTGCAGCAAGTTAGAAAGAATTACAATTTAACCCTGACACAAGTTTGTGGCAAGTTATCCTTGCTATCTGGGATGGAGCTTCATGTGACAGAGCTGGTGGTTGGCGTGTTGTCACATCGGGATGGGAAGAGTCCTCAGCCCTGTATAAGCTCCGACTAGAGCGACTCACTCCAGGCCGATGAACAAAACATGGAAGGAATGACAGGACGGTATGTGCTCCTGTGGAAGGGGGCATTAAAGAGAACCTGTTGCTTTGCGTTTTACATTTTTATAAAGAGAGCCATGGAAGAAGCCAGACCTACAAAGGCTACATAGACCTTAGGGTTGCACAGATACCAAGTACAGTACTCGGTACAAGTACCGATACTTTTGAGCTCCAAGACTACACTAGAGAAAAATAAAAAAATTAGGAGGCAGCTGTCATTTGTAAGGAGCACACGGAGCTCCTGGGATTTGTACATCTCTGATTTAATGTACGATTTTGTTTTTATAAATATAAATAAAGGGATGCACAGATACCAGTTTTGTGAGTACGAGTACTGATACATTTCTGTTTATTGTCATGTGACAGTTTTTCTAAAACAATACAGACTAATGATTTCAGGACAGTGGTGGAGCGCCAGAGCCAGGTCCCGGCTGCAACCGCTGCAACCCTGGTAGTTCTCATGAAAATGCCAAGTATCTGCGCATCCCTAATAGACCTAATTGTAATAGGGTGCCACTTATCCCGAGCGGAAAGGTAACCCTATTCTCTGGGTTCTCTTATCGTCTGTTCTTTCCCCAGAAATCGACAAAAAACTTAAAAACAGACTCGAAAATGTGTGAGCTTATTTTTAAATGTAATAATAAATTTACTAATTAAAGATTAAAAGAAAGAAGTCGTGTCCCTTTAAGCTGCCGCTTGCTATCAGCAGTCAGCCTCGTTTCTTGATGTGAAGGAAACTTTGTAAAATAAATATGAGTAAGGCCCGGCTTGGTGTGTATTTTTATCCTCTCCCACAGAGTCGGGCGCTGTGGGAAGCCGAGTCCCTCTGGGGCTCCACAGAAGTCTTCTCACCGAGCTCCCCTCATCTCCGACGACGACTCCGAGCTGCTCATTTTAAAAACTTTTCATAATGCGCCATCCACGTGGCGAGACCGGTGATATAACTGA
>NW_017306360.1:41695-56035 GCF_000935625.1 Nanorana parkeri | reverse complement strand
GGAACGGGTCATTAAAGAGACCCTGTCATGCATTTGATAAGTACCCAAGCCAATACCCTGCAAAGGAAGACTGTAAACATCTTTCCAGCTGCGGCGCGGGCAAACCGCTCCGTACAAGAATATCCGGCTGTCAGGAAGCCAGAACTCGCCTGTGCGGCTGAAGCTCTGCACATGTGCATAGATTGACACAGAATTGTACACAGCTGTGTGCCTCTGCGCAGGTCTGCGCAGCGCTTCTCGGCATGTGCATGCGATTATTATGAGCTGTGGAGCCAAAACGCTATTTAAGGCTGTGACATCCTAGTCTCCATGCTGAGTGATGCCTTCCTGTGTTCCTGAGACCCTATGGTCTGATTATTCATTCATTATCAACCCGGTTTGTTTGACTCTTCACGCTACTCTTTGTTCCGTGACCCCGGCTTGTTCTTTGACTACCGCTCCTGCCCGCCGCCTTGTACTTCTCTGACCTGAGCTTGTTCCTGACTTTACTCCTGCTGTCACTTGGTACTGCTCGGCCCGCCTGTTGTCGTACCGGATAGTTTGACTACGGCTTTTCTGGAACCTTGCACCTGAATCCTGCCCAGGACTCATTGGCATTACAGAGACTGACCTTACCTGCCATGGTGACGTAATGCGGCGCTCGTGCTACTCCGTGTCCCCACCACCTTTTCTGCCATCCAGGGGCTCTGGGACTGGAGCTGCAATGAAGGCCTCCCTTATCAACTCAGACTCCACCATGGTATGTGACATGCACTGGAAAGTAGGGATGCACTGATACCGATAACAGTATCTCGTGCTCGCCCAAATGTTCCCAATACTTATCCCGATACTGGAACTTCTGGTATCAGGAAGCCAGGCAGCGAGTCATTACCCGCCCCCTGGCTTCCTGATTGGTCAGCTGGCCGATCAGGAAGCCGGGTGGCGAGTCACTAGCCACCCCCCCAGCTTGGCCAGAAAGCTGGCTCCATGCTTCCTTGTCACCTGGTGACGAGGCAGCATGGAGACGGCTTCCCGGCTAATCAGGAAGCTGGGCAGTGAGTCATTACATGCCGCTCGGCTTCCTTAATGGGATTTCCGGTATCGGGGAGTACCGAAAAAACTGTATTGGGGCATCCCTACTGGAAAGTACTGGGTTCCCCATAGATCTCACTGGTCCCTACATAACTACAGGACACAGAACAGACATGGTGGTTGGCAGTGAGAACCGAGGGGGAAGGGGGGGGGGCATGGAGATCAACACTCCTAAAAAACAGCAGAATTCGAGACTGTACTAGAGTGGTGTTTGGTGACAAGGGAAACGCTTTTGAAGGGTGATTGGGCACTAAAATTAATGTCAGGGTCGCTTTAGGGCCGGTGCAGACCTAGGCGACCTCACCGTGCAGCGATCGCGCTGTGAGTGCCATTATTTTCCAATGGCACCCCAGTCGCCCCCAGGCGGATCGCGCTGGATTCCACCCGTGCTTCCGAATACGATCGCAGCTAAAACCGCTGCACGTCGTATATCGGCAAACATTTTTTTTAACCTTTTTCTGCGATTTCCGCTCAGATGTCACCCCATTGAAATCAACGGGGCCGCAAGGCAATCGCGGCCTGCATTGTGCGGGATCGCGTAGGTCTGCACTGGGCTTTAAAGCCCAACTCAGGGATTTTGTGAAAATGTATTTGCCCAGCAGGTACAAGATTTAAAAATAGTCACTCCGGCGCTGTCCCCTGCAGACACTCTGACGTCCTCCGGTCCTGTTCCTATTTGAAAGACACCCAAGCAGTGAATCCAAAATAAGGAAACCGGCCTTGGAGCTTCGTGTTGACGGTCCTGGTCTCTAAAGGCGAGCCAACTCCCGAATATCTGCCCTCCGGAGTTCACGTTAAGTTATTATTACAGGTATTTATAGAGCGCCAACAATTTACGCAGCACTTTACATAGCTCCACATTCACATCAGTCCCTACCCTCAAGGAGCTTACAATCTAAGGTCCCTATCTCACATGCATACATAGAGGGCCAACTTAGAGAATAGCTAATTAACCTACCAGCACATCATTGGAGTGTGGGAGGAAACCGGAGTACCCGGGGTAACCCACGCAAGCACAGGGAGAACATGCAAACTCCTTGCAGATAGTGACCTGGCCGGGATTCAAACCGGGGACCCCCAGTGCCGCAAGGCAGAAGCGCTAACCACAACGCCACTGCGCTGCCCAAGTTGATGACATTCATCTCCAATCATGAAGAAAGAAAGCAGAGTAACCATAACAGCCATTTTCTTGTCCTCGTCATGAACATCTACAATCTCGTTTCGCCGCCTTCCACGGCAGCGATTAGCGGCTCATGCTCGAATTAAGTGTTCCTTGTTAATTGACCGAGTCAGTAACAGCCCCGAGAATTATCAATACGGCATTGTCACCTAATGACACGTGAAGTGTGTAAGAGTTTTATTAACAGTTCCATGAAAAGCTGAAGGTGCCGAATCTCAAGAGCAAAATTCCGAACTGTTTCTTCTTCTTCGTGTTTAAAGGGGAAGTCCGGCGCATTAAAAAATAAACCAACGTGCTCACATTAACATTTAAACTGTTAAAGGTGAACTGCAGGCAGATAAAATCCAAATAGGAGTAGGAAATATGTGCAGAAAATAGGGCGCTGAAGGGGAGTAAAGGTTCCAGCAGGAAAGTAAGGATGTCCCTGGGAGGAACACAGGGGGCGGCACTGAACTCTGGAAGACAGCCCTGTTCCATGATGTCCTTGGTTAGGTCTTCCTGCCCACAAGCAGCGCAGAAACATATGGGCAGGTCAGGCAAGGGAGGCCAATTTGAAGTGGACTTATCACTGAAAATCCCCCCCCCCCGACAACCTGTTAATATTCCCTAGCAGGATGCTCCATGATGGTGATAAGACCTACTAATCACATACAGGCTGGAGGCCTTGCTGACAAAATAAGCCTTCATCCTGAGGCTGGCACTGCAGCCTGTGGCAGTTTTCATTTGTTTAGTTACTGTAATTGTCAGATACAAATCGCAGTATTTAAAAAAATTGAGCGAACACATACCAGCGTTCGCTCACCTCTCGATCCTGTCACTGATCGAGAGGATTCCCCCCTCCCCGCTCCGCCAGCGCTGACTGGCAGAACGGACGGGGGAGGGGCGGGTACAGCTGGCTCTGCCTCTAGATAGGCAGAGCCAGCTGTCAGTCACGCAGCTGGGCGGATCCCGGCATAATTGTCTGGATCCGCATCAGCGTCTCAGTATACCGCAAGCAGCAGCTCGCGGTATACTGAGCCTAGGGTGACGGAAGGACGCTAGCTTGTGTCCTCCCGTTACCCTAAGGAGAACTATGGGGAAAAGCCCTGACCCCATAGTTCTCCTTTAACTGCAAAGTTTTTGTTTTTTTTTGTAAGTCCTACATCAACACCAAGATGTATCTTAGCTGTTCAGAAAGCAAGTTAATTATGTCCACGGCGCTCGGCAGACATTGCTGGATAATCCTTCAGCATCTTCACCACCAATCACTTGAGGGAGGCTGCCGTCCCCAAAGACAACTGGGAAGCATCTTCATGAACCATGCAAAAAACAAACAGAAGGACAGAGCCCTTTCCTCGTGTAATAACGTTTATTCTAGGGATTCACCGATACCGGTATTTCAGTATCGAGTACCGATATTTTTTTTCCGGTACTCGCCAATACCGAGTACCAGAAGTCCCAATCAGGAAGCCAGGCGGCGTGCAATGACTCTCCACCCGGCTTCCCAATTAGCAGGGAAGCCGTCTCACTAGGTGACGAGAAAACGTGGAGCCGGCTTCCTGGCCAATTACGCACCGTGTAATGATGCGGCGCCCGGCTTCCTGATACAGGAAGTATTGGGCTATACATCGGAGCATTTGGAGAGTACGAGTATCGCCCAAATACTAGGCATCGGCACCGATACTAGTATCGGTATCTGTGCATCCCTAGTTTATTCAATGCAAAAATGTGTACAAATCAAAAACTACTCGCATATATATGATGGAGACAAGTGCCATAATAGACCGTACATGCAGGGCAGAGCCAAAGCAGCTGACGCATTTTGAGGGAAATCCCACCTTCCTCAGAGCTCTGAGGAACAGGGATTTCCCCGAAACGCGTCAGCTCTTTGGCCCTGCGCTACATATATGGTCTATTATGGCACTTGTCTCCATCATATATGTGAGTAGTTTTTGATTTGTACACATTTTGCATTGAATAAATGTCATCACATAAGGAAAGGGCGCTGTCCTTCTTTTTGTTTTTTTGCATGTATCTTAGCTGTGTTCATTTTAGAGCAACACCTAAACAAATGTTTTACCAGCAGCCTATTTATATAGATGATACAATTTAATATTAATGTCCCTGTAAGTTTACTGACCTTGAAAAGCCACAACAGGCTTGTAACACCACCGACAATGAGGAACATACACAATATACAATCAGTTCACAAACATCCCCTTCATGGTACAGAAACTACAACATGTATGTCGAAAAATGACTCAAATTCATTTATATTTTTATTCCTGAAATGGAAATCTGCAACATTTGTTCTTTATAAAAATAAAACTCTTCCACTCACATAAGGCACGCGTCATAAAATGGCCATACATGTAACGATCGAGGACTTGACTGCTTCCAATGCACAGCAGAGAGATCGATTCAGTTCAATTCGGATACATTTTACTTTCGGATGACGAGGATCATTTACGAATGGAACCGTCTGTTTGGTGCAATCTTCCACATCAGAAAGATTGTTCATATCGAACAATTGGAGTTTTACGCGCATGCCCAGCGTTAGAAATGGCCGTCAGAGACGTTAAGGCTTCCAGGAATAACAAAACGTGGAAAAACAACCAAATTGTCTTTCAAAAACATAATTTGTCAAAATTAGCTGCACAGTCCCAATAAAACTCCTTCATATTCATTAAAGTGAACCTTTCATATGAAACTGCAAGCTGGCCACAAGCTAGGTATAAAGTATTTTTTACTAGGGATGCACCGATACCGAGTATTTGGGCGAATGCTCGGACTCACCCAAATGCTTCCGATACTTATCCCGATACCGGAGCTTCCGGTATCAGGAAGCCGGGCGGTGAGTCATTATACGTCACCAGGGAGCATGGATGGATGGTAATAACTCTCCCTTCGGCTTCCTATTTGCCCAGAAAGCCAGCTCCATGCTCCCTCATTACTTGGTGACAAGGGAGCATGAAGCTGGCTTCCCGGCCAGTCAGGATGCCAAGCAGCGTGTAATGACTCGCCGCCCAGCTTCCTGATTGGTCGGGAAGCAGGCCAATCAGAAAGCCAGGCGGGGAGTCATTACCCGCCACCCCAGCTTCCCGATTGGCAAGAAAGCCGGCTCCATGCTTCCTCGTCACCCGGGAGAAGAGTGAGCATCGAGAGGCTTCCCGGCTAATCAAGAAACCGGGCGGCAAGTCATTATATGCCGCCCGGCTTCCTAAATGGGACTTCCAATATCGGTATTCCATATCGGTGTAAAGAAAAAAAAAATCGGTACTTGTACTGGATACCGGAAAAATAGGTATCGGTACACCCCTAATTGTTACTATTCAAGTTGTTTTCTGTTTTGTTTTTTAATGTATGGATTTTGGCAAGGGGTGGCTGGTCTACCATTTACTGGTTAAGGTGGCATAATTGTTATATTTTTTTCATTTAACCATTGGGCTGAATGAAAAAGAAAAATATAACAAATTCCTCCATCCATGCAAAACAGCATGGATGGATGAAGCTCCCACTGCGCTATTGTATTCTGACTGTGGTGCGTGTGCCACTGTCAGAGTACCTGAGCAGTGATGGCAGCCAATTGGCTGCAGTCACTGATCACCCGAAAACTTTCTGACCGTGCTACTTCGATTTTCTGATAGAAGGATGCTGGGCAGAAGAATGCTAACCCGGTCACCCACTGAAAAAAAAATGCACAGTGTACGGCCATCTTTTCTTAATTTTTACGTGAAAGATCTGATTTTTATGGATCATTTATCTGTTGAGTTTTATTGGGGATTTGCTCTTATATCAAAAAAACTTGAACAAAGGTCTGCCAAGAAATGGTTAGATGTTTCCAACCGACCCACAGAAGGGGCCATTTGGTTACCAAACACACTCAGGGGGGTGGACCAATTAACTGTCACAAAAGGGGAGGGTATCCTGCTCACCAACACATGAGGGGGAGTGGGGGGGTTGCCTGGTTTACCAACCCATAGGAGTGGGGGGGCATCAGGTTTACCAACACACAAAGGGGCTGTTGAGTTTACCGACATAGAAAGGGTTAAAACCTCTCTAAGCAAACCTTGGATCACTTGTCTCTAACTCTTCCTGGGACACATCCTTACTACAGTTATATCTGCAGCAGTTACTTGATTACAGGAGGCATACGGGACTTCTATATATCTGTCCAGATGCAACCAGATTATTAACATTAGAGACACACGTACACGATTACATGACTATCAATCATTATCTGCAGACAAGACGACTTCCATAGTGCGAGTGGCTGTCATTATTGAAGTGGTTTCTCTATTTCGGAACGCTCGTCATTTAACCCTAAAAATATATTTAACAATCTAATAATGCCAATACAAACTAACCAAGCCGCTTCTACTCATATAAAACCATCCTGGTCAATGTTCCGGCCACACATGACAGAACAGTCCCATGTAAACATTGTCGACTTTGGTCTTGAGTCCCCGGTAAGTGCCTCGTTCCTGCTGTGCCCAGTGTTACATCATATCCAGCTGGTGAGAAGAGAACACAAGGTGAGCGTGGCGATTCTTACATATGAAAGATTACAAATAGTGGGGCATAGTCAGATAACATCCTTACCAGATCATCCACGTCTCCTCCTTCTTCCGTCATGCTCGTGTCTTCCGTTTCCTCCTCAGCTTTGGCCAGGAACTGTGCGAGAGCGAGCGACAAGTCACATGTCAAATATCCCTCAGAGGGTAACCAGGTATGGACAGTAGATGTGCTACACACAGCAAAAAAAAAATGCATCCAGTGGCGTACCAAAATCGCCATAGCAACCCAGGCGGCCGCTATGGGGCCCGGGGCACAGGGGGGCCCAGCCAGGACACCCCCCTGGTGCTGTGCGGGTCGCCCGGCCCGTTAAGGCTTCAAAGGCTACTAGGCTACTGGCTGTCACTGGCAGCTGTGAGGAGGAACGTGTCACTGTTAGATCACTGACAACCTGACAGTGATCTGTGCAGCGGCACGTTCCTCCTCACAGCTGCTGCCGAGTCATTGGCGTTGGCAGTGGAGGCGGGGCCCAGCGACGGAGGAGGCGGGGCCCTGGGAGGGAAGAGGAGGCGGGACCCGGTGAGGGAAGAGGAGGCGGGACCCGGTGAGGGAAGAGGAGGCGGGACCCGGTGAGGGAAGAGGAGGCGGGACCCGGTGAGGGAAGAGGAGGCGGGACCCGGTGAGGGAAGAGGAGGCGGGACCCGGTGAGGGAAGAGGAGGCGGGACCCGGTGAGGGAAGAGGAGGCGGGACCCGGTGAGGGAAGAGGAGGCGGGACCCGGTGAGGGAAGAGGAGGCGGGACCCGGTGAGGGAAGAGGAGGCGGGACCCGGTGAGGGAAGAGGAGGCGGGACCCGGTGAGGGAAGAGGAGGCGGGACCCGGTGAGGGAAGAGGAGGCGGGACCCGGTGAGGGAAGAGGAGGCGGGACCCGGTGAGGGAAGAGGAGGCGGGACCCGGTGAGGGAAGAGGAGGCGGGACCCGGTGAGGGAAGAGGAGGCGGGACCCGGTGAGGGAAGAGGAGGCGGGACCCGGTGAGGGAAGAGGAGGCGGGACCCGGTGAGGGAAGAGGAGGCGGGACCCGGTGAGGGAAGAGGAGGCGGGACCCTGTGAAGAGGGAAGAGGTCACTCTCTGCAGGGTCACTCTCAGGTGGGCTGTGTGGGATATGAGGTGGTCTCTGCAAGCGGCATAACTAGAAATCACAGGGCCCCCTACAAAATTTTGATATGGGGCCCTGTGATTTCTAGTTACGCCCCTGACTGCATCTAAATACTTTGGACGTGTGTAGAACGGCCAGCTGCCCTTCCTCCTCCCCCCACAGCTAGCAATACCCAGCTGTCATTTTGACAGCCGGTGTGGGAGTCTAGATTTAAAAAGTATTTCCTCTTTTGCAGCCAAATTTGAGAAAAACCCCCACCATATGCTTGTTATGTGTTCCCATTCACACAGCATACCTGGAAATATATATTTTAAACAATATTTCTTGCCTTTTAGATGTCCCCGGAGCCTCTGCAAGCTTCTCTCTCAATTTCCAAGTGACGGGACACTATCTGTCGCCATAGATATACCAGGGACAAGCTAAGCTTACTTCATTAACATACAATGGGGGTAGTTTATCAAAACTGAGGCAGACAAACTCTGGAGCAGCTGTGCATGGCAACCAATCAGCTTCTCCATTTCATTTTCAAACCTTAACTGAACAAACTGAAGAGAGAAGCCGATTGGTTGCCATGGGCAAATGCTCCAGTTTTGATAAATTCCCCCCGGTGTGTCTAGATCGTTAAACCCTTTGTTAGGGCAGACAGTGTTCGAACCTAGTTCACAGCTGATAATGAGATCTGCCAGCACAGTACAGACCGGGATAATTCTGCCAAAATTACCCTTTACCCCCTTTCACTAAAAATCACACCCGCATACAGCTCTGCATGCTGATATGAAGTTATCTCTCATTCATTAGTTAAATGAACATATTTTTCTTTTACTTACAATTACTGTTTTTCCACTTCCTGGTCATCTTGGGCATTAGTGATGCAGCCTGTGCCTAAGAGATGCATCCTGGGAAGGTTACATCACAGAGCATTGCTGGGAAATCTCATCTGTAAACTGCAAAATCTCACAAGATCTCAGGCATAGGCGTTTACCCTGCCCTGAGATGATGTGCATGGTTACATGTCCTAGTCACATGTGCCAGAGTTCCAGGAAGTGAAGGGAGATATATTAATCTACCCTTAGTAAAACAAAAATGGCCGCTGTAAGAAGACTGGGGAGGAAAAGAAGAATAAGGAATGCAAAGAATACAAATCCGGCAATGATCTAGAGGTATCCGTGTGTGTAGATTTTCATTACTAAACATTTCTAAAGGGGCCTTTGGGGTCATTTTAAAGATAAAGGTAAAGTTCCTCTTCAACCTGTCCTGTTCCCCTCAGTACAGAGAACAACTGTTCTTTTAGGACAGAGCATGTATTGTGCAAGCAGCATATTAAAAAAAGGTTATGCTGTGTGATATCCTATGATGTGGTAAGCTATAAGAAACATGTAACAAATATATAATAGGTGTTATCCCAGTTTGGCTGTGAAAATACACTTTAAAGCGCCCCACTGCAAGATTAAAGGAGAACTATGAGGTGGGTGCTTTCCACTCACCTCATAGTTCTAGCCGACCTGTGACAATGAGACAGTCACAGGTCGGCTCAGTAGATCAGGAGGTGAGCGAACACATACCGGCGTTCGCTCACCTCTCGATCATGTCATGGCTCTCTGCCGTGACAGGGGAGGGGCTGGATTCCCCTCTCCCCGCTCCGATCCGCCAGCGCTGACTGTCAGGATCCGCTTCAGCGTCTCAGTATAACGCGAGCTGTAGCTCGCGGTATACTGAGCCTAGGGTGACGGGAGGACGCTAGTTTGTGTCCTCCCGTTACCCTAAGGAGAACTATGGGGAAAAGCCTTAACCCCATAGTTCTCCTTTAAGTCCAGACATAAATGTATTCTAAAGACAAATTTAGGGATTAGCGCATGTTATTGCACAATGCAATGCAGCGCATGTTGGGTGCTCCGCATTGCCTTTCATTCTAAATTACACCCCAATGCATGCACTACTTTTTTTTCAATGTATCCTATTGTAGTAATGCACATTGCAGCGCAACATATGTCCACTGGGAGATGCGCTGGGGTGCCATTATTCAGAATGAATGGCAACGCAATGCGCCAGCACACCTAGTTTTGTGCTGCACTGCATCGTGCGACAGCATGTGCTAGATTCACAGTAACAATGCCTTTAGCACAACTCTTTGGTGTGAATGGGCCCTAAAGCAGATTTTTTTTTCCTACTGCAAATCAAGTGAAGGAATCCCCTAAGGCCATGGTTCTCAACTGGTGGGTTGTGACCCAAAACTGGGTCGCAGCCCTGTGTTTAGTGGGTCGCCGCGTGCCTTCCAGACCATGCCTGGACCAGTGACGTCACATTCTGGCTCCTGGCACCTCTACAGGGCACGCAAGGGAGCTGTATAAGCAATGCTCATATGGATGGAGCTCCGTCACAGCACGGCCGCTCACACTGGACCCCAGGCTGAGGATCCACTCCACTTTTTTGTAAGGTCACCCGCATCGGAATGCGCAGTACCGCAATGCCTTGCAACTTGGGTCGCGACTTAATGACCGAGGACAAAGGTGGGCCCTGAGGTTACACAGGTTGAGAACCACTGATCTAAGGATTATTTCACTTTCATTGTCTAGATTACACCTCTTGCAGTGCCTACTAAGCCTTGATGAAAGGGGGGGGCGGGGGGGGGGACTTTTGATTCACATGTTGGCTATTTTAATGGTGCACACACATGGCTAAACTGACAGAAGCAATATGAATGTATATGTCAGGAGTTTACTACAACCTTTCCCTGCATGCTTCTGGCCTCATGGCCTTTCTCTGATGATCTCAGTTGTCTGGTGAGTGTTGTTCGTGGGCTGTGTGCCGGGAGACAGATATCAGGTGTGCAGGAACATACTGTACTGACAAAGCCACAGCGGGAGGGAGCTCAGACCTGCCGCTGTCTGTACATCGTTGTGAGTGATAAGGCGCTCGCGTCTCGCTCATTATACACAGAAGCTCTTACCTGTCTGGCCTCTTCGGGAGTCACAGAGCTGTCGGTGGATTCCTCAGATGTGATCAGGGACACGCCATCTGGGAGACAAAAGACACAATGACAGGCACGTGGCACAATCTCCTGATCCAGGCATATCGATCTGGTGTCTTTTTTTAAACTCCTTTAAGGTCAAAATACAATATAAAAAACACAATGGGATTTTAATTTGAACTGCAGGCTAGATTCTTATATAAGATATACACTGAGTGGCCAGATTATTATGACCACCTGACGTTTGTAGGCACATTAGCTATAATTGAAGTTGCTGGAGGGCCAGACCATTATAAATAGGGAAGCGGGTTGGTTACCACGACAGTAGAAGTGATTTGTTTCTGAAGATACGGGGAAACAACGCGATGTAACAGCCTTTGAACGTGGGATGATTGTTGGCGCTCGGAGCCATGGAGCGAGTATCAGCAAAACAGCAGAATTTGTTAAATGTTCAAGAGCAGCTGTTGTTAAAGTGTTTAAAGACCGGACTGTCAGCCGAAAATCTGGGTCTGAACGTGGGAATTGTGGCCGTCAGCGACTAGTCAATGGCAGAACGGGGGAGGGGCAAGACTGGTACAAGACAACAGAAGGGCGACAGTGCAGTGTCAGATTCCTCGCATCACCTTTCATCATCTCGTGGCGTCACGTGGCGGCCCAACGAAGTACTGATGGGGTGGTCATAATAATCTGGCCACTCAGTGTATATCCACCAAAAGTCCATTCCGACTAAATGCTGGTGTGGTCACACTCCCCCAATGGAGTAGAATACAAAAAATGATGAACATGAGCGCAGAGGAATCACAATGCTATAATCCCTGAAAGATATAACAAGCCAGTGAGTCAATCAACCTGCCCGGTGTTAACCTAAAACTGAAATATTAGTGTTGGGAGGACTGAAGACGTTTTATTAAAGTGTAAACATAGTCACACGGCAGCAACAGTAGTCCTCCACTTGTTGAGAGAATCGGGGGGGAAAACCTGAAGTGTTTTAAAATAAAAAGCCTCAAAAAGAACAAATTGATGACAAAAGACAATCTCTTTTATAAAAAAATTGGTATCCGACATGTTTCAGGTGTCTGCTTTTATACAGGTCAGACCTGAAGAAGTAGGAACCTGCAAACGTTGAAATGCCAATTTTTAATAAAAGACAATGATAAAAGACAAAAGCTAATAAGCCCCCTTTGTGATAGCAAAGAGGATGTGACAGATCCTCTTTATAGAGACATCAGAAGTCTATTAGACCCCTAATGTCACCTATAGATACCAAAGAAGCAGAGATCATGCTTTATCAGCTTCTTCTCCGGCTATAAAAGTCTTATATCTTTCAGGGATTATAGCATTGTGATTCCTCTGCGCTCATGTTCATCATTTTTTGTATTCTACTCCATTGGGGGAGTGTGACCACACCAGCATTTAGTCGGAATGGACTTTTGGTGGATATACACCGTCATTGAACCTTGAGACGATGTGTATTACATCACTTTAAGTCAGGGAAAGGATAGACTGACACCAAAAGTGATGTAATACACATCGTCTCAAGGTTCAATGATTGGAGGGGAGGTCAGGCGTTACAAGTGTGCTGATCCCCCTCAGATCCAGCCACAAAGACCTGCCATGCTGGGCACGCACGGGGGGACAATGGAGCCCAGGATAGCCAGCGGCGGATGGCGTACACCTTCCCCCCACCGTACAAGTGATTGGGCAGCTCTATAGCCTGTGATTTTGGTAGAACCGCTTCAAGTGAGGATGTTTATTTACAATGGTTGGTCAGAAGGCAGTTAAAGGCTCCCTATGAAAACTGCCTTTTTTATGAGCTGTTTGTTTTATGTAAAAGCACGACTTTCACTTCATCATTCCTGGTGGCAACGCTCTACAGGCTGATGTAGCCTCGGCAGCGCTGCCACCACGGTGCGTATGCTCCCATTCTCTTCTCCAGAGAGCACGGCATGCTCTGCTGTTCACAACTACAAGCTGCGCACATCAGACAGGAACGCTTCCAGCTCGGTGATTGAAAACCGCTACTCCAGGGAGAGTAGGGCAACACAAAGCAGCCGCAGGCATCATGGGACACATGACACGCTGGGACTAAGCCACACCCACAGACCGGGCCGTACACTGGGGATAAGGAATTGATTACATCATATGGATACATGCTGTATAGATTCCTGTGATTTATGGATGGATTGTTTATTCTTTGTGTACCCAACTTTCACTGTATGCCTAGAGCAGCGGTTCTCAACCTGTGGGTCGCGACCCAAAAGTGGGTCGCAACTCACTGTTGAAGGGGTCGCAGCATCCACTTCTGCTGCGCTAGGTGAGAGGCTCCTCAGCCTCCTCCTAGCTCAGCAGTGTCAGTGAGCAGGAGGACAGCAGAGGCTGTGAATATAAAAGTGCCGCTATACACACTCCCTGGCCGCTGCAGCGACATCTAGTGGCCGGGGAGTGTGTACAGCAGGGCTTTTCTAATTACAGCCGCTGCTGTCCTCCTGCCTCCCATACAATGTGAGCTCTGCAGGAGGCGGGCGTCTAAGCACTACTGTCGCTGAGAAGGCTGCATGGAGACAGAGCAGGCAAGCAGGTAGCAGGGGCTGGGAAGGACTTGTATTCTTGTGAGTGTGCTTCTATTTTTAGTCCCAAGTCCAGCGCATTACGAATTCTGGAGTCCAGCGCTCTGTTGGGGGTCACCACAACTTGGTAAATGTTACTAAGGGGTCCCGGCCCTAGAGAGGTTGAGAACCACTGGCCTGGAGGGATGTAGAAAGGTTTTCAACCACTTTAAGGCCCTTATTCACACACGAATCGGCCTGCACGTGCAGCTCCATTCTGCGTGCGGGGCTCTACCAAGCAGCTGCCGGGAAGGACAGGTGCTGCGTGTGATTAGTACGCAGCCCCCGTCCTTCTCTATGGGGCAACGCAGCCGTAGGTCCCCCTACGCTGGCCCACCCTGCATGTCCGTAGGGGTGCGGGTGAGCGTATTCATACGCCGCCGGAATGGATCCTGTATGCGTCCCGGCCAGAAAACCCGCACCCCTACGGATCTGCAGTTGAGGTGAGCGTAGGGGGGCGTACAGCCGTGTAGCCCCATAGAGAAGGACTGGGGCTGCATACTAATCACACGCAGCACCTGTCCTTCCCAGGAGCTGCTGGAGTACGGCCCTGCACGGAGCTGTACGTGCGGGCCGATTTGTGTGTGAGTGGGGCCTTAACGGATACAATTCTTTACATAACTTTGCATTTGAGTAGCTGCAAAATTATTCTGAAAAGTGCAGCAATCAAAGACACAAAGACAATTAACAAAAGTGAAGTTTTAATAAATTTATATGCAGCATCTTTACCCTCACAATGCTCTTTTATCTTTTACATTCAGGCAATGCCGCTCTCAGTAAACGAATGCAACCTTTTCCAGAGTTGTCCTTACTGTGACAGTTTGTTCCTTTTGAACCTGACATGCCTGATCGCTGCAGAGGTGGGG
>NW_017306360.1:30461-41344 GCF_000935625.1 Nanorana parkeri | reverse complement strand
GAGCCCTGACAGCCGGACTGGCGGAGGGGTGGGGGGGGGGGTATATGTCACTTCGAAAGCAGAAGAGGAAAATAGGCCAGTAGGAAGCACACTGCGGCCTGTAGTATAGGGCTCTGCATAGCACCTTCAGTGCAGACCTTAAAGAGCAACTGAAGTCTATAGATTTCTCAATGCAAACACCGTGAAACCGCAACAAATTGTGCATGTGTTGCATACTTGCAATTCTGTGTTACTGTTTCCAATATCCACATTTGCTATTATTCATATGCCATCCACACCCCCAGTCCCAAGGACTCTGCCATCCCTGACACGGGCCCACAGCTCACATACCCACTTTTGGTCAGTCCCACCTAGGCCACACCCTTTCTTGTGTGGTTTCACCCCCAAATATGGGGGGAAACACCCACTTGTGCCCACACGCACCTAAGTTAATACCCTTTTTTCAGTTACTGGAGTGCGGCACTGTCCAGGCAAATCTGGGACAGTTGGCATCTATGTGCCTAGTCTATTCCTCAGCATTCCTGGGAGGTAACGGCTTTATTACTGTCTGATTGAAGTGATGTAATCAATCTATCACAGGACGTTCTCTGTAGGAAGAACTTTCATTCTTTCCCAGGGATTGGGTGGGTAATAGGACTGTCTATCCTCAGGACACGACAGGGAGGAGCCACACTGTTCTGAGCACTGATGGTCTCCACCCCATGTGCAAATGTTGAAGCACAATTACATACTATGAGGGAGGTGTGGAAAGCCTATGAACTCTGAGCTGTGCAGCCAGCAGATATGAAGCCAGAGGTCACAGAGAATCCCAGGTCCCGTACTGTGCTTATACAGCAGCTGGAAGACCTTCTGGAGCCACAGGACACACAGGTATGTATATTTATGAAGGCATGCACTAATTCAGGGTGCTGATGTGCCCTCTGCTTTATTATTGCGGTCACAGACATCAATGCTGGAGGTTATTATTACATCCACTGGTACCAATGTTGGAGGTTATTACTGCAACCACTGACACCAATGCTGGGGGTTATTATTGCATCCTCTGATACCAGTGCTGGGGTTTGTTATTGCATCCACTGACACCAATGCTGGGGGTTATTATTGCACTCACTGACACCAATGCTGGGGGTTATTATTGCATCATCCGATACCAGTGCTGAGGTTTGTTATTGCATCCACTGACACCAATGCTGGGGGTTATTATTGCATCCTCTGATACCAGTGCTGGGGTTTGTTATTGCATCCACTGACACCAATGCTCTGAAGCTGCAGCGGCCGGCAGGAGAGAGAGGGAGTGCTGACAGGTGTGATCAGAGCCGCCGCGGCCATCTTGCGGCCCGCCGTTTTCCGCCCCGCTGGTGCCGTCAAGCAGTTGCTTGACCTGCCTATATGGTAGCGCCGGGCCTGACTACAGCCAGAGTATCAAGCCAGGCAACTGTCATTTTCAAAAGCAGGTCAGCTATGGCAGCCCCAGTACAGGTATCCATCAAGCTATTTTCTAATTACCTTGAACGACAATTTCCCAGAATTCTTTGAGGGTGCCCCCTGCTGTCTTCTCTTTCAGCGACTGGAGGAAATCATTATAAATCTGGGCACGTGACAGCTAAAAGCAGGAGATGGAAAAGATCAATGCAAAGGCAAACATATCACTTTATACAAAACCTAAAAGAAACATTTTGGCTACAGATACACCTAACATCCTGTTCTATTAAAGGAACATTCATGACTATGTACAATTTTTAATAATAGGTGTAGCATAAAAGCAGGAGACATTGTTACATACCCGAATGGCTTCTGTCCGTAAACACTTTATACAATTCATACTCTTCAGGTAATACTGAGACTGCTTGGTGTCCACAAACTCATAGATGTGTTTTACCAGCTGCCCGCTCACTGCAAGAGAGAGAAAAACATTATAACTAAAAGAAGGAATCAATGCAAGCTAAATCTCACTGGTTGCAGGCTGGGTACATGACATCCACTATGTAGATTAAAGGAGAAGTACTGGGAGAGTAAAATATACTCTTCCCAATAATATAGCTCGAGAACTGAGCGATCACAAAGCACTGAGTGCTCAGCTCATGGCTTCTTCCTGTAGAAAGCGGTGACTATCAGTTTATTGAGCATTTTAAAAGTACAAAAGGTACCTCCTTACCATCTTGTCTTGAATTGTATTGTGATTGTAATGTCTGCCCTATATTGTAAAGCGCTGCGCAAACTGTTGTCGCTATATACATCCTGTATAATAATAATAATACTAACAGACATAAACATTAAAACCACACATTCGATAGACAGCAACCCGTTCCATGCCGGGAAGGGTAGATAATATGTAAGGAACAAACAACCCAATAAACAATGCCCAACAAATACCAGAGTTGGCTCACAAGCCAAAAAGAAGATCCAGAGGAGTAAAGACGGTCACAAAGTTGATGGCCTGCCACCAAGCAGAGTGCTGTCCCCAGATCAGACAAAGGAAACATGTACAATAAATCCCAATATGGCACCGACACCATCTAGAATGTGTAAATATACAAAACTGGTAACACCAGGTCATCAAATCTGCTGGCTTACATGGCGGGATTAGCAGAGCTCCCGCTTTACTGCTGGACCACTCGGATATAAGTGCTGGAGGCTCATAGACCCTAGTGCTGCAGTCATGTCTTTGCCTCCCTCTTCTCCAGGCCAATCACAAAACACGCAACCCCAGGCTTCCTTCGGTGAATGGCCAGGAGTAAAGGAAGGCGGAGTTTAAATTAAAATTATTAAATAATTAGTATTAGTCTATTAAATGTCCTGTTTCTATGAATAATTTGTAATTAGTGTTTCATAATCACAGCATATTACACCTGACATGTCTATGTCATGTCTCTTCTCCATCTACACCTCCTCTCTTGATCAGTTAATAACCTCACATGGCTTCCAATACATCTCTATGCCGATGACACTAAAACATATCTTTCTACACCACAACTCACCCCCTCAGTGTCCTTGCGTGTCACTAATCTACTATCTGACATATCTGCCTGGAAGTCACAACATTTCTTAAAACTCAACCTTTCAAAAACTGAGCTCATGATATTTCCTCACCCCCCACATGCCCTTCCCCCAACTTTTCCATTGAGATTGTTAACACAACTATCCACCCCCCCCCCCCCCCCATGCCAAGGTATTAGGTGTCATCCTTGACTCAAACCTCACCTTTATTCCCCACATCCAATCACTATCCAAATCCTGCCGCTAAATTACTCATCCACTCGCTTGTGATATCTCGTCTTGACTATTGCAACTCCCTCCTCATTGGCCGATGTCTACACAGGCTCCTCCCCCCTTCAGTCTATTATGTATGCAGCTGCTAGACTCATTCACCTAACCAACCGCTCAGTGTCTGCAACCCCCCTCTGCCGATCCCTGCACTGGCTTCCACCCCCCTCTGCCAATTCCGACACTGGCTTCCAATAGCCCAAAGGATAAAATTAAAAGTATTAACAATCACTTACAAAGCCATCCACCACTCTGCCCCCGGCTACATCTCCAACCTTGTCTCAAAGTATTACCCTAACCGTCCCCTCCGCTCTTCAAAAGACCTTCTGCTTTTCAGCTCCCTCATCAACTCCTCTCATACTCGCCTCCAGGACTTTCTCTAGAGTCTCTCCCATCGTCTGGAACTCTCTACCCCAACCTGTCTGTCTATCTCCCACTCTGACTGCCTTTAGGCGTTCCCTTAAGACTCATCTCTTCAGGGAAGCCTATCCCACCTCAACCTAACCACTGAACTATCCCTTTCACAAACAATGAATCTCTGCACAGCTACCTCCTCATGTACCACTTGCCCCTCCCTTTTAGATTGTAAGCCCTCAGGGGCAGGGCCCTCCTTACCATCTTGTCTTGAATTGTATTGTGATTCTAATGTCTTCCTTATATTGTAAAGCGCTGTGCAAACTGTTGGCGCTATATAAATCCTGTACAATAATAATAATATGTTTTTAATAATCATCATACATAGAGGGATGCATTGGTAGAATTTGATTTTTGGAGTGTAAAGGTCCGCTTTAATGGATTGTACAATCAGATGAGGCAAGTTACAAAGTTTCTGATCACATTCCTGGAATTCTGCATACAGAATGTTCTTCATACCGAATTTCAAGGTTTAGTTATTTCTCATGACCAATACCAGCTTTTAATTACTTGCCAATTTGATAACATCGCACTATATCTAATTTTCTGAACACCGGGCTACTCCCCCCCCCACTCCCCACTCCATTGTTATAGCACAATAAAAGGAAAAAAAAACCAGAACGGGCAACCTGAACCCTGGAAATGCTGCTTTCTGTGCATTCCATTAGCAGCGATAAGCGACGAAACCCGTTACACTTTTAACACTCGGCTTCCTGTGTCACAGTTTAACTTTCTGGCATTAAATCTGGCACGGTTAAATGCCGCAGTCTCTTAAGTGAAAACCATAAAAACGTTACTTAGACGCCCCCACTCTGCCCCTTTATTAGTTCACAAAATGTCTCCCCACTGGAGTGTTAAATTAAAACCTCAGGCGCTGATATACAGATAGCAGTTCCTGCATAATGTGGGGGGAATAGAGAAGGCGGTTCACAGTATGAGCTAAAAACAGATCTGTACTACACAAAGGAAGTCAATATATGGAGGGTAATGCACCCCCTGCAGCCGTTAATAAGGACATTAGACGTCGACGAGCAGATCTGCGACCACATAAAAGCGTAAGACCGCTGGCATAATGCTTTCATACACACATGGAACTCTGAGTTGACTTCTCATATACATATAAATAATGGCTGGGAGGGTATTGCTCTGTGTAAAGCTTGTACACATAGGCATTCGAATTAGCATTCGGCAGGGGAGCTTAACAGCCCAGTGAGAGCAGAGAGCACCAATTAGGAGTGTTAAAAGGGAACTCGAGCGAAAGCATCTATGATAAGGGCCTTCAACATCTCAACAACCCCTGGTACTGATGTCCAATGTTCTTTACGGCTTCTATCGCTCTCTCCCTGGTTGTTGCTCTTATTTCATGGGGATGTCCCCTACTTAAAAGGAGAACTATGGGGTTAGGGCTTTTCCCCATAGTTCTTCTTAGGGTAACGGGAGGACACAAACTAGCGTCCTCCCGTCACCCTAAGCTCAGTATACCGCGAGCTACAGCTCGCGGTATACTGAGACGCCGCACTATACCGTGAGCTACAGCTCACGGTATACTGAGACGCCGCAGCTGAAGCGGATCCCGACAATTATGTCTGGATCCGCCCCGCTGCGTGATGGACACCTGGCTCTGCCTATCTAGAGGCAGAGCCAGCTGTACCCGCCCCCTCCCCCTTCCACCAGTGCTGGAGGATCGGATCGGGGGGAATCAAGCCCCTCCCCTGTCAGTCCGGTGTGATGGACTGAACCGTCACTGGTGCTGTTGGAGGAGCCTGGGGGCTAGCCTCCTTCCTATTGACTATGGACCCAGAACTATGGAGACCCCCCTCAGACCTCTTGGAGTTACAATGAACCATTCTACCAGGTTTATGTGTGGAGGGATGTACTGTACAGTTTCCCTGGCATTACATTTGGATGACCCTGTGTGTATTATAGGTACTGTGACTGGGCTGTGACTCCAGGAGCACTTATAGGGCTGTGACTCCAGGAGCACTGAAGGGGGATAATTCTGGACATTGAACTGTTACAGTTTATTGGTCCCTTTGTTGTATTGTGTTGATGATGGGATTAGGATAGCTGATTCTAGGAGTAGCTGACTCCGGGTGTAGATGAGTAAATCACACTATGATACTCTCAGGAGATAATCCCATCACATGTGTCTCCTCCCTTCCTATTCATTCATTAAGGCATCGGGGAGGGGGAGGGGGTGTCTGTGTGCATGCTGTTCATGTGTGATTGCGTTGTGTGTTTACACCCCCAGAGCTGTATATATACTGAGCTGGTCTTCAATAAAGCAGATCTTGTTTTCCACCTCAACATTGGTGTTGTCTAATAATTGAGTGGTTAAGCGTTCTGTCCTAATATATTGGTTCTGTCCAATAATTAGGGAGGTTTGGGCTGATGACACTGGGATTCGGGTTCCAGCGGAGAGGAAGCTGTTTTCTGACGGAGGTACCCAGTCGGGGTACCAGGCGGTCCGTCACAGCCGGTATGTGTTCGCTCACCTCCCGATCTACTGAGCCGACCTGTGACAGTCTCATTGTCACAGGTTGGCTAGAAACTATGAGGTGAGTGAAAAGCACTCGCCTCATAGTTCTCCTTTAACATTTTTGGAGTATTATCTTATCTGTCCACACCAGGGTAACAGGTACCTAAGACTCCTTGGATCTCCTTAATCTCCATTCTCCCAGGTCCAATTAGATCTATTTAAAAAAAAAAAAAAGATGTTCTACGCTACTCCCTAATACCTGCAAGACATTGGTGCGCATCCCAAATACCCTCTCTATAGCAGAATGAGCTGTGGAACTAGACTCCATCATGCATTCATGATAAGATGGTCCACTTCACCTTTACTTAGACAGCTGGGACTGTGCTTCACCATTCTCCGTAACTCCAAGATATGTTATCTATGTTCTTCTGCTATAAGATGGCTTGGGAATGGTTGATGGAGGGGATAGGGGATGGAGGGAGAGGGGGAGGAGAGTTATAGAGAAAGAAGTCCTTCAGCAGAGCAGACTATTTCAGGAGATAAAAGTTATATAGAGGAGGGAGCAGAGTCATCTAGCAGAGCAAAGTGATTCAGTAGAGGAGAGTTATCTAGAGGAAGCAGCAGAGTCTACCAGCAGAGTAGTTCAGGAGAGGAGAGTTATCTAGAGCTAGATGTGTAACTTCAGGACCCACGTTTGTCCTTGGTCATTAAGTCGCGACCCAAGTCGGCATTGCAGTACCGGGCGTTAGGGTGCAGGTGATCGGACTGTGGGTGGTGCGTTTGGGGTTTCATTCAAATGAATGGCAACGCAACACACCTTCCACACCAGAACGCACGGTAGGTGTGATTGTGTGGTACAGTGCATTAATCGCATGGGACTGGGTGATTAACGCACTGTACTAGTGTAAACAGACCCTAAAAAACACTGACATACGCACACAACCACAGACACAATCTTACACTCACAGACATACACACTCCCAAAATGTGTTTTAATTTTTTCAAGATGTACCCAGTCCTCCACCTTACAAGAACTGGAGTGGATCCTCAGCCTGGGGTCCAGTATGGGCTGCTGTGCTGTGACAGAGCTCCATCCATATGTGCATTGCTTGTACAGCTCCCTTGCGTGCCCTGCAGAGGTGCCAAGAGCCAGAATGGGACATCAGTCCAGATCAGGCACCTCTACAGGGCTGTAAGCAATACACTTATGGATGGAGCTCCTTATGGCCATACTTCCAGCCCACCCCACCTCAACCTGACACGCAGGGACTGGCAGCATATTTTGAATGGCTGCTTGGCGTGAGAACTGACGGTGCTGCGCTAGGGTCAGTAGTCTCCCACCTAGAAAAGTGGTAGGCATGCCGCGACCCACTGAACATGGGTAAAGCAAAACAAACGACAAACGCACTCAACAATTTGTTACCAGTTATACAGTAAGGTGCACACGAAATGGGCTTTGAACAGTGGTACAGTAGAAAGGCATCATGGCACACTCACAAACCAGGATGTAAAACAACTTGTCTCACCACTAAGGACAATGACAGAAGTTTGGATACACGTCTTCTGCAAAGGATGTGTAAGCCGCACTGCCGCGCCAAGGCACCTCTTATAGTGCGGTCCTAACTCTCATAGTTTAGAGTTAGGACCGCACTATAAGAGGTGCCTTGGCGCGGCAGTGCGGCTTACACATCCTTTGCAGCAGACGTGTATCCAAACCTCTGTCATTGTCCTTAGTGGTGAGACAAGTTGTTTTACATGCTGGTTTGTGAGTGTGCCATGATGCCTTTCTACTGTACCACTGAACATGGGGACGCGACCCGCTTTTGGGTCGCGACCCACCAGTTGAGAACCAAGGATCTAGAGGAAGGAGCAGAGTTCTCCAGCAGCGCAGAGTCTATGCGGAGACGAGAGGTAAACAGAAGAAGGCGTAGAGTCCTCTAGAAGTGCATTTTAATAGTATTTCATTAGAAGGGAGTTTGTTAGTGGAAGAAAGTTTCCGCCGGAATGAAATACTGCGGGGTGAAATGCCTGGGGCAGTCATCATGGCTGCCTCCCTATCTCTCCCCAGCAATGAGCAGTAAAGCACACACACTGGGCTATCAGCACACAGCGAAACCCAAGAACAGACACAGTATATCTGGCCAGGAAAGCTCCTCACTCACCTTGTGTAATCACCATACATCTCAGAAATGACACCCTCAGCTGGCCCTGCCAAGCTCTAGCGTACATCTATCTCTCATCCAGCACCTGCCGGCACAGATGAAATAAAAAGTCCAGGTGGCCATATTTCAAACTTTCGGAGACATGGCGCTCGTCCAGTTGTTGCTGCTTCATACAGCTGCACAGGATCCTCAGAGAAATGCCTTCTCTTTACTATCACCAATAAAACTTATTCTACAAGCATCTGCAATAAGTACAGACAACTCAACGTTCCACACTGATTGAAGGGCCGCATGTTGCAGCAAGTCTTTGCAGAACGTTTACTAAGATTAGTAAATAAGGTGAGGATGTGTTAACTTTGAGTAACCAAAAAATAAATGCTTGCATATAATTGGATGATTACAGTATAGAAAGCTTTGCCTCATTCACTAAACTAGGTGAAGGTTCACCCGGTATGGGCCCTCTGCTGGAAATACTGAGTGGCCCTGCGTAGGCCTGCACAGAGAAGAGCACTGGATCGAGGTGCACTGTACTTGTCCAGGTGGAAGGCACAAACGGAGATGGGGGAACTGATAAAAGGACGATTGTATCACAGGTACAGCCGTCCTTAAGGGCCTGTTCTATCAGGTCCTGATCAGGTGCGGATCTGCAGACGCGGTGCTACTGATGCAGTGCATTTTTGCCGTGTTCCAGTTTTTTGCTGGAGTGGGGCTGTCAGTATGTTAGCTGCAGTGCAGTGCGTTTTTGACGCGTTTTTCGTTTCTGGTCCGTTTCCTGACCGTACAAAATGTGACATGCAGTATTTTTTCTGTCGTAACCTGAACGGACTGCGCACGTGAGAACTGTAGCCCATAAAACACATATGGATACATTGGGATGCATTTTTAGTGCAAGAGCGTACGGATGAGGTCAGCACAGAAAACGGACGGCGTGTGAACAGGCCCTAAGCCCTCGTTCACACCTGACCGTTTTGTAGCGCGCTCTACGCTCGACGAACGCTCTACAAAACGGTCAAAAAAATAAATTGCATTGTAGTCAATGGTCTCGTTCCCACCTTGCCGTATTTCCGCCCGTCGCTACGGCCTACAAAACGGGCCACGCCGGAAAAGGTCCAGGTACTACTTTGGGCCGTTTTGTAGGGTAGTTTCCATTGGGATACAGCCAAGTAGCCTTCGGTCGCGCGACAGACGCGCATATGCAATACGCCTAGGTGTGAACGAGACCTAAAAGAAGTAACTCACCGTCCTTGAAGTTCATGTTTTTCTGCCTGACCAAAGCTCGGAAGTCATCGACCGGATCCACACTGCCCACCTGAAACAAGAAACCATCTGATTATCAAAACTGAAATGTCATTACCTTCATCAGCAAGGCCTCCTCCACTCAGCCCAATGCAGAGTGAAATTGGACACACAAATAAAATACAAATCTGCATCAATAGAACGCATGTGTCAGCGTTACCAAATCACATTATCACTTTGAATGAAGAACAAGCCCCAGCCTAGGCAGTCTCCATACCATGGTCTCTGGCTACCAATCATTACTGCACAGAGTCTACTGTTTTCGGCGGTGAGATACGAGAATCAATAAGGAATACCCTGGTGTGCATAGATAACTACAAACTACACACAGGAAGCTTTATAACACATTCAATCACATCAATGAGATGCTTTACATCAGGTTGATGTCTTTCACATACATAGTACTGTGCAAAAGTCTTCAGCACTGATAAAGAAAACACATTTATTTAGTAAAACAGACCCCTTTTTTATGCAAATTACTAAGTAGACCAAAACCGGCCCCTGAGGAAGACTAGGCCACATTTTCACAGCTTATTGTAAAGAACCATTTCTGGGTGTGGAAGTTAAACCTCTATTCCTTGAGTTGCAAAGAGCACTGGCTTGCCACACATGAAATGATGCCCTTTGTGTTTAGAGCTACTTCCACAAGGGCCCATTCACGCCATTGTGCTTCCTGTACCATGGATTAAAATGTGCGGTGTAAAGGCAGCCAATTCATTTGAAAAGGGCTGCCTAGCACCCCTAAATGCATCAGAAAAAGGTGCATGTAGCAACTGTGACAGCACTCTGCATCTTGCTGTAATGCATGTCTGTTGGAAAGGTGCGTTAAGGTGCAGTTTATAATCAATGGCACCGCATTGCAACAATGCGCATAACAATGGTGTGAATAGGACCCAAGACCTTAGGAGCACCATTTATGAAGCAGCAGCCATACTGACCAACAGCAGTGTGCTTTACAAATGGGCATTGTGCTCCACTTGCTCTGGGAATCCCAGACAGGCAAAGCAGTATATAGAGAGAGAGAGACATAAAGAGAGAGAGAGACATAAAGAGAGAGACATAGAGAGAGAGAGAGAGACATAGAGAGAGACATAAAGAGAGAGAGAGAGACATAAAGAGAGAGGAGAGGGAGGGAGAGAGAGGAGAGGGAGAAACATGGAGGGGAGAGATATGGGGAGGGAGAGAGATATGGGGAGGGAGAGAGATATGGGGAGGGAGAGAGATATGGGGAGGGAGGGGAGATGGGGGGGGGGGGAGAGATGGGGGGG
>NW_017306360.1:0-30253 GCF_000935625.1 Nanorana parkeri | reverse complement strand
GGGGGATGGGGAGGGGGAGAGATAGGGGGAGGGAGAGAGATATGGGGAGGGAGAGAGATATGGGGAGGGAGAGAGATATGGGGAGGGAAGAGAGATATGGGGAGGGAGAGATATGGGGAGGGAGAGATATGGGGAGGGAGAGAGATATGGGGAGGGGGAGAGATATGGGGAGGGAAGAGAGATATGGCGAGGGAGAGAGATATGGCGAGGGAGAGAGATATGGCGAGGGAGAAACATGGAGAGGAGAGAGAAAAACAGTCATGTGACTGCCCCCTCCTTCAATCTGTGCATAGGACACCGCAGGCCCCACACCACGGCCTGCATTTTATCAATGGCTCGTAGACAGCAGTGTGGAGTATATAATGCGATATCCAGCAGAGAGAAAACGGCAGTACCGGCTCTTTGCTATAATTAGCGGCCTAAGTGACAGACAGAAATGACGATGAGGCCCATTGTAACAGTAAACTGACTGGAGAGAATGCGATCCTTTCAGTTTGCTCAGCTGCTCTCTATTCCATCCCTGAAGTCGTTTTGGGTGCCTTTACAGTGTTTTCCGGTGTTCTTAAATGATAAAGATTCTTATAATGTAAAAAAACGTGGTTTTAATATTATTATTAAGTGATTTATTATGTTATAATTATTGAATTTTTAGAGTTATGTAGAGTTCATACACAGTGGTTATGTGCAAATAGGGATTAAGGTGTATGTTTGTTCTTAATTTTGGATAGAAAGGGGAAGTGTTAGAAACTCCGTCAGGATTTTAATGCAACCCATAGAGACCAGTGTGCCTCTGTTTAATACTGTAATTGTCCAAATCAATTATAGTATACTACAGGTCTGATTTGAAAAAGTTGGATAGCTGCAGGACTGATAAGAGACCAGGGAATCTGAAGACATCCTAGCACGTCCAGGACTAGTGATGTGTGGGGGCTTTGTGAAAACCAAGTTCATCTGAATTCACCCAAACCCATTCAAAACTGTGACCGACACCCCCCCTCATGGCCTAATCAGTTGTGGCATTTGTGGAAGGGGCATTCCCTGCCCCTTTGTGATGTGTAGCTGCGTGGTAGGGAAAGCCCCAGATGCAAGTGATTGAGCCAGGAGAGGGATGTGTTAAGGTCCCCACACACATTACGATAATCGTACGATAATTGTGGGAAATCCCGCAATCGTACGATTATCGTAAGGTGTGTGTAAGCCGTGCGACCTCTGCTACTGTAAAGTCGCACGACTTTAAACTCACGAACATGTTTCAAAACCCGCTTCGGCATTGCGGTCATCGGAAGCCCGCCCCTCAGGGGGCGTGGCTTGCGATCATCGCAAGTACGATCTGCCTATGCAAGATAGGCAGATCGTACGTTTTTTTAAGTACCTTACAACCATCGCAAGACAAAAGTCTTGCGACGGTTGTAAGGTGTGTGCCCAGCCCTAGTCACAGTATTGCCCCTGCAGTGAATTCAGGCAAACTGGGATCCCACCAAGCCCGCTCTCATCACTATTCGGGACCAGTCCCAGACACTCCAAGTGAGAGTCACTTCCAGCGAGGTCCACCTGAACCTCTGTAATGTGAGGGCAGAAACGCACGACAAAGCCCATGCTGACTGTTCCCTCCAGTCATCCCACCAATGGGCATGCATGGAGCCAAAGACTCAGAAGCAGCTAAGGCAGCAGGCAAATCAGAAAATAAATCTGCTAGAGAGGGGTCAGGAGCACGTTTGTGGCCTCTGTAATCACAGCCAGCAAATAACTGGGTCCTGCATGACTGTGGTAAAAGCCAAGAGGCCAAAAGGCCCGGTCACATCTGACAAAGCTGCGGAGGGAAGAGACGCTAACAACAGCGGACAACATGACTCCAGACTGCAATCTCACCACCATCAGTAGGCACGCTGAAAGCACTTTGGTGTTTTCCAAAGCTAGGCCAAGGACTACTGTACCGGATTACTAAAAATGGGAGGTGAACTCTCCAGCAGGGGTGTAAAGAATGGTCATAATGAAGGAAAAAATGCTACAAATAACAGGTCAGTCTTTACAACAGCAGAGCCGAAGAAAAGTCATCCATCCTCCTAGGACACTAGTAAAAAACTGAGGCATGCTGATAGTAGGCGTGGCTATCCTGGGCTGGCCTACAATTGTTTTATTTTCCAGTGTCCTGTCCTCCTATAGGTAGCAGTATAACCCGAAGGTTTAAGACTTCCTGTGTCCCTCAATGGACAGAAAAAAAATACATTATTTAGGTGGCCAAATGAGTTAGTTATACTGACCTATTCAGATGCGGGGCATCTAGGTATCAATGCCTTTTTTTCTTCATATATTGTTTTTGCAACTCCCTGGTACCCGTCCCCCCGTCTCACTGAAAGCTGCCCACAATACTGCCAGACAAAGGTAAATGACTTCTCTGTGTGAGGACTGCATTGCTTGTGTCGAGGAGGATGATAAGCAGCCCGCCTGCTGCACTCCGTCTGTGTGACATGAATCTGGCACGAGCCGAGTAGTGGAGGGCAGCCCTGAGAATCAATGAGCTGGCATCAGACACAATGTTTTCAGTGCAAGGATGTTCGCACGGTTCGCACACTTTGAGTGCTTTGTCTGGACATGAGGAACAACAAGCAATGGCTCCAACCATGACTGCAAAGAATACACAGCTTAGCCTCAGCCCCTAACACAGCGAGGAATGCTGACCTGGAATGGTCATACAACTTCCTCGCCAGCCAACAATCGTCCATCTGCTGGAAAAGGGTGGACTACACCGAGAATCACAGCTAAGGGGGATACGTTGTTTTAACTCCACTTCTTATTGTATCTCATGATAATGTTCATCTAAAAATGTTCATTTTACACTTACACTTACTTACACTTATTACTACACTTATGCTCATGTGTAGTCATTCATTTCTTGCATAAAATGTGTATTTAAAGGAAATTTATACATAAAATGTTTTGTTCAGTTGGATGAAACCCCCATCAGGGACATTTGGACTAAAGAGACAGCAATAAAGACCTAAAAGAGGTTATAGCTCTTCAACCCTGCAGCTTTATTTATTATTTATCACAGGTATTTACCGTATTTTGCAGTCCATAAGATGCACCGGACCATAGGACGCAGGGAGGTCCGGTGCGCCTTATGGAGCACTCGACAGACCGTAGCTTCTGTGACAGAAGCTGTAGTTAGTGACCGCTGAGACAGGTGGCGCTGTGATTACAGCGCCACGGTCTCAGTGATCACACAGAGCAGACGAAGAACGTCCGTTCTTCGTCTGCTCTATGGTGATCTCGATCGCCGCCGCTGCTCGGTTTTAATACCAATGATCTCCTTAGATCACTGGTATTAAACGAGCAGTGGCTCCTACTACTCGCCCGGCGCCCGAAACTGCATGTCTCGGGCGTCGGGATTCGCTCTATAAGATGCAGGCACATTTTCCCCCTCCTTTTGGGGGGAAAAAAGTGCGTCTTATGGAGCGAAAAATACGGTATATAGCACCAACAATGTACGCAGTGCTTTACATAGTGCACATTCACATCAGTCCCTGACCTCAAGAAGCTTACAATCCAATCTCTCTACCTCACATGCATACATTCGAGGACCACTGTTAGACCAGAGCCAATTAACCTTCCAGCGTGTCTTTGGAGTGTGGGAGGAAACCGGAGTACCCGGAGGAAACCCATGCAAGCACAGGGAGAACAGGCAAACTCCTTGCAGAAAGCTATCTTTCAAGAGGAGATAGTGAAAATTCTAACCAAGGACCCCCCAGTGCAGCACGGCAGAAGCGCTAACCACTACACCACTGTGATGTCTAATTTTTCCCAGCCATAGCTGCAGAATGTAAAAGGGTCACACATAAGAACTGCCTGAGTGGAAAAAACAAGATTACTCGGCTTCCATTCATTTTACAGACATAGACTTTCCAGGGCAGCGATGGCAAACGTTTTTGAGCCCGAGCGCCCAAACTGCAGCGCAAAATCAAATTTTTTAATTTAAAGTGCCAACACTGAAAATAAGTTTGGTATAAGTTTGAGCACCGGAGGCCTGCACGGAGCACCCCAAGGTGAGAACCCGGAGTGTGCGGGCCTTGGCAACCAGCACCTAGGTTTGCATGCCACGAGAGGGGCCTCTGCGTTCCCTCTGTGGCACGCGTGCCATAGGTTCGCCATCACTGTTCTAGGGCCGTAACTCCAGAAAAACGTTACAAATGCTCTATTATAATCGCCCCCATTGTTACATAAGGCCTAGAGTGTGGCCATGATCTGTCAAGATGAGCACGTGACCGACACTCCTGCAATAATGAAACTTCATTTTAAAAAAAACTATTTATCCTTACTTTAGTCACGTTGCCATCGGCCAGCAGAGAGATGCTAAAATCGTCATCTTCACCTTTCAGTCTCTTGGCATCGGGTTCCTGGTTTCTGTAGAACATAAATGATTATATAGCGGCGTATAACAATGTTTAGATCTTATTCAGGATGGTGATTATTATTATTATAATACAGGATTTATTGCAAAGTGCAGTGACTCACAGCAAATTAGAAGTCGAAGATGGATTTACATTGCCTGCTATGGGTTACAGCCCTCTGCCCTGAAATACTGGAAAAGCCAACAGAATTCATGTGCAAAGTAACCTTAAAAGCCCTTATCTTTGCCGCATTAGTATACATTTCCAGAGGAGTAAAGGATGGTGGAGGAGAGGAGATGAGAACCAGGGAGGGAAGGAGAGTCAGGGATTGTTCACACCAAATGCAGACCAGATCTGCATGAGTTTTTGCACACGCAGTGCAGTGGGTTGTGCCACGTTTTTTCTGCGGTTTTGATGCGTTCCAGGCCGTTTTTGGTTAAAAAAAATTGTTTTTATTTCTTTAGTTTAGAATGGGCTGTCGCTGGTTAATTGTGGCCAGTGACAGGATCAAAGAGTGACGTGATCCTAAGGGATTAGAACAGAAGGAGAAGGAAAAAAACAGCAGAGGAAACAAGCGAAATGGAAAGACACAAGAAAGGGGAAGTGAAAAGAAAGTTAATAACATTTGTGTGTGTATGTATCTTCTGCTGAATAAATAACATTGGAAATAACTGGTAACAATGTTTAAAATCCTCCACCAAGTCTTGCTGGCTGTCCAACGATGAATGTTGCCCACATACAGGGATGTCTTGATCAGACCGGGTTAAGCGGCATTATTCTCCATGCATGAGTGGAAACAATATCTCAGTCTGTCACAAACCTCCATGCCTAATTAAGTGTGATCCATTTAGCTGAAGGATTGTTTCAGCGGAGATTCCTGCACCTGTTCACAAGCCGTGTAAATTTCACACCTTGCAGAGACGGCCAGGCGTAAGCCGGAGTCAGCCTTGCGGAGCAGCCGCAGAGCTGCTCGTTTGGCTGCCATGCTCAAAACTTTACAGCCCAAATCATGCGATGAGAAATTAAATGCATTTTCTCCTCCGCCTCTCATTACCATCTCTGCATCAAAAAAGCACTTCGGTGGAGAGCCGAGCAGCTGGAGAGTATAAAAAGTGAAGCCACTTTATAAAGTGCCTCATAAGACTACATAAGCTGGGGAACTACATGTACCGGCAGGCTCTGAAGGCCCAAAGCAGGAGCTACTGCTGAGTGAATAATAAAATATACTACCCATTAAAGCCCCGTTCACATTGAGCGATTTATCGCGCGGTAATACCCGCGATATCGCAGCAAATTACCGCGCGATATCGCGCTCCAATGCATTTCAATGGGGCAAAGGGTCCTGCTGTCGCGGGTCGTGTGTCGCTACAGCAGGACCCTTTTTGGAGCGGATTTAGGCGCGATTCAAGCTTGCTCAATGCCTAAGGCCCCGTTCCCACTGCGCGATATGCAAATCGCGCGTTTGTCGCGCGATTTGCATATTGCGCGACATCGCGAGATTTGCTGCGCGATATCGCGTTCAAGCTTGCATTGAGAAAGCTTGAATCGTGGCTAAATCCGCTCCAAAAAGGGTCCTGCTGTAGCGACACACGACCCGCGACAGCAGGACCCTTTGCCCCATTGAAATGCATTGGAGCGCGATATCGCGCGGTAATTTGCCGCGATATCGCGGAATTACCGTGTGATAAATCGCTCAATGTGAACGGGGCTTAAAGAGGACATATACTGTGCCCAAAAAAAGTTACACAGAGGACAAAGAACTCTGCTATTTTTTTTCTCCCCATTACAGATGTATAATGCCTTGTTCTGCACAGATGGGTGGAGGAAGAGCAGATCCACAGAATGAATAAAACAGAAGCAGGGAGATCCTTGCACTGCAGGTCTTAAGAGTGCAGCGAGCACCACAGTAGTGACATCACCAAATCTCACTTGAAATCTGGTTAGACTAGGAGCCAGAGACGGCAGTGCCTTAGATGATCTCGCACTGCAGATATGTAGCAATGTGGCAAATGAGCACCGAGGCACAGGAAGTGCACTGCTATCTTTCAAGAGGAGACAAAACAGTAGACTTTTAAAGGAGAACTATGAGGGGGGTGCTTTTCACTCACCTCATAGTTCTAGCCGACCTGTGACAATGAGACTGTCACAGGTCGGCTCAGTAGATCGGGAGGTGAGCGAACACATACCGGCGTTTGCTCACCTCTCGATCCTATCACGGCTCTCTGCCGTGACAGGGGAGGGGCTGAATTCCCCCCTCCCCGATCGGCCAGCGCTGACTGGCGGAACGGACGGGGGAGGGGCGGGTACAGCTGGCTCTGCCGCTAGATAGGCAGAGCCATCTGTCAGTCACGCAGCTGGGCGGATCCCGGCATAATTGTCGGGATCCGCTTCAGCTGCGGCGTCTCAGTATACCGCGAGCTACAGCTTGCGGTATACTGAGCTTAGGGTGACGGGAGGACGCTAGTTTGTGTCCTCCCGTTACCCTAAGGAGAACTATGGGGAAAAGCCTTAACCCCATAATTCTCCTTTAACGGTACTGCCTAGACACAATTAACATTTCTAGATGCTCCCTGTAAGATAAGAAACCTTTACTATTAGAGTTCAGGTCCACTTAAAATGCGAAATCTCACGAGCCAAGTGACATCACACGACACATGGCCCAGCGCAGAAGAAGCATAGAAAAGCTTAATTCTCCTGAACTACAGCAGTATAGTATCCCAGCCCACCCTGTGGTCAAAACCAGTGTGGACTTAGTGGCTCAGTCCTGCACCAGGAGAAAAGGAACCCAGCAGGGTAGTGGACCTGAAAGGTTGGGAAAGAGTACATTTTTTTGTTTGTTCTTGTTTAATGTCCATCTGTCTGATTATATATAACTAGGGATGCACCGATACCACTTTTTTAAGACCGAGTACCGATACTTTTGATCAAGTACTCACAGATACCAATTACCGATACTTTTTCTTAAAGGGACAGGTCACATTTTTTCTAAAGCAATACAAACTAATGCTTTAAGGTCACTTTCTTAATATTATGATTCATGAGATGATGAGGGAGCATGACGCCGGCTTCCCGGCCAATCAGAATGCCGGGCGCTGTGTCATTACACGTCGCCCGGCTTCCGGATTTGCTAGCTTCCTGACCAATCGGGAAGCCGGGCAGCGCGTCATTGCACGCTACCCGGCTTCCTGATTGGCCGGGAAGTCGGCTCCATGCTCTCTCATCACAAGTGACGAGAGAGCATGGAGCCGTTTCCTGGCCAATCAGGAGACTGGGCAGCGTGTAATGATGCGCTGCCCGTCTTCCTGATACAGGAAGTACTCGTGCTAGGTATCGGAGCATTTGGGCGAGTACTCACCCAAATACTCAGTACCGATACCGATACTAGTATCGGTATCTGTGCATCCCTATATATAACCAATGGAAAGTGTTTTCTGTTTGCAAAGCTAATTTAATACTTTTGTTGTTGAAGAAAGTATTTCACTGTAGACAAATCACGCCTCTTCTGCAAAGTCCCGAAACTGTATAAGAACGATGTATTTACTAAAGATAAACTGAATTCTGTAATCATGATACTTGGTGTCTGGAGACATTATTCCCGAAGCTTTGAGGCAAACAAAGGATACAGGAACGGGCCGTTATAAGGAGAATAGCTTGGGTCACAATAGTAGACTCCACTACATGCTCCTAATCATCCATCAATTGAACGGAAAGACTAATCAAAACAGGACATCTAGCACTTTAAGTGCCTGGCACCGTTACCTTTTACCATAATTCCATTAACATAATGAAGTGCCCTCATTCCTTTTCGGTGTTTTGTGCCATTGGCAATCCTGTATCTAGTCATTTGTCATGAGCAGCAAACAAGACAGCCTGGGATTCATTATCTTCACAGATATAACCTAAAAATCCAGACAGTGGACGCTAGATTTATAAAAGAAGCGGTGCAGAGAGAATAAAGAAGTGATGTACAGAGGAGTGTGGGGTCTCTTGCTCATGGCTTTGTGTTCAGTATTTGCTCTATAGAGAAGCAGAACCCGGGCCCCAGCCAGCGGGGAGTGTTAACAGAACAAGCCAGACAGAAGAAGGATGCTGTATTGTGCTTGGCCAGAGAAATCAATAATTTGCAATCAGCTAATCACGGCGCTTGTCAGGAAGCCAGGCTGTAATCAAACGCGGGGATCGGCCAGCAGCCCTATAGAAATTGAGTGCAGAATTAAATTGACGTGTCTGGCCTCTGACTACAGAGCACTAACCAGTTCACTGCCGCTGCAAAGCAACATGCTGCCTAACAGCCTCTGAACACTAATAGGGATGTATTTGATGGGGAGGCATCGCTGCAAAAATATTCACCACATGAGACTTTATATAAAACTGTACAAAAGTGAGTTTCCACTATCCCTCTCTATAGGGCACTAAAGCAAATAAAGATACAGAATGTCAATAATTAGGGATGCACCGATACCGATACTAGTATCGGTGCCGAGTATTTGGGCGAGTACTTGTAATCGCCCAAATGCTCCGATGCCTAGCCCGATACTTCTGGTATCAGGAAGCCGGGCAGCGCGTCATTACACACTGCCTGGCTTCATGATTGGCCCGGGAAGCCGGCGCCATGCTCTCTCATCACAAGTGTAATGTGTAAAGTGTAATGACGCGCTGCCCGGCTTCCTGATTGGTCGTGAAGCTGACTTCATGCTCCCTCATCACCACATGCCTTTAACACGGTTTTTATTTTGTTAAATCCCAATTCATTCTAAAAGCCTTCTGCTGACTTCGGAGTCCCAAAGCCAAGGGAGAACTAAGTACATTTATAAAGCACACCTTTATGAATGTACAGTGATACTGCCACAGTAAGGCCATATCACTACTTTTTAAATGTCCCCCTCAGTCATAGCCCTCAACCGAACCCCAAAGCTGCTTGTACAAATGGCAATTTTTGGTTAAATTCAACCACTTTTGAACCCGTAATATTTATTGCATTTTTTACAAAACAGGATGTAAAGGTTGATTTCTATCATACTGCCACATGTATGTACAGCTTAATGCTAGTCATACATGGACAATTTTACAAAACACAGTGAGGGGAATGGATCAAAACTGGAGCAGACAAAATCTGGAGCAGCTGTGCATGGCAACCCATCGGCTTCTAAAGGTGCCCATACACCTTACGATTATCGGACGAAACTTTTCGTCCGATGATCGAATAGTCGTACGATTTTCGTACGGCAGCCCCATCCTGCCCCGATGATCGCAAGATTAATTTAGACGTAATTAATGAAAAGCACCTGGACGAAATGCGGTAATTGATTTGCCGTATCTTCGTTAGCGCAAGCGCAGTGTAGATCGTACGACTTTTGACGGACGGAAACGCCAGCAACCTTACGTCAATCGTACGATCTAGCAAAGTTTTCAAACATGCTTGACCGTCAAAAGTCGTACGATTGTACAGTAATGTCGGTCGGACACTGCAATGCACACATACGATTATCGGACGAAAAGTCGCATACGAAAATCGTCCGATAATCGTAAGGTGTATGGGCACCTTAAGTCTCATTTCCAAATCTTAACAGGCCAATCTGAAGAGAGAAGCTGATTGGCTGCCCTGCACAGCTGCTCCAGATTTTGATAAATTCCCCCCAGTGTACCTACTCAGGGGTCCCTTATGTCACTAATTTGGTGATTTGGAAAACCCGTTCTCTTACCAGTTCTTGTGGTGTTTCCAAATCCACTCACTGCAGGCTCTCTGCAATTGGTGGTTCGAAATTTGCAAGCGAAATTCAACATTCAGAGCGCAGGGATGCGCTAAATGGCAGTAGGGGGTACAGATAGTAGAACTGCACCGGTGGAAGGGAAGGAGCATTCGCCCAAAGGTAAGTATAGCAAGGGGGGCGGGGGAGGGCAGATGAGACCAGATTGGAGGGGGTAATTACATGTTCCCAAATTCCCCTGGGAAAGTGGAATGGCCCTTTACCTGCATGATTTACTGGACAGAACTTACTGGTACCACTTGTTGCTCTTTAAAAGGAACCTGCGCTTTTGCCAGAGGTAAAAGCAACATGTTGGCCTTAGTACTCACCCCCTTGTTGCATAAACCCACCTCCCCTTCCGTACCCATTGTGGTGTAGGCTGCTGGGAGAGGGAAGAAATGCCCACTACATCCGTGTATTCTGTATTCTGGATCGTGAGATTCACTCCCTTTCTTCCCGTGCTTGGAAATTGGCCGCTCAGGCACCAGCACCATCACAAGCGACGGAGAAGCGAAACTAGAAACAACTAAAATGTTGGTGCCAAAATACAATAGACTAATTAGTAGTGAGCGCCAAATAATCACAGAGGAAATCTTGGCTGCATACAACAGATCCTTTGCACTGTGTAGAATTATCCCCCCGCCCCCCAGCAGTGTCCCCATGTGTCATTAGTTCCTGTGTCATAAGATGGCTGCAGCGGAGGTGCACTGACTAATGTCTGAGCCACCCTAGTACCTGCCTGCTGATATTTTCTTACTGTCGCAGGAAGGACGTCAGCAGCAGATACAAAAAGAAAGAGAACACAAAGGCGGAATGCTTAGCGCTCTGTAATCCAAGTGCCAGACTGTTGTAATTGGTCTGTGACATTTAGCCGAGCAGCAGCTAATTGTATGCCGGGATCAAGAAGTCTCTCGCGTTGTTAAATGCTGAAATTTCAACAGTGGCTTTAACCCTTCCGGCCTGGAAAATTCCAAAGACAATGTAAGGACATGAATCACCAGCACTCTCGATTACTGGTGATTCCTGTCCTTTGTCCTGTGTTTGCACGGCGCCATCCGTGGACATCACTGCGAGCACCATTTTCTATATAGACTGGGAGCGTTGTGACCCTCCATCTACCTACCTCCAAAGACAATGTGACATTCTTAAAATTAGAACTGGATAAAATGAAAACAAATGACATATGATGCAGTCTGTCACCTGTATTATAAGTGTATCTCAAGGCAACGTTTTAGTTCTTGGACAGAGCGAAGGAAGGGTTAGACCCTCCGTCAAGATTTTATTGTAGTCCATGTCCCCATTAGGGAGCTTCACCCTCCTATTTGTACTGGTGACCAAGTGAGCGAAAATGCTAGATTTTAGAGCAGCCCCCAGCACAATAGGAGAAACCCTTCAGAGGGAACACTTGTGTCAGGGAATTTCCCTTCTTTAGGGAGATTTACTCTAACCTCCTGCTGCATGATTGGGACTGGAGTGAAGGAAAATTTCCCCATTGGTACCCAGTGGTATAAAGTTGTATCAGGACTATTTTACCTGGTGTGATACTACAATTCCAACATCCACTGTGTTCAATGTTAAGCCAAGGATAGTGTGGAGATCTTTGGATTGCGGACGCTGCCTACCCATTAGCCAGCTCACCCATATTCACATTACTGAACCGCCACACGGCGATTGAAAAATCAGTATCTGGCTCGCCTGCTGTGTAAGTTAATGAATGGGAGAGGGCATTTAGGGAGTCTTAAAGGAGGGCGAGAATTCATGGTATGGGTTACAGTGTGGTAATGATCACCAAAAACTAAAAGATCAGACAGGAGGTGGAGTTATGGTACTGTAGGTCCTGTACCACATTGGTACCATCAACATGTCATGATTGCATACCCCACAGGAGGGGTGGGCAACATTACATAAGGTAGGTAAAACAGCTCCTATGTATGGGTCTCACGTTTGTATTTAGCAGATTGGCTGGAGTTGCTCATTAAAAAGAACCTGTCAGGGCTGGACTGACACAAGCATCTGAATATTTAAAGAAGAACTATCAGGTGAGTGATTTCCACTCATCCTCATAGTTCGAGCCGTCGTGTGACAATGAAACAGTCACAGGTCGGCTCAATAGATCGGGAAGTGAGCGAACACATACTGTCACTCGCTCACTTCTCGATCAGTCACTGTCAGTCACCGCTCCCCGCAGGGATTCCCCCCTCCCCTCTCTCCAGCACCGACTGGAGAAACGGACGGGGAAGGGGCCGGTAAAGCTGACTCTGCCTCTAGATAGGCAGAGCCAACCGTCACTCATGCAGCTGGGTGGATCTCGACAACATTGTCGCGATCCGTCCCGGCTGCGGCGGTCTCAGTATATCGCTGGCAATAGCTTGCTATATATTGAGCTTTGGGTCACGGGAGGTTAGTTTATGTCCTCCCATGACCCTTAAGAGAACTATGGGGAAAAACACTTACCCCATAGTTCTCTTTTAAAAGAGAACTATGGGGTTGGGGCTTTTCCCCATAGTTCTTCTTAGGGTAACGGGAGGACACAAACTAGTGTCCTCACGTCACCCTAGGCTCAGTATACCGCGATCTATAGCTATAGCTCGCGGTATACTGACACGCCGCAGTATACCGCAAGCTACAGCTCGCGGTATACTGAGACGACGCAGCTGAAGCGGATCCCAACAATTATGTCGGGATCTGCCCAGCTGCGTGAGTGACTGCTGGCTCTGCCTATCTAGAGGCAGAGCCAGCTGTACCCTCCCCGTCCGTTCCGCCAGTCAGCGCTGGAGGATCGGAGCGGGGAGGGGGGAATCCAGCCACTCCCCTGTCACGGCAAAGAGCCGTGACAGGATCGAGAGGTGAGTTCTCTCAAAGGAGAACTCACCTCATAGTTCTCCTTTAAGAGTGAACATCCAAATTTTTTGCTTTAACACAACTGTTCTCTTCAAGGTAACAGCTCACAGCCTAGGAAGCCAGACACCCTTGCTGTGCATAAGAAGTTACTTACACAATCTCAGTCGGAGAAAAGGCAAAAGTAATAAAATCCGTATGAAACACGGCACGTACTTGTCTTCAAAGATATCCTGGGCCGTCTTCTGCTCCTTCTTCTTCCCGGCCACTTGCAGAGGAAAGCAGGCCTTCACTTTGGTTAATGCGCCTTTACAATAGGTTTTTACCTCTGCTGGAGCCTCTAGCATGTCCAACAGATGCTGGTCAATAGGTGGAAGGGGGTCATCGGGGTGAAAGGCTTTATGCTGTAGGCACTGAAAGAAACAGAAACGGTTCAATAAGGTCTCCAGTACTTGGTGAAGGTGAGGGAACTTAGCGGCCTTCAAGGGTCTTAGACTATCACATTGCAATTCATCATGTAAAACCTTTCTCCCTACAAGCTGTGCGATCACTTCCCGTCTGCCAGTGAATTAATTCTATAGTAATGTCTCAATGGTGAATCACCGAGATGCAACTGTCACTTTACCCAATGGAAGTTGGGCCAAATATCTGAAGAAGCTCCCTAGTAAGGTAGCAATGACAGCAATGGACTAGCCAGCAAGGGAGCAAAACCATAATAGAAGGAGAGTGTACTCCCATTGGCCTATTAAGCAGAGAGAGGACAAGCTATTTCATCCACCCTGCACTTTATGAGTAAATAATAAAATGCAGGCTACAATGTAGAACCTCTGGTGTCCTAAGGAGTGTTCTCTGCATAAAACTGTAGTCAGAGAAGTGTTCTGTCACATGACTATGGCACGTCACGGTCTCGCCTCCTTCCGGCATGTTGTGGCCAGTGTGACATGAGCATACAAGGCCATGGAGGGCACAACACGGTGAAACTACAAGGACAACAGCAAGAGCTGCACTAAGCATGACATCTGGAATGACCAGGAAAATTAAAGGTCATCTACATACCTTACCCAGGGATAGGCTTTCAATCTTAGCATTTTGTTTTAAAGAAAAAACTTGTTTTTACCTATGGTTTGTACAGATATTTGTACACAGGTATAAACACATACAGTGTCATATTTGCTGATTACATATGCCCTTCTGCTTACGGAGCAGTGATACACAGTGACTGTGCTTTACTATTCATCTCCCTTAATGCACATTAGTTTTCTCAGACTGGCTGAAAACAAGAATAAATAGCTATGTGATCTCATCTCAGCATTCATTTAGAGCTCGTTCACAACAGATGTGCTTTAAATCCATGCAGGTTGCCTTTAAGGGCCTTTTCACACGACGTCCGTTTTCTGTGCTGACCTGATCCGTACGCTCCTGCACTAAAAATGCACCCCAATGTATCCCTTTGTGTTTTATGGGCTACAGTTCTACGTGCGTAGTCCGTTCAGGTTACGACAGAAAAAATACTGTAGGTCACACTTTGTCCGGGCAGGAAACGGACCTGAAACGCAAAACGCGTCAAAAACGCACTGCACTGCAGCTAACATACTGACAGCCCCACTCCAGCAAAAAAATGATATATATATATTTTTTTAACTGGAATGCATCAAAAACGCGACCAAAACGCACTGCATCAGTAGCACCGCGTCTGCAGATCCGCACCTGATATCATGTGAACAGGCCCTTAAGCCCAATTGAACTTTAAGCCCAAGTCAACTAAAAACATAAAATTTGCATCAAAACAAAATGTCACATTTTGTTTTCTTTAGAAAGCAGCCACAGCTCGAGTAGTAAAATCTGTCCCCTGCCAGCATGATGCAGAAAAGGACCACTGCTCTGTGTTTGGAAGCAGTGGTCTCTCTGTAATGGTCCCACACTGGGGACGTTCAGTTTTGATGTTTAGGATTCTAAAAGTTTTATTTCCCTCTTATAATCAGGCCGACCTGTATAATATTATTCCTGTAACATTTTAGAGTTCTAGATAAAGTGGCAGCGGCAAAAGTGAGCTCTGCTCGGTTTGTGCAGGTGCATGTCAAATGGCAGGTACAGTTTGGTTTGTAAGAGGAAGTTCCCATCATCCTGCTATATAGTGATACAGAATGTCAACAATCATACCCAAAGACCTAATTATTATTAATCCACCATGGCCTAACCCTGATTGTAACCCTCAAATTAAAGCAACCCTAGTTCATTTCAACCCCCCTTGTTGACCCTCAGTCTCAACCTAACCCTCTACATCAGAGGTGGGCAACTCCGGCCCTCCAGCTGTGCTTCAACTACAAATCCCAAAATGCCTCTGGGAGCCATGCCTGTTACTGTCAGTCTTACAATGCCTCATGGGACTTGTAGTTCTACAACAACTGGGAGGGCCGCAGTTGCCCACCACCCCTGTTCTACATTAAACCTCAGCCTAACCCACAAATCTCGAAACCTGAGAGTATGCCTCATTCTCAACCTCACCCCTAACCTGCAGCCTAACCCTTTAAAGCCCCATTTATAGCAGAGAGTGAACATTGCTATTCTCTATATAGCACAATCATAATCCACACAGCGAGCCATTCATAAAAACGCATGCAATGGCGTGCAGCCAGCGGTGTGCGATAGCTTCGCTCTGCCTAACGCAGCATAAAGATCTCCATAATTGTAGGAGAGGCCGCTCACATGCCTTTGATGGGATTTTTTTGGTTAAATTCCCATTCATTCTAATAGCCCCCTTCTGACTTCAAAGCCCTGAAGCCAAGGGAGCATTAAGCACACCTTTATAACAGCGATATTGCCACAGTAAGGCTGCATTTTAAATGTCCTCTTCAGTCATAGCCCTCAACTGACCCCTAAACCTGGTCATACACATGGCAATTGTCAGTTACATTTGGTTTATACAATAAAAACCTTGTTTTTTTTCTATAGTTTGTGGCCGCGGTATAAGGGAGCTCTGGTTGGTACGTGCAGGTGCACATCAAATCGCAGGCACAGGTTGGTTTGTAGACGGTAGGTACTAGACTACAGGGAAAGGCTACTGCAGGGCTCTACAACACAGGTTAGCATCAAATGCTGCTGTAGAAAGAGATAAAACATTTCATTATTACACTAGGAATCGGAGAGCTGACAGCGGTGGGAGAAGTGTCTATTGTCTCGCTGCCGAGCCACTGATTGATCCACTGATAACAGCAGCAGGACCAGCGATCGATCGTGCCATATTCCAGGGCTCTGAACTGGGGTCATTGATGTTGCTGTAGCTCTTATCTGTAGAATAATCACCACACAATACAAGACAAGGATAAAGAGAGAAAAAAAAAACACAGAAGCGGGTCTGCATCATTCTCTCCTCTGTGATTACAGACACATAAAGCACATATAAGGGATAGAGTGCTGACTGAGCTGCACCGGCAATGCTGATATCAGTGTCTGTATGGGGTCTGTACAGATGGGGGTAACAGCAAACAATACATTCAAACTTTTGCAAACGTGCAGCTGACAACTATAAGGGGTTCTCTATTTTACCAATAACATTAACCAATTCAGCTCTAAACCTCCTGAACCAAACTTTCATACATTGGGGAAAAAAATTATGCAAAAAAATAGGGTGTGTGCAACTTATTAAAAATACAATATTTAATTCATCTTTATAAGCAGGTCCCTGACCTTCTATGTTCTCTTCTTTCATTTGAGGTTTCCAATTATATGTCTGTGAAGGTTCTCATTCATGCAGGTCATGGAATATCCATAACATGGTATTGTTACTTTGTATCTTTCTATCTCTCATATGTACAATGTTTATAAACAATGTTACTTGGTATCTCTCTATCTCCCTCTGTACAATGTTTATACACAGTGTTACTTTGTATCTCTCTATCTCCCTCTGATCAATGTTTATATACAGTGTTACTTTGTATCTCTCTATCTCCCTCTGATCAATGTTTATACACAATGTTACTTGGTATCTCTCTATCTCCCTCTGATCAATGTTTATAAACAATGTTACTTTGTATCTCTCTATCTGCCTCTGATCATTGTTTATAAACAATGTTACTTTGTATCTCTCTATCTCCCTCTGATCAATTGATCAATGTTTATAAACAATGTTACTTTGTATTTCTCCATCTCCCTCTGATCAATGTTATTAAACAATGTTACTTTGTATTTCTCCATCTCCCTCTGATCAATGTTTATAAACAATGTTACTTTGTATCTCTCTATCTTCAGTCTGAAAAATGTTTATAAACAAGGTTACATGCATGCAGCCCCAGTGTCTGTCAGCCTATCACATATTTGTAAAATCATGGATAAATATATATTGCCCAGCAAAGATTTTCGTTACATTTTTGCACAAGCATTTATTGTCCTCATGTTTCCAAACAGCTGGCTCCAGCTCTTCCCTGAACTTCCTGTTGAGTACAAGATCACAAGGGACAGAGCAGCAACTATCCATTTACCAGCCTGCACAAGGGAGGAACAGGGAGCAGGGAATTGACTTGCCTGTCCGTTTCAAGAGACACAGACAGCTCACCCCATGGGACCCTGCAAGGGAAAGGAGCCACCCTGAAACAGGATATCAGGGTCAGTACTTTGCAGGAAGCTTAAACTTTTAAACAGAAATAAGTGATTTAATCAGCATTTAAAATAGCTTAAAACCACTAACACTGTACCTTCATTGTACCCTACATTGGAATAAAATTGTATCTGGACTATTACTATTAATTTGTGGTTTGGCACTTCAATCTTTGATCTGTTGTTTTGCACTACAAGGCAAGGAAAATGGGGGAATCGTCTGGCGTGGGGAAGCTGCAACGCCAATAACCAGACAGCCCGTACCAACACCATTATACTATTGGATACTCGTAAGTAGGGATGCACCGATACCACTTTTTTAAGGCCGAGTACGAGTACCGATACTTTTTTTCCAGTACTCGCCGATACCAATTACCGATACTTTTTCTTAAAGGGACAGGTCACATTTTTTCTAAAGCAATACAAAATCATGATTTTAGGTCAGTTTCTTAATATTATGAAGAACATGAACACTCTGTAGTGTGGCACAGCTATATCCAATTCTGCATACCTGGCTTTATATTATAAGAACTTTATAATATAAAGTTTAGGGTCACCATTATGATACTATTGGATACCAAAAAGACAACCCTAGGGTCACCATTATAATATTATTGGATACCAATAAGACACACCCTAGTGTTACCATTATAATATTATTGGATACCAATAAGACAACCCTAGTGTTACCATTATAGTACTATTGGATACCAATAAGACAACCCTAGTGTTACCATTATAATACTATTGGATACCAATAAAACAACCCTAGGGTCCAGCGCTACCCATCCACTTTCCCAAGTACCTACAACACAGCAGATTGGATACCAATAAGACAACCCTAGTGTTACCATTATAATACAATTGGATACCAATAAGACAACCCTAGGGTCACCATTATAATACTATTGGATACCAATAGACACACCCTAGGGTCACCATTATATTATTATTGGATACCAATAAGACAACCTTAGGGTTACCATTATATAATTATGATTTCCATGTACAAAATGTTTAATGGTGGTAGCAACATTAGCGATAAACTGTTTAAAATTAACTCCGTTACAAAAACTAGAGGCCATCACCTAAAATTGGTGGAAAAAAAATTCCAGCACAAGGGGCGAAGGGGGTTCTTCACAGTAAGATCAGTTAGGGTCTGGAACTCACTGCCACAGGCGGTGATTTCAGCAAATAATGTGAAATTGTTCAAGAAACTTTTGGACGATTTCTTAAGGGACCGTAATATACAGGGGTACGGGTACTCCTAGAATGAGATCCTATAGGTTGGACTTGATGGACTAATGTCTTTATTCAACCTCAAATACTATGTAACTATGTAACTATTGGATACCAATAAGACAAAACTAGGGTCCAGCGCTACCCATCCACTTTCCCAAGTACCTACAACACAGCAGATAGAAGTGATCTCTTTGTAACCAGCGATCATAACTGAGGTTTTTATATATTATTTACACCTGTGTTTCTGTGTAAATGAAGAACTGGCGCTGACATTCAGTATCACCCCGACACTACACTGTTTATTAAAAAGGTCCTCCGGGTCTAATATCAGAAATAATTTCTCAGTTTCGGTAGGAGAGCGATAGAAAGCGGTGAGACTAAACTTCACACATTATTTATAACCTCTGCTTTCAGTATTCACAGTTAATGTAAAGACGACAGATATAAAAAAGTGAGATACAGAGAGGAAAGGGGTGAAATCAATATATTAAATTAACATATCAAATGGCCCAACCATGTTTTTTTCTTTCACTCGCAGAAATGTGTGATCATCAAAGTGTGCCAACAAAGTAAAAAAAATACAGAATAGGAGCATTATAGATGATGTAAAAAAGACCAGAATAGGCTAAAGCAGGGGTGGCCAAACTCTGGGCTTCCAGCTGTTGTTGAACTACAAATCCCATGAGGCATTGCAAGATTTTCACAGCCACGAGAGACAGATGCATGATGGAATTTGTAGTTTCACACCGCTGGAGGGCTGGAGTTTGCCCACCCCTGGACTAAAGGCTGAACTCTCTCTTCCTGTGTAGAGAAGTACAGCCCACTAGGGGAGGAGCATGACCGCCTTCTTTTGGCCTAGTGTCCATCCTCCAAGGAGCACAACTCATACCCCAGAGGTCTGCTGCGCACCCCACCTTACATTTATAAGCAGAAGTTGTCATTCTTTGCTGCTTTATATGTAAAATAAAGTCAGTGCACCAAAAATGCATATTTCAGGAGGTAAATAAAACTCTGACCCTCCAGGTTTTTACTTACTTGGCACTGTTGTCTAGAATCTCCCCAAGTTTATTTTAACTTTTAACAATCAGGAAGCATTAAAAAGGTAATTACACTTTATCACCAAATGTGAGACAATTAAATTACTCGCACAAGTCTGCCGCCTCTCCCCAACCGACCAATGAGAAGCGCTTCTTAGCAAGACCATACACCTCATTTTAAGACCTGCTAAGGACCAGATGATTTTTATTATGTCCTGATACTAAAAACCATACAGGGGGCACTTTCTTTTTCACACGACTGTAAACTTTAATTTCTGTCCGTTTTTTCTCATACCTTCATTAATATTTTTCCCCATATTTACATGTTGGACAATTTATGCAGCAAAAGTGACGGCTATGAAGGTTTGGAACAAACCAATGTCCTTTCAGGTGTGCACACAAGTTTTATTCAGCAGAAGCAAAAGTGACCTCATCAGGCTAACAGACTTGGCTTAGCTTCAGTGGGTTTGGGAGGCTGCAGCCCAATACAAAGAAGCCTATTCCTCTTCAATTCAGAGTAATCAATTCAGCTAATTTGCATATCTCTATTAATGGCTTCCACGAAGCCCCTACCCAATTTCCCAATCTTTTTCTTTATTCATTTAGAACAGTGATATGATATTTCATATAAACATCATTTTTGAAGAGACCCTGTTGCCAGATAATTAATTTTAACAATCATCCCATAAGCTTATATAAGAATTCAAAGGGTATCTATGGTCAAAAACTAAAATATAAGTCTGCATTCCCATGCTGACCCAAAGTCAGCATATAGCGGGCTACTCCACATTATTTGCTGATAGCTCAGAGAAGCACTGCAGCCGGGAAAGATACTGATAATATTGTCTGGATCCATCCAACTGCCTGATATACAGCTGGCACTGCCTCTCTATAGCAGGAGCCAGCTGTGCCCGCCCCCTCCTCTGGCTGTTCCAGAGAGGGCAGGGGGGAATCCTCTGTGGAGCCGTGACTGACAGTCAACTCTCTCTGCAGGGAGTAGACCGTGAGCTGAGCAATCAGGGGTTACATGACTAGTCAGCTCTCGATATGTGGATCCGGTGTGTGACATCTGCAATATATATTGTATTTTATGTATTTATGTATTTTACTCCCCCAATACTCCTCCCTTACTTACATACGAGTTGTAAAGTTACCACAATGCCGACATTACCAATCAAGCATCTCTAGATCAAATGACTATCCCCACACTACAAGACTAATGTCTTAGGAGCATCACTTACCTGAAACAGCCTCTGGAACTGGGGGTTGGGGATTTTGCTGGGTTTGAACAGATCTTCTACATCCTCTCCATCATCAGCCACCAAACTCATGCTGTCAATCAGAGAGTCCACTGCGGAGAGCTGCTCATCTGTAGGCAGGTGAGAACAGGATCAGATAATGAGGATCTTACCATCACAGTGTGTGTGTGTGTGTGTGTGTGTGTGTGTGTGTGTGTGTAATATATATTATTATAATTATACAGGATTTATATAGCGCCAACAGTTTGCGCAGCAGTTTGCAATATAAGGAAGACATCCCAATACAATTCAGGACAAGATGGTAAGGAGGGCTCTGTCCCTGATGGCTTGCAATCTAAAAGGGAGGGGCAAGGGATACATGAGGAGGTATAGACAGAATGCTACAGCAGACCTAGGACATGTGTAGCTGTGATTTGCTGTGTTAAAATGTCTTTCAGTAAAACGTTCCCTAACTGTAAGGGGCTAAAATGCGTAAAAAAAAAACCTACCCCAAAACCTTATTTCAGTATTCTTTGCACATTACGGGGGTGAGACACAACCCTGTAAGCACCATCTGGAAACCAAACTTGAGTTTGCACAGGGCTGTCTTTTCTGGCTCCCAGCAGCTGAATGGAACGGCAGAGGAGCAAAGGGAAGGGAAGTCTGTGCTTCTGGGGAGGTAATACTATAGCGAGCCTGATTCTTTGCCCTAGTTATGGGCAAGAGCACAGTTTGATTTTAAAGCTAATGTATTTTATGTAAGCATGCAATGTAAACAAGAATAGTAACATTTACATTTTTAAAAAAATCTTGAACATTATAAAGAAAACATCATCATAAACACTATGAGAGGAATTTATCAAATCTGGAGCAGCTGTGCCTGGCAACCAATCAGCTTCTCTCTTTCATTTTCAAATCTTAACTGAACAAACTGAAGAGAGTTGCTGATTGGTTGCAGTGCACAGCTGCTCCAGATTTTGTCTGCTCCAGTCTTGATAAATCCCCCCCTATATATTCCCTTTAAAGCTGGTTAGTTCTGCTTATATTTTGCTTTCACTGATTCTTCTTTTCGTCCACTTATCAACATGCAAATTACATTTTTATAAGAAACCTTTTCGCTTTCATTACTTGCCATATGTTAGAGGCACAGTGATGTCATCACTAAGTCCCTGTGTTTTTCTATGCAATGTAGGCAGATCATGGCTTGTGGGAGGAGCTGGCAGGGTGCCTCCTGAAAATATCACAGCCCCCTGCCTTAGTACTACACTCAAGAGCCCTCAGCCCTGATGCAAGCAGTGGGCTGGATTTTGGGAGGAGTTATGCAAATTTCAAAATGCTTGCTTACTGTCAGTGTGGCGGAGCAAGTGCTCCAAGATAGGCTGCATTTGCAAGTGTGCTGGGGATTCTTTTTGCGTTTTGATGCGCACCTTGCTAAAAAGGCAGGTTATACATTTATGTGGTTTGTCACTTGCTTCTAGTTTGACTATTTTTGATGTGGGGGCGCACTGGGGCCCCAGCGTGCATTTTTGATTGCTGGGCCTCCAGTGCGTCCCTGTACCTTTTGAGGAGGAGTAGGCTACCTCCAGGTACACCTGCATTTAATTTACCGCCTGCAATAATATGCTGCCACTTGGAGACCCATAAATAGAGTTAGGACCACACGTCACAGAGGAGCCTTGACGGGGCGGTCTGGCTTCTACATATTTTTGGCCAAAGATTTGTGCAACTAAAACCTCTGCTTTTAACGCATACTGTTAGACAGGGTAATTTGCTTTGTTGCAGGCCAGCTGGCAAGTGTGCTGGGGATTCTTTTTGTGTTTTGTAGTGCATTTGCATGCCCACATGTGATGTCAAATCATCATGATGGAAAGAACTGAAATCCAATGAATGAAAGACAGTCAAACTGGGGAGGAAATATCCTCCAGCCAGGAAATGAGGCGGGTTCCATCGGACTTGCTGCAGCTTCTGATGCACATTGTGAGAAGCTCACAGCATGCAGTGAAATCAGAGTATGTCCAGGAGAGGAGCCGGTACAAACGCGTAAGACTGAAAGGGAAGCCGGAGTTCAGTTTTATATACACTGAGTGGCCAGATTATTATGACCACCCCATCAGTACTTTGTTGGGCCGCCTCGTGACTCCACGAGATGATGAAAGGTGATGCGAGGAATCTGACACTGCACTGTTGCCCTTCTGTTGTCTTGTACCAGTCTTGCCCCTCCCCCGTTCTGCCCTAACATTGACTAGTCGCTGAGGGCCACAATTCGCACGTTCAGACCCAGATTTTCGGCTGACAGTCCGGTCTTTAAACACTTTAACAACAGCTGCTCTTGAACATGTAACGAATTCTGCTGTTTTGCTGATACTCGCTCCATGGCTCCGAGCACCAACAATCATCCCACGTTCAAAGGCTGTTATCGCGTTGTTTCCCCGTATCTTCAGAAACAAATCACTTCTACTGTCGTGGTAAACAACCCGCTTCCCTATTTATAATGGTCCGGCCCTCTAGCAACTTCAGCGCCAAATTATAGCTAATTTGCCTACAAACGTCAGGTGGTCATAATAATCTGGCCACTCGGTGTGTATATTTAAACCACTTGCACTCATAAAATGACAATATACTGCCTGCACTCTTCCATTCCTTAATGAAGACCTTTAAAGCCCTACAATTTCCTTTAAAACTTTGTTTTGGCAGCAAATACTAAATGTATGAAACATTAAACCATTTACTTTATTCTCCGTAGCTGGGGACAAAGGAAACGTTAAACAAGCGCACTTTCACCAGATTACATCGCTGTACCTGTTGGCTTGAACTTTTTGTTGTTGGCAAGTGAAGAGAAGACAAAATGCCGGATGTCTTCCATGTATGGTAGCTGGACGTAGGCAAGACACTGGGAACATGAAAAAGTAAACACTCAGTATTATGGCACAATGACATCAGGGTCAGAAAGAAATATGCACCATTGAGGAGTATATATGTATGATAAAACTCTATAGATATATTCCTGAATGTCAAAGTAGAACTCTGTGATGTCAAATGCACTCGTCTTCTCTAAAGTCTTTAAAATGTAACTGAGCCTTTAGTGCAAGTTCCACTCCAGGGACTCTGAAGTCCAGGCAGATATTAGATTTGTTTGTACTAGTGCAGGTCTTCATTCATTAATATTATTTATATTATTATACAGGACTTACAGAGCACCAACAATTTGCGCAGCGCTTTACAAAATGGAGGAGACAGTAGTTACAATACAATACAGTTTCAGTACAATAAGGTTAGGAGGGCCCTGCTCTTGAGAGCTTACAATCTAGTACATCATTCATTTTGCAGTGTACATACCTCAATGTAACCTGATATCAGCCTCTTGTAATGCCTGCACAGAGGAGCTCAGACTGGGCGAAGCAGCACAAGGAGCCAATCTGCCAGGAAACCAGGACCAGCCCATGTGTCCGGGGTTCTGCATGAGCACCTGCATATGCATGCATGCATATGTGGGCATAGTTTGGCTCACAGCACAGTTGTGTGCGCGTCTGTACAGGTGTCTCACGGCATGCACATACACCCGATGCGGACGTTTTGGCATCCTAGCCTCCAATGCTGAATTGTCTCCAGCTGTTCCCTGCATCCTGCATTTTGACCTAATCTCCTGTTACCCACCCAACTTACTTGACCTTCACTCTGACCACCTTCCTGTCTTTTGTTTTGCACCTCGCCGCCCGCAAGTTGCTGACCTGGCATGTGCCTGACTACATCTTGCCTGCTGTTCCTATACCTCACTGCCAGACTGTTGCTGACTGGGCTTGCCTTGGACTTCCTTACATACCAGCACCCGTGCCATCCTTGTCCTTGCACACCTCCTCCATCAACTCAGTCTCCCCTAAGGTACTTCGTTGTGACACAATCAGTCGTGCAGCAGTGCTCATGTGCTAACATAGAGTATGCTGTTAGGAGGAGCAAGCAGGATAATGGAGTGAGCTCATCAGCATGCTGTTCCTCCTTTCACGGTCCAATCATAGAGGGATGGAGGGGCTATACCTATAGGTGCTGCTTAAGTGCAACAGCATAAAATCAGGTATTCCCCCCTGCCAGACAAGGGCTGTGTGGTGTGGCTGTGTAAAGACTGAAAGTAAGGCTAGACCTTTAACCTTCCTTTGCCATAAAGGGGAAATACCACTTTTTGATAGTTGTCACCATTGGAAGATTTCCCCCTCTAGTTTTGCTTATGACAACCGAAATACATCTCTTTTCCCTTTGTGTCACTGTGGCAGAGATTACTGGGACAATAGTGAGGGTCCATATTTCCCAGCGAGCAAATAAAAACCTGAAAGGCATTTCTACCACTTCTTGTTTTACTTGAAGCCCGCTCTACTTTCTGCTTTATTACGCTTACTTCTATCACTCAGGCCGTGTACGCACTTCCTGCAAAGTGTCAGAATGTATCTGTAATACAAGAACGTGGAGAGGATCAATACCTCATACTTCTCCTTGATCATGGGGAAGGCCACTCCAACCTGGGGGTTAGATCTTCTGTCATAGGCGTAACGTACAATGGCGACCATGTCCAACTCATCGAGAGCATGGATGAGGGAAGACAGTGCAACAGCTGCAGCCTGAAGAACAGAGAGTGGACATTCAGCTATTAGGAATACAACAGCACGCAAAAACAATCAATCTATACATTTTTACTTGTCGTCAGCCCCCCAAAGTACAATGTCCTGGACCGTCCTGTGTAGCACTTCCGTGTTCAGGCAAATAAACATCCAGCTCAGTGTGCCTTGTAAAGAAAGTAAAGAATTCCCTCCAGTATTTTATACGGATATCAGATGTAGGACTTTACCAGTCTACCTTTACATTGCATTTTAATATTATTATACATGATGTATATAGCACCAACAGTTTGCGCAGCGCTTTACAATATAAGGAGGACATTACAATCACAATACAATTCAAGACAAGACGGTAAGGAGGGCCCGACCCCTGAGGGCTTACAATCCAAAAGGGAGGGGCCAGTGATACATGAGGAGGTAGCTGTGTGGGGATTAATTGTTTGAGAACGTAATATCACAATTTTCAAAGTTGAAAAACACAAAGCAATAATTTTGCTGACCTTTCTAACAGGTCCCTTAGATTGGTGCCACACCGTGTATTAGATCATTATCAGGGCCGGATTTACTCTCTCTGCTGCCCCGAGGCCAGGTTCCTCAATGCGCCCCCCTAACCCCCCCCTGGGAGTTGGGATATAGGAATTCATCACACCCCTGCTTCCCCTCTACTCCCTGCTGCCCCAAGGCCGGGGCTTGGTTGGCCTTGTGGGAAATCCGGCACTGATCATTATTACACCTGTGTAAAGATACTACAGTATTTTCTGTATGCCTTCCCTTCAGATAGCAATGTCAGCATTTTTATCTTAGAGTAGAACGCTCCTGTAGGGGGCAAAACATGTTAAAGGAAGGGACAGGTGCAGCATCTCTGTGCTGTTTGCACAATAAAGTTTTGAACGTTTAAGAATCTATATGTGGCTCTATATTTGTTACTAATGCGCAGGGGGCGTGATGGAGCCCAACGTTTTGCCTGCCCCCCAGGCTGGAGTGTGGAACGGGACCTCAAAGCGGTATTGGGGGATACTAACTCAGTTACCAATAGGAAGTCACCCGCTCAAAAATGTTAATATATGAACCTCTCGCACCTCCATCAAAATCACAATCTTTATGAAATGCCAACTTACATCGTCATCCTTAGGTGCAAAGATCTTCAGAACCTGATTGCCCATAAACTGAGTCCTGTCAATCTGCAAATACAGTCAAACGCAATATAATTATCAGGAAATGTCAGGCAACACGGAATTGTAGATAATATTGTATTATTATTATATGTAATGAGCAATGAAGTTCACATCTGGCGTTCATATTCTGGGCCAGCCTTCCTCAACCGCCGGTGTGCCTCCTGGCTTCCTCAGGGGTGCCTCAAAATTTTGTGGCAGTGGAACTGTGATGTGAAGGGGGCTCCTGAGGTAAAAGGGGAACTCTGATGTGAAAGGTGGGCTTCTAATGTGAAAGGGGGTTATCGATGCAAAGGGTGACTCTGATGTGAATGGGGGGGGAGGGACTTGATTTGAAGGGGGCACTTTGATGTGAAAGAGGAAGCCCACTTTTTTGGGTGTTTTTGCATGGGGTCCCACTTTAAAATCTATATTTTACACTGAGGTGCCTGGAGATTTTGCATACTTTTAAAGGGTGCTGTGACTAAAAAAATTTTGAGAAACGCTGTTCCAGGCCACAAGTTTGTAAAAGAGTATAAATAACATTTGCAGAGTGAATATGTAACAGAAAATATATAAAATTATCTTTTGGGGAAAGATATTTCCTATCACAGCCAATGTTATTTTTGAGCCTTTTCATAAAAGAATACTACCATCTTTAGCCTTCCTTTTCTAAGTACACTGGGTGTGTATAGTATGTCCAGTGCAAAATGTAGATTTTAAGGGGGACCCCACACAAAAACACCCCAAAAAAGTGGGCTTCCCTTTTACATCAAAGTGCCCCCTTCAAATCAAGTTTTCCCCCTTCCCTTCACATCAGAGTCACCCTTTGCATTCATAGCCCCATTTCCTACCCCACTGCATAGACTTGGCCTGATATAGACTTTAAAAAGGAGAACTATATGAGATGAGGAGAACCTCATAATCTGAGCCGACATGTGACAATGAAACTGTCACAGGTTGGCTCAGTAGATCAGGAAGTGAGCGAACACATACCGGCGCTTGCTCACTTCTCGATCTATCCCTACAGAGAGTCATGACTGTCACTCACGCCTCCCTGCCGGGATCCCCCCCCTTTCCCCAGTGCTGACTGGCGGAACGGACGCAGGAAGGGGCGGGCACACAGCTGTAGCTCGCGGTATACTGAGCTTTGGGTCACGGGAGAACACTGGTTTGTGTCCTTCTGAAATGAGGCCTAGAATTCAGCTCCGCCACTGCAGTTTCACAAACCAATCAGAGAGCTACAATGACAAGCAATGCTGCTCTAATTGCTTGTGATACAAAACCGGAAACAAATCTGCACGAATGTGTCCGCACTTTAGGAAGGGAACCTCATCGTAAAAAGGGAAAGCTATGTACAAGACAGGTGCCCTTACAAATACCCCCAACGCGCTGTGCTATTGTGACCAGATCAGTGTATTACCTGTGATGACTTAGTGAAGCCCAGCACTGAGAAACATTTGGACTCTATCTTGTACTTCATCTGCTCTTGATCCACTTTAGAAAATGGTATTATGTCGCTGCCATAACGGAAACCTGAGAGAGAGGAAAGATAAAGAGAGAAGAAGGATCACCAACCAATGTGCAACTACCACAATTCTGGTGCAAGGAGAACACACAAAAGAAGCATCGCTCCTCCACGGGTCAGAAAAGGAATGAGCCGGGTGTTTGCTGCTCAGAGCACGTCTTCACTCCAATATGAGCCCATACAAAACAGAACAAAAACTAGCGGCACACTGGATTCCGCTGGAATAGTTTATTGAAGATAGTACCACATCACTGGTGTTCCGTCCAAAGTGCGCCCACTGACGCGTTTTACCCAATCACAAGTTCAACATTGGTAAGCAAAAATTGCACCAAGTGCCGGAATGTTGGACGTTGGCAGATAAGCTACAAAAAGCCTAAACTAGGTCAGCTGAATGAGGACAAGAAAAAGGTAAGGTGTCTGCTACTATTAATCATATTTAATAAATATGAACTCCAGGATCAGCAAATATTGCATCAAATCCAGTCATGAATGCTTAAAGGAGAACTATGAGGTGAGTGCTTTTCACTCACCTCATTCAGAATGGAGTGGAATGTCCCTCAGCGTCCTCCCATCCTAAACACTGTGTACAGAACGTGGTGATTTACAGGAACCTTTGACCACTGCAGTGGAGGGGGAGAAGAGCTCCAGGGACAGGTCTAGGATCAGGTGAGTAAAACTTTTCTTTTATATCCTCCCTAGACCCAAACAAGCACTTAACCCTTGCAGTGTAGGGGTAGCCCCACTGCAAGGGTTAATAATCGTTTTCCCCGGAGTTCTTCTTTATTCTCCCAGGAAGCTAAAACATGAAATCTGATTGGTCACTAGCCACTTTCATTCCTTCCCCAGAGCAAAAGCCACTCAGAGTTCCAGAGATATTGTGAGAATATTTAGGGGACAGAGAAGAGCAAACCTTGAATAATGTCATCTTTCTGAACTTCTGTCTCCTCATCGTTATTCAGGCAAAACACGGTTTCTTTCTGCACGTCGTCCCTTTTCAGAGTTTTAGCATCTACGACAGACCAGCTTTTCTTCACTTTCTCCTCCGTCACCTAAACCAATAAAGACAAACTTTAATCTGCTTATATTTTCCCTGGTTCCTGCCTCTTCCTCATCAACATGGTAATGAAACATTGATATAAAACCTGCTCGGTGTTCCTAGTAAGAGTTGTGTTATTTAAGACTACAGTTATATATTTGAATGCGCTTCACTTTTAATATTAGCAATTTACACCAATCAGCCATTACATTATCATCACCCCCCTAATATTGAGTAGGGCCCCATTCTCCTGACCCCTCCAGACATGGACTCTGCTAGACCTCTGAAGGTGTGTCGTGGTATCTGGCACCAAGCCGTCAGTTGCAGATCCTTTAAGTCCTGTAAGCAGTGAGTTGATCGGCCTCCATGGATCGGACTTGTTTCTCCAGCACATCCCACAGATGATGGATTGGATTGAGATCTGGAGAATCTGGAGGCCAAGTCATCACCTCAAGCTCATTGTTGTGTTTCTCAAACCATTCTTGAACCATTTTTGCTGTGTGGCAGGGCGCATTATCCTGCTGAAAGAGGCCACTGCCATAAAGGAATACTGTTTCCATGAAGAGGGAGGGACTTGGTCAGCAACAATGTTTAGGTTGGCGGTACGTGTCAAAGTAACATACACATGAATGGCAGGACCCGAGGTTTCCCAGCAGAACATTGCCCAAAGCATCACACTGCCTCCGCCGGCTTGTCTTCTTGCCATAGTGCATCCTGGTGCCATCTCTTCCCCAGGTAAGTGATTTCATCAGCATTTGAAATAGCTTAAAAGCCACTTGACACGACTCCGGTTCCGGCGCCCATGTGAGAAGCAGCAGGGAGACGGCGCTCCCCCTTGACACGGCTTACCG
>NW_017306359.1:2471686-2490233 GCF_000935625.1 Nanorana parkeri | reverse complement strand
GGATCCCCTCTCCCTGGGGAAAACTTATTTTTCTAATAACTATTTGGTAAAAGGCATAGCCTGCTTTGGTATAAAACAATGGCTTACTTAAACTAAGATTTATTACAGGTACTCGTATTTATATAGCGTGGACAATTTACACAGCGCTTTACATGCAAACCTGGTTACAGGTTGATAGTGACCTTGCTGGGATTCAAACCAAGAACCCCCAGTGCTCTAACAGAAATTGCAAAGTGATGAATAGAGTCCTTTAGAATGGTAATGCAGATTATAAGGTGTCCCTCTACAAAGTCAGCATACTTTCTATTTATTGGTAGCAAGACTCAACAGGTAAACATTCATCAAAGCCCAGTACCCATGTAATCTTTAAGAATCATTCAACACATATTTGAATTATATTAATGCAGGCTCATGCAGCCAATTTAAGTGAGCAGCTGTAAGGAGTAACGCCCAGTTTTTCTTAGATTAATCGAGCGCAGAAGCCCCTGTAGATAATCTTTAAGAATGTAGGGGATCATAAATAACATTTTAAATTAAGATAAAATTGACAAAAAAATGCCTGAATGGCTTGATCTCCAACGTATATAGCTGCCTGCTCAGTATTAGCACTTTGCTGAAAGTTCGCACACCAACAACCAGGGATAAATGGAGGATATTTCTAACAATGATGCAGACAATTAGGATGAGGCCTAATTGCAAAAGTTTTTACTGGTATATTGTACAGTTGACATAATTCCTGCTGTACCTACTAAAAGATAATGGAAATTTTTTCATACTCATATATTGACACTGATTTTTGCTACAAATGTTTCTGTTATTGTAGAACTGGTATGAGAGGAATAGTAAAGAGGAATTGGTGAAAATCAGAGATAGGTGGATGTACTGTACTTCTCTCATGCCTGATCCTAGTATACTGATTAGGGATGTCCCGATACCGATGCTAGTACTGGTATCGGGGCCGATACAGGGCATTTTCAGGAGTACTTGTACTCCTGAAAATCCCCCGATGCCTAGATCAGATACCGGCTGTTTAAATTTTTTTAACTAGCTTTGGCCATTGACCCCCATAGCCCCTCCCCCAGTTTACCTCTCCACCAAATGAGGCTCCATCTCCGCTCTGACCTCTCCTGAAGTGTGACAGCATGGCGGGGGTAAGTGTTGTGTGGACAGTCTTTTCTCTTCTCCCTGCTGGTGCTGGCTGCAGAGCTTGGTGTCCCTTTCACAGACCTCTGTAGCCAGCACGAGAAGGCAGAAGAGACTGCAGCTGTGATCCCCCGCTGCCTCCCTCCCCCCTGTATGCTCCTCCGTGTCTAAAAGACCCCTAATGTCACCTTAAAGAGAATCTGTCACCTCCAATGCACGCAGCACTGGTGAGAAACTGCCCTAAAATCATTAGTCTGTACTGTTTTATAAAAAATTTCCCATGTCCCTTTAAGAAAAAGTATCGGTAATTGGTATCGGCAAGTACATGAGGGACAGTACTTGTACTTGGTCTTGAAAAAGTGGTATCGGGACATCCCTAATACTGATCATAACATAGTGGCACTAATGATGGAACTGTAGTTTTTGTTTTTTCCAGTTATTTAAGAATAATTAATTAATTTTTTTTTTGTTGCTATTTATCACTTTTTCAAATGTAACTTCTGCATATTATCCGTGTATCTTTTTATAACTTCATGTGCATGACAGCATATTCTTCTTTTGTATTTTTTAATATTTGTGCTTACATTTCAGAATGTGGGTTGGCAGTAATTGTTCATTTGTTTCAGACCAAGAAATGGTGGAAAATATTGTGTAGGGAGGAGATTGAAATTTCGATCTTGTAGTACCGATCCCTGTCCAAAAGGAAAGAAGGATTTTAGAGAAGTGCAGTGCTCTCATTTTGATGGCAAACATTTTAACATTAATGGTCTTACAACTAATGTACGCTGGATTCCAAAATATAGTGGCAGTAAGTATTGAGAGTGACCCTTTTTTTCCTGAAAAATAAAACAGCACTTGATGCAGAAGCTTCACAGTAACAGAATCAAATGTTGTATTGTTTGTACAGTCTTAATGAAAGATCGCTGCAAGCTATTTTGTCGTGTTTCTGGGACGTCGTCTTATTACCAGCTGAAAGACAGAGTTGTTGATGGTACTCCTTGTGGTCCTGAAACGGATGACTTGTGTGTTCAAGGGTTGTGCAGGGTATGAATAAAACATGTGTGTATGTGCTGTGTATATATGTGTCTATGTATAATTATACTTTTTATGTTGTCTAGATATACTTCTTTCCATTCAGTCTCTTAATTAGCTTTAAAAAGTAGTTACGTTCACTTTATGGCAGGATACTTAATAAGCTTAAAGTGTGTGACATATAGCCTCTGATATGATTGCTTGTTGACTGTGCCAAACATGCTTAGTCTTTAATGTGACAGCGCTGTCTTTTTGTGTTTAATGAATGTGATGTAGATAGTGTTTGCTGGCTTCCCTGGTACTTCCGTGTTCTATCCAGTGCTTTCTTTGATCACTCATTTTCACCTTAATTATCAGCATTGTCAGCTACACTAAACACACCTGTGACAAAGAGAAAGCACTCATGTGTGCAAGCCATTTCTCTGTCTCGTTCAGTTTTATTGTTGTTACATGGTTAATCATGCCCTTATGTTTTTGGCAGTCCACTTTCATCTGTGCTTACTGCCATCTTTTATTTCCTTAACATCTTGAATGTTGCTAACTTTTGTGTATATTACCCATAACTAAATACATGAAATAGAGATGGATGTGTTACATTTCACTTGTGCTTCCCCAGATAGTTCCCTTACATTCTGGAGGGGGAACTTTACAACACACACAGGAAACATGGGGAACATGAAGGAAGGACAGTGTCAACACAAATTCAGGATGGATTCACACCTAGACGACACCTATTACGCAAGTTTTACACGTGTCTTTTTTGAGTGTTTTTTGCACGTGTTTTACAAGCGTATATTAAGTTGTGCCTTTTTGTGAGCAGATTTTGGCACATTCGTGGGAATGGGCAAAATGCGCACAGTAAAAATCGCACTGTGCGTACTTCTGCTTGTGACAAAACTGACAAAACTCACAGGTATGAACGGGGGCCATTCAAATGAAGAGGATACCTTGGGTGGAGCGTTTTGTCTTGCTGAATTAGCTGCAACAATACGCCTAGGTGTGAATGGAGCCTCAGAGATGATTTGAGGATATACAGGGTGAAACACAAATAAAATACATTTTTGTTAACAGTTAAGGTACTTTAATGCATTTGAAAGATTTAACGTCTGAGTTTAGTGTGACTTTAAGGATGATGCTCATAGGTGTTGAATATACTTCCACATCAAGTGTCATCTATGCTTTGCCTTAAGACTTCCAACAGACAGTTTCAAGCAAATGTAAGGCAAGGTTTACAGAATAAATTAATGAAGTGATATATATTTGCTTATTATCTTCCAAGGAAATATAAATTGCATCAAGACAGTTCTCATGTTATTGCTTAGGAAGGGAGTAGGAAACAGTTTTGATCTATCAATAAGCACCCTTTTAATTTTGTATTCATTCACTTCTATACCATTTTCTAAAATGTCTATAAAACTGTCCTGAGCCTTAATTTGTAGTTCAATGACAGTAGAATTTAGAAGTGCAATATTACGTTTCCACGCCCTCCCTTCCCTGGCACTTTCAGCTTTTGATACAACTACCTAAAACACTGCTGTCTTCAGATCCTAACTCTGCAACCTGCCTAATTTTCAGAAGCCCTTCATCCTGTGCTCCTTATACTACAATGGAAGACCATTGCAGCATGAAAGTCTTACAGGTGGGCTTTCTATAGATTTTAGCTCAATTGCACCATTACTCCTTGGATTATCTGAAGATTTCAGCCAGAGGCTGTGTGGCACCAGGCAAGCTACAAAAAGTCAAAATCTGGAAAAGATGTGGTCAGAGTTCTGGGCGATGGAAGGGGGTAGTTAGAAGTGCTCTTACATTAAAATGCTTGATTTGTTCACATATTATTTCTTGTCATTTAATATATCCTAAAATTTGTTCAAAGGAGGGCTTTTAAAACCTATAGTAGTTGGAAAATCCTAAGAGCTAAGTACTTCTCAATGATAATGTTATAGAGATTGGAGAAAAACAGAGATTGCAAGTTATATTTCATTTGTGCCATGTTCTGTATTTCATCCCCTTTTTTCTTTTCTTCTAGCAAGCAGGTTGTGATCATGTTCTAAATTCCAAAGCAAGGAAAGATAAATGTGGTGTTTGTGGCGGTGATAATTCCTCCTGTAAAACTGTGGCGGGAACCTTTAATAAAGCTCAGTATGGTATGTTGATATGCAGTATTCTCACTGGGCTTACAAAGCTCAGCATGTTTTACTACTGTACAGTTACAAATGACAGTTGTACTTATGTTGGAGTACATTTTGTGAATAGTCAAACTTTTGTTTGCTTGGCTTGCTATACTGCACAGCAGCCATAGCCATCCAAAAGACAGTTTCTGTGTGAAGTGTAGATATTGATGACCATTGTCTGCAGGCTAATGAATATGATGGTGCCTTTGTACTGTTTGTACCCTTTGTACTGTTTTCACAATGCTGTTTTGGCACAGTGTATAGTATCATTCATGAAAACTTCCTGGCTATTTTATGGGTTTTATTCTACCATTACAGAATCTGTAAACGGAATCACTAGAACACCTTGACAAACTGTCTGACAGACAATCTGATTTCAAAGTACATATTTTTCAGGTGTCTAAAAAAACCTGTTCATCCTCTATTGAACTACTGTTTTTAAAGATCTCGTAAACTATTTTATAATTATTACAACTGTCAAGATTATGATTTATGGATTTTTTTCCTGCCTTTTTCTTGATCCTATGCACAGTCATAGATTACATATAAAGTCATCCTGTAAAGAGAGAAACATGTTGGCTGCCATTACTGTCCTTTCCTGCTAAAAATACTAGTTGCATGGACATTTGGCTGAAATAAAGACTTCAGTACTTTGAGCTACTAACCTAGAGCAAGTGCACAGATTCAGAATTTTTACTTTGCATCAACTTCACTTGCCGAATGCTTGTCTCAGGGTTAATAAGTCAGAAAGAATTGAAGCCAGACACAGCCATACAACTAGCATTTTCAAAAGGAGGTAAGCAGTTGCAGCCTGTTTGTTTCTGTAAGTAACAGTTTATTTCAAATCATATCTCTAGTCTACACTAATATATTTATAGTATTGGAAAGTGTAGAGAATGGTTACAGCAAATTTATTTTTTATGTATGTGTGCTGTTGAGGAGATATCTTCCCATTTCCTTCCCTGGAGAATACCAGAAAGTAAGGGAACATCTTTCCTAAGTGAGGGGAAAGCCGCTCATAGATAGTTGTTACTGGAACTGGTGTCGCATTTTGATGACTCCCCCTCACCTTCTGTTCCAGTGACAATGGTAAAATTTTGGATTTCCCATCACTATCTTTCTTGGTAACAGTGGTCACCTGGAAGCATGGGGAAGATAAATCTCTCCAACAGGGCGAAAGACAGTAGTGGAATCTGAAAGAAGTTCTAACCCTTCCCTACTGTTCAAAATTAGAAAGACATTCTGACTACAGATAGACTTTAAAGTGTATGTACGAAGGTGAGTCAAAAATTATCCGCACTCTGACTAGAATTTATTTTAATCAACTTTTAGAAAAGACAAATACATAATTTTTCGTCAAAATCTCCTTGCTTTTCAATATACTTTGTTCATCTGTCAACAAGCTTTCTGATTCCCTCATGTTTTAGGCTGAGCTGTGAGCTACGAATGCCACGCTGTCTTCACTTCTTCATCAGAGGCGAATCTTCGGCCTCGTAGGGCTGCTTTCTGATTTGCAAATGATTTTCCACATAATCCACTGTCACTCGTCTATTCAACAAAATCATTTCACGTGTACGCTCAATGTTGTCATCAGCTGTGGACATGGATGGGCGCCCAGCTCTTTCTTGATGGCTAACACTTGTGCGACCTTCCTTAAACTTCTTTATCCATTCAATTTCGCGGGCTTGACATGTTTGGTGTCTATTTACCCGATGTGACCCCGCCTTTTATATTTTACCAAAAAATTGGGTACAAATAAATGTTTCCTAAAATGATAAAGGGAAAACCGTAAAAAAAAAAGTATTCAGCACTTTTTTGTTATATAATAAAAAATAAAAACCCCAACGATGATTAAATACCACCAAAAGAAAGCTCTATCTGTCCCCAATAAATGGTATAAAATTTGTTTCAGTACAGCGTTGCATGGCAGAATAAATGTCAGTTGAAGTACCGCAGCGCTGAATACTGAAAAATGGCCTGGACAGGATGGGGGTGTAAACACCCCAGTCAGCAAGTGGTTAAACATAGTTTTAGAAATTGTGCTCTATTTACAGCTTTTTCTTCCCCGCATTAAACACTGATCAGACATAATATAACAATTCTTAGAGACTACTGCCATCTTGTGGTACGTTCGTACAAATATATTGTTATCAATTTCCAATGTACAGTCATTCTTCTTGGCAGGAGTTGTTTCTGCAATTGCATAAATGTGTAAATGTCAGATTTAAAATTATGAATATATTTCTATGTTGTTTGTTTGTATTGGTAGTACATGAATTTGTATAAATGTTTAGGTTTGTGGCTCAAAACTCTGTTAACTTATAATGGGTTACAAACGCCTATATTTGTTACTGTCAAATGCTAGTTAAACAAGGGATATTCCATATGCTCAAAATACTTTTTTTTATTTTTGTCAGTAAGTAGGCATAGTTTACAACTGACGTCTGAGACAGTTATCCCTCTAGCAATCTTTGATTTTTCAGTAGTAAATTATAACTTATTTTTTCTATTCAGGATACAATACCATTGTTAAGATTCCAGCTGGAGCAACAAATATTGATGTGCATCAACATAGCTATTCAGGAAGATCTGATGATGACAATTACTTAGGTAAGTGTATGAAAGCAGTTAGAAAATATGTCGTGTTTGCTAAACATAATGTTTTTCGAACCATTTGTTGATCATGGGGGCTAAGTGAGGATTGTGTTATTCAAGGGACTTTTTAGACAAAGGACCAGTTAACTGTCGTTCAGCCTGCTTGGGGACCAGACTGTGGCCATTAGGACTTAAAAGAATCCCTGGCATTAGTGGGGAAAAAATTATGCCAGTAAATCAGTGCTCTGGGAGTAATAAATGTCCCTGTGTCAGTGGTTAGTGAGAGCAATATTTGCCCCAGTGTCAGTGGGAGTAATAAATGCCCCAGCGTCAGTAGGAGTAGCTAAAGTCCCTGTGTTATTGGTCAGTGGAAGTAAAAAATACCTTTAAATCAGTGAGAGTGATAAAAACCCCAGCATCAGTGTTCAGAAGGAGTAATAAATACTTCAGTGGTCAGTGAGAATAACAGTGCCCAAACATTATTGTCAGAAGTCAGTGGGAGGAATAATACCCATCATTGGTAGCAGCGGGAGGAATGGTGCCTATTACATACCTGGAACCTGCCGCCACTCTGCATATGTAGGCACCCTCTCTGTATGCAATATTTTGAAATATTAAAATATATGCCTGTTAAAAGAAAAACAACCTATTGTCTTTAACTCCAGGCAAATGTTAGGGTCTTGATTATACACGCTATGTAGATAGATGTTCTACCTTACTTACTGTAGGACATTATATTGAAAGCTAATGGAGCAAAAAATAAATGTGAATTTTCACTTTTTTGGTAAAACACAGAACATTGTTGTATAACAAGTTTATTATGTAACAGATATGGTACATTTTTCTATTTACATTTAATATATCTCTATTTCAGCTTTATCTGACAGTCATGGAAATTTCATCCTCAATGGCAATTTTGTTGTAAGCAGATTTAAAAGGGAAATAAATTCTCGGGGTGCTGTTTTGGAATATAGTGGTTCCGACAATGTTGTAGAAAGAATTAACTGTACAGACCGTCTGGAGGAAGATTTAATTCTACAGGTAACTTAAAATATTTTATAACCATGTGGCTTTTTCATTTTATCTAATTGATAAGATCTTTGGTACTTATTCATCAAGCTGCAAAGGCACTTAAAAAAAAAAACTATTGGCAAAAAACAAAAGTGACATATATGATGAGGTCTGGCAAAAGCATTCACACAGTTTTATTACCTATTGATCCTGCTAGTAAATCCATTATTTTCCATTTCCTTCATTAGCCATGTCCAGAAATAGCCATAGGGAGAAATTAAATAACACTGACATGCTTGCTTACAATGAACAGCTTCTATTCATTTGAAATAAACTTTTTTCCAAATGAGAAAAAAAAAACCAAGCATCATTACTGTTTGCGAGAATACAAAGTCAGCATAAGACAAAAAATTCCCAAAATACAGAATGTGATAATGGCAAGAGGGAGAAAAAAAAAAGACATATTTAATTATTAACCAAAACACTTTAGAGCGAATAATTAAATGTAAACAAAATAGGGCAAAGTGCATAGCGGAAACTGAAGGCGGAAAGAACAGGAAAAAGAGAGAAGGGGAAAGAAAGAGAGGAGAGGTGTCCCAGAGAACAAGGCCAAACTCTAGATAATAAGTAGGAACCTTGGTATATTTTAAAGAGTCAGTAAGTGACGATCGAAATGGGGAGACACGGATCATGAAATCCATGGATTCCATATCCTGAGGAAATTGGACATAGAGCCTGACAATTTAGCGGAAGGTTTTTCATGAGAAAGAGTCATATGTACTTGAGATTTCACTTCATTAAAGTGCAGGGGCAGGGAATTCCAGGACTTTGCGATAACATGTTTAGCGGCAGTTAGTAAAAGAGCCATTAAAGCAAATTTTTATTTAGACAGACCTTGTGGTTTCAAGTTAAGTAAAGCTACGTAAGGGGAAAAGGATGAGGCATAATGTAGAAGTGTATGGAGGAGTCTGAAGACTTTACACCAGAAGTTTTAGGCCTTGGGGCAGGACCACCAATTATAGAGCACAGTACCAGATTCAGCACAACCTCGGAAACAAAGGGGAGTGTGATTTGAAGACATCTATCCAAGTCTAGAAGGAACCAAGTGCCAACGAAATAGGACTTTATAGTTACCTTCCTGGGCATTAGCATTTTGAGAGCAGGATTTGGTTGTGTCCCAAATTTGAGCCAATTGGTCAGGTTCCAGGGTGAGTCCTAGATCTAGAGACCATGCCTTTATATGATTATCGGTAGGAGGGGTTGGGCCTGAAACTAAAGTTCCATATAGCAAAGAGATTACTCCTGGAGCATGTGGTAAATCTTCACATATACGTTCAAAAGCAGTACGTGATGCTGAGGAAGGATAACAATGTATCAACGAAGTGACATAATGTTTAATCTGCAAGTTTGTGAAAGCTGAAATTTGGTTTGCACTAGTAGGAAGGGGATCATTCCTGAAGCATTAAGGAGGGCACTGAAGCGAAGGGGTCCTTTGGAGGTCCATTGTTTAAAAAAAATAGGGGATTCCAAACCCAGTAAGAAAGCAGGGTTATGTAGTGGGGATAGCAGAGGTAAATGTGGAGATATGAGTCACATATCTTGAGGGAGTGTTTAATGATCGGATTCTGCAACGCCCGTCTCTCGCGAGGGGGCAACCATAGCAAGTTATCTACTCCAATCGGGTCACAATCAATTGCTTCCAAAGCCACCCACAGGTGTGGTATTTAGTACGAGGTGCTATTTGTGCAGCCCGATAGTATTGGAGCAAGTTTGGGGCCCCTGCTGTCAAGTTTGGAACAAAGTAAACTTGGATACTCAAAGGCATGTATCATTCCAGATAAAGCGCAACAATTGTTGTTGCAGAATGCGTAGGATATGGAGAAGAACTGGGATCAGAAGAACCCTAAAGATATACAATAATTTGGGTAGGTCATTTTGACAGCTGCAATGCAGCCTAGCCTTGAAAGCGGGTAAGATTTCCAAGCCGAGAGCAGGGAGGACAAATTACATAGTAACCTAGGGTAATTTGCTGCATAAAAGGAGTCTAAGGATCTCGTAAGTTGGATACCTAAATACGGTAGACTGGAATCCTCCCAGGGAAAGAGGAAGGTAGAACTAATTGATGGGCGACAGGTAGGGATGCACAGATACTTTTCGAGTACTAGTGCAGATACTTGGCATTTTCATGAGAACTACCAGTGTTGCAGCGGTTGCATCTGGGACCTGGCTCTGGCACTCCACCACTGTTCTGAAATCATTAGTCTGTATTGTTTTAGAAAAATTGTCACATGAAAATAAACAAAAATGTATCAGTACTCGTACTTGTAAGTACTCGGCAGGTACCAGTACTCGTACTCGAAAAACTGGTATCTGTGTATCCCTTTATTTATATTTATAAAAACAAAATCGTACATTAAAACAGAGATGTACAAATCCCAGGAGCTCCGTGTGCTCCTTACAAATGACAGCTGCCTACTAATTTTTAAATTTTTCTCTAGTCTAGTCTTGGAGCTCAAAAGTATCGGTACATGTACTCATACTTGTACCAAGTATTGTACTTGGTATCTGTGCAACCCTAGCGACAGGTGTGGAAAGGGAGATGTTGAGAGCCCTAGTCTTGTCAAGATTAACCTGAAGGCCGGAGAGGGGGCCAAATTGTGTAAGGAGAGAAAGTAGATTAGGAATGGATACAGTGGGAGGAATAAGAGGATGCCGTCTGCGTACAGGCACAATTTGTGACACTGGCCAGCTACAGATAAACCCATGTTGTCACCGTGATTACGTATTAACTTAGCTAGAGGTTCTATGGCCAATGCAAAGAGCAACGGAAATAAGGGGCAACCTTGCCTCATGCCACTGCCAATGGGGAAAAGACGTGATATAAAGCCTGCATATTTCACACGGGCCGTGGGGTTAGTGAAAAGAGTTGATACCCATTGACAGAAGTAGGGGCCAAAACTCCATTTGCTCGAAACATAAAAAAGGAAAGGCCAGGAGAGTGAGTCGAATGCTTTTTTGATATCTAAGGAAAGAAACATTAGGGGGATCCCACACTTCTTGGCAATTTGGGGGATAATTGTACCTCTGCAGATGTTAACAGTAGCATGCCCAGATGGGATGAAACCCACCTGGTCACTATAAATAAGCTGACCCGTGCCTGTATTGAACCTGTTCGCGATTACTTTGGACAATAGTTTAACATTCATATTTAATAGTGAGATAGGCCTATAGTTAGCCCAATGAGTAGAATCTGTATGGCTGCACAAACTTCCACCTCGGAAATCGGGGAATCAATTAAATGTTTAAGTTCAACATGAATTTTGGGCAGAGTAATGGGGGAGAATAAACTATCCGCACGGGAGGTGGAAAAAGTTTTGTCAGAGATGTATAGTTGAGCTAGATGCTTCTCAAATTCTTGTACTATAAGTGAAGGATTAGTGGTGACTGTGCCTAGGTCTGTACGTAATTTAAATGGTTTGTGACACAGGTCAGAGTGGCTTACTGAGATGAGTGGCTAGCATAGTGTCTTGTTTGTTCATTTTCATGTGGCTGCAGTGTTGGGTCCTACGAAGTTGTTTATCAGCAAATTGAACAAGAAGTAGGTTCAGTTCCCTTTTAGCATTGTCCATTTGGAGCCTATTGGTTGTGGAGGGGCATTGTTGGAATTGGGAAACTGCCGTGGCATAATTTCTCTCAAGAATTTTTTGTTTAGACAGTATTTCTTTTTTAAGATAGGAGGCTAATTTAATACATTCGCCTTGAATCACGGCTTTGTGTGCATCCCAAATAGTAACAGGAGAAACGTCAGGGTTGGAGTTTATAGCAAGTTAACCAACAATAGCAGATCACAATAATGGTTCATGAGATTTGTCAGCCAAAAGATAGTAATTTAAGGACCCACGGAGGTCCATGGACATTGCCAAGAGGGAAGATAAGAATACGGTTACCGCAAAGTGATCTGACTATGAGACATTGTGCATGGTAGCTGATGTGACCGAGGGTAACATAACATGACATGTGAAGATATGGTCGATTCTAGAAAAAGAGTTGTGTGGAGGTGGGAAGATTTTCTAGTCTCAGCTCGATGGATGTAATTTGCGCCATATGTTAACTAGAGATTATTGTCCTAGGAGGTTGCGTAGGGATGTCGGTTGAGTTGACGTGTAGGGAATAGTAGAAAATTTATCAAGAGGTGGTCCATGTGGTGCCCCACCAGAATTTAATACCTTCCTGCTGAATCAGCAATCTCTTTGCTACATGTAAAATGAGGGAACAGCGAAAGCCTGTCAACACCCCCCCCTCTTCTTAGAAGTAGCATTATGAAGGTAAACTTGGGGAAAATGGGAGTCAAGGTATTTGTGCAGAGAACCAGGGAAAGTACAGGTGGTTCTACAGTAGGTTAGGCCTCCACAGTGGGGAGCGATGGCTGCACGCTGCAGATGATGGTGGGGGGACATTGACTACCTCTACGGCATTAGGACACCTAGAAAAAAGTCAAGTTAGCTAAAGAAGGCATCTGCCTAAACCCAGAATGCATAGGAAAATGAGGAGGCATACATGAGGCTATAATTAGAGATGCAAAAATGTTCCATATGTAAGAACAATCGAAAAGACCTAGGGAAAAGGTGCTGCATTGTGGTGGGCAGTGGCCAGGTACAGCTGTATCTGGTAGAAGGTTTCAGTGATGAATTGTGGAGGCAAGAGCACAGTTAAGGTAAGTGAAAGCATTTTATGGCACCTGCTATAAAACCTTAATATAATTTTACATGTTGATCTATTTTCGTGACTGGTATTAGCCTTTTTTTTAGAAGCAGCCATATTCCTTCATAACTTTCAGATTAGTCATTAACTATTTTCTATGTTCTAATTTGCTTACTTGTGTAAAAGATGTTAAATATTGAAGGCCCATGCTTGATTTTCAGATCTTATGTGTTGGGAATTTATACAATCCTGATGTACGGTACACATTTAGTATTCCCATCGAGGATAAGAGTAACCAGTTTTCATGGGATTGGTATGGACCATGGCAGGCCTGCAATAACATATGCCAAGGTATCAAGATTAAGTTATGTTTTGAGGCAATTTCCTGTTTAGTATATTATTAAATGTTTGAGCATAAATTAAAGTTTTGCATTGCAAGATTAAGATGTGCCTAAAACTTGTCATGTCTTGCCATAATAATTGAACCTTTAAAATAAAGGTCCATATTAGCAATGTCAACAATAATGATATAGCACTGGTGAACACCTGTTGCTTTCTAAAGACTGTGGGTTTAATCATATATTTATTCTTTACAAGATGTATAAAACATATGTGCTTAGACCATAAGTCTGAATTTTAGTATTTTCACCTTGTAAAATAGGCGGAGTGCTTTCTTTTCTACTAAGAGTGATATACAGTAAGTGTTTTTGTACAATCCTTATGTTGTCATAAATAATAAAGTAACTACCTCCAATAGTTTATAAAAATGTATGGAAATATACAGTGATTTTGTACACATTTAAATAAAAAAGAGTTTTAAGAAATGTTTCATTAAGACATTTGTAGCCACAAAGCAAGCTGTTCTGATGGGCTGTCTTTTTAGCAAACTTGGCACGTATTGTCATGTAGTCAATTTTCAACTGTAAAAAATGTACACACGCCCTTGATTAGCCTGGGATCAGCATACAATGCTGCATAGAACGGCGCTTGCATCATAAGTTGAGCACTGCTCTCTGCAGAATTTAGGCCAGACGTCAGAGCAAAAGTGGACAGACTCCCATTTGTCACAGACAGGTTAGGTATGTAGAGAGGGATTTTTTTAAAAAGGTGCAGTAGGAAGTAGGTTAAAGTGGGGTTGGGCTTTAAACAACTAAAATAACATTAACCTTTTTTAAATACTTCCAACCATTCAACAGATTGAAGTGTATATTATATTTTTGTATCATTACTTTATGACTTATGACCCTCTAAGATCTGTGCCAAAAGCATTTATGTCATTCAGTATTGCCAATGAGAAAGGTTTTCCCCTTTTGGGGTTTCAGTTACAGGTAGTAGAACCATCTATGTTCTCTCAAATATAATTTGTTCATCGTTGTTTTGCTCCTTTTTCAATGTCAACATTGAAAAAGGAGCTTGTACATAGCACCCAAACAAATGTCAAATTTCTAACACACTGTGTTGCAGTAAATACAGCACATTGGCTTGAAACTGTGGTGTTTACAAGCCTCATGCCAGTGTTTCATATGTCACCTCCATGTTCCGCTAAATTTATCAGTTACTGCAGTAACTGTACAGTGTTTAGAGGTAGGAGTATAATGATTTCCATGGCTGCACTCCCACCCCCAAAGGTTACAGCAGCAAGTATATTAAAGCACACCTTGTAAGATTAATAATGGCAGCATGTAACAAAATGTTCCTTTGTCCAATGTCAACTCTATGTACCTCTTTAAAGCAGACCTTGCAGTGAAATGCAAGGCGCACTTAAAGTGACATTAAACCCTCAGATTTTTTAACATAAAACGATACTGTAATGTGTACCTTACTGTAATCCATGGTTGTTTCCCTTCTCTTTGCTGCTCTTCCTTTTAAATCCGTATCTCTTCTCATGCTGGGCAGAACTTCTGTTTTGCAGCAGACTGCCTTGTCTCTGGAATGGATACATGGTGTCTGTGTGCAGGTTCACAACCTGAGCCAGCACTACAGTAAAAGGCACTCAGCTGCAAAGGGACGTTCTCCTCCAGCATGAGAAGAGATAAGGATTTAAAAGGAAGAGCAGCAAAGAGAAGGGAAACAACCATGGATTACAGTAAGGCACACATTACAGTATTGTTTTATGTTAAAAAAATCTGAGGGTTTAATGTCACTTTAAAGTGCCTGTGTCCCCTCCCACTATAAACATGACTAGCTACTATTATATGCAAAAGGTACCTGTAAAGAAAAAAAAATGATTTTATACTTACCTTACCCCTGCCTTCTGCATTTCTGGGTGTGATGCCACACATTCTTGGGAAAGGCAGAGCAGAAATCTTGCAAGAAAGCAGTCCAGTCCATTGCAAGAGCATCTTCTTGCAAGATTTGGTCTGCTCTGTATTTCCCAGGATCTCTCCGAAAGGAGTGTGACATCAACATTTCCTAGGTGCCGCAAGTGGAGGATGGCAAGTATTGCACAAACTAAGAGCTAGTGTTTTATATATGGGGAGGCAGCCCAGACATTATTAGTGGACCTTGCGTTTCACTGCAAGGTTAGCTTTAAAGAGCTGGCATTGGGCAAGGCAAACATTATGTTACATGCTCTTTTGTTTCATACTTACTTTTACTACTACAATCTGGATCATAGGATGTATTCTCATAACTGGTAAATGTGATATATCTAACATTTAATGTATCAAATATCTAGGTGTCCGCAAGAGAAAGGTGACTTGCCTACGTAGAAATGACCGTGTTGTTGTTTCTGAGCAGAGATGTGAGAATTTACCTCGCCCTGAATCCATAACTGAACCATGTAATACAGACTGTCAGTTAAGGTAACTATATCTATAGCATTCTCATATACTCCCTAACTATCTTCTCAAGTTAGCCTTCATTATATCTTTCTGCATTCATTGTTAGAGTACAATAACACTTACAGGGTTATTCACCTAAGGGTGAAGAGTTTGGAGAATGCAGGAGAAGTGAATAATCAAAACTGACATGTATTATAGACATGTCCGTTTTTTTACTACGGGCGGACGGCAAGAGGTTAAAGAGGACCAATAAGATGCTATCACACAGGGCTTGTTTTAAAAAATGAAGTTCAATTAAAAAATGTAAAAACACTCCAAGATTTTTTGAAGTCACCCCACATACACGCACATAATAATGAAAACATGAGTCGGGTGCACTTACGTACAAAACAATTTTGGGTACCGTAGTTTTTCACTATTTCATGGTCACATGCAATTTTTAAGTTTGTTATCTCTTCAATCTCATATTTATATTTTACCAAATTTGGGTAATTCATTGTGTTTATGTGCATTAAAGTTAACTTAAGTGTATTGTTTACTGAAAATGTAGATTTAATAAATAATTGCATTAATATTGTGACATAAAACATTGCAAACACCACCATTTTATTCTGCAGGCTCTCTGCTTTTAGGAAATATATAATTCTAGGGGGAGTTAAATAATCTTCGTGCATTCTAATATGTGTGCAAAAAGCATACAAGGTACCTACCAGTAACTGAATATAATATCTTTAGCACAGGGGGATGGGCATGATATGATTGTATAAATTGTCTTAATTTATTTGTCTAATGGATTATGTTTACAGGTGGTATGTGACTAGTAAAAGTGAATGTTCATCACAGTGTGGACCTGGACACCGATCCTTAGATATAAGCTGTATAAAATATTCTTCTGAAAGAGGCCTGACTACTCCAGTAGAAGATAAATTCTGCAACAGCTATCCTAAACCTGCGCATCGAGAACTTTGCCATGGGGACTGCCTCTCTGTCAGTTGGCGTTATTCAGAATGGTCCCAGGTGTGTACACAGCAATCATTAATTTATCAAACAACAAAGCTAACCTCCAGTCAAAAATATTTAATCTTTGACAACATTGTTTAGTTTAATGATAATAAATTGGTACTGTCTTCTGTACTGTTGGGTCAGCATCAGCTATTGTACTGCAGCACCATAAATTCACTGTTTATTACTTCCTTTCAGCATTGATATCTTCGAAGATCCAGTGCTAGAACCCAATGTAAAACATAAATTTGGGGCTCACTTGCATTACTCCCACCTCTCACAGTGGAGTGTTGGATAAATGGCTTGGCCAGCTGATTTGAAAAATGTTCCGGAGGGCTTGGCAGCGAAAGGGTTAAGGGCAAGCTGCCTGGCCCAAGCACTCCTATGTGTAGGGTGGTGGGTGTTCAGAAAGTCGTACTTTGCTTAGGATGTTTAGGTGCTCCAGTGGCGGATGAGGAATTATAGAGACATTAGAAAGATAAGAGCAGACACCCTGTTTGACTGCATCAACGTAGCTGAGTACAGGTAAATTTAAAGGGTTTTTCAGAAAAAGTTGAACTCTCTTTTATTTACAGAGCAAGATCATTTAAAGGGTTATTCACTAAAGGTTGAAAAGTTTGGATAAGGCAGGAGAAGTGAACAATCTAGGCCAAAATAGCTGAACTGGAGAATCATTCCAAATCAGCTATTTTGGCCTAGATTGTTCACTTCTCCTGCCTTCTCCAAACTCTTCACCCGTTTGTAAATAACCCTGTAAGTGATTTTCAGCCTTCATGATCTCATCTCATTATCCTTAGAGATACTAAGGAGTAGCTAAAGTCGCAGACTGTTTCTGAGATCCGCTTAACCTGTGCAGACTTATGTTATGCAAGCCATTGACAAAGAAGTTCGTATATTTGAATAAGTATCTCTAACAATCAGTCTGTTTCATACTGCTAATCCCAGATGAGGCCTCATGGTTGTATATCACTGGAAAGCTTCCTTCCCTGAGTAAATGAAAAGAGTTACCCTTTCCAAGATAAGCTCTTTGATAAACCAATATTGTTATATTTTCTTCTTACTTCCTTTTTAAAGGATAAGTCATAAACTGAAAGCTAATATTTCAGATTTGGTAGATGCTGGAGAGGAAAATCAATTGTTACATTTTCTCTCTCAGTTATTTTTAAAGGGTGAGTTCTAAACGAAATGCTAATATATTAGTATTGGTAGATGCGGAAGAAATAAGCCACCTTCTTAGTTTCTCAGTATGGGATTCTATTTGTTTAATTTCTGCACTTCCTGAGTTTACAAACCTGCTGTGGCCATTATAAGGGGGCCCTAAACTCTATGCTGGAATTTTAATTCATTGTAAATTATGTAAAAAATGAATGCTCTCTATAGGAATTTTGTGAGATCCTGTAAGTTTAGTAAAACTGTACATGATAAATGTATGTTGCAGTGCTCTCGGAGCTGTGGAAATGGCATGCAGTCAAGGGAAGCCTACTGTATGAACAACTTTGAACACCGTTTGGTTGATCGAGAGTGCAACGAGGATCATAAAATTGTAACCCAGACCTGTAATGAACACTCTTGCCCTGCCTGGATTACAAGTGAATGGAGTGAGGTAGGGTTGGTGTGCGAATTCAACTTCTAAAGGCGTTGCATGAGGCAGATAAGTATGCTGTGTTCCCACGTTATATTGCAGGGCTGGACAAATTCCAGGAACCATGTATGCTCCTTAAAATTTACAGTGGGTGCCTAACGTTTGAGGGTTTCTCTAGTTGTTGTCAATGTATTTGACTTGTGGATCAGGCAAACTGGCTCCTGAATCTCATTAATTTGTCCACCCCTGTTATGTTGTACTGCACATTATTTTTGGAAGGATGATGCTGTACCAGCATTCTGCTTAAAAGGCTCAATGGAACGTAAGTATCAAAACGTATGCCAGCTAAACCCTATGATAATAATTATTTTCTGTACTGTTTTGGGTCTCTCTTACAGTTCTTAGCAATGTTAATGACATATATAGGAATAAAGCCTCATGGAGCTTTAAAAAAAAAAGCAAAAAAACTTTTGGTAAAACCCCAATAAATCATTCACAGCGGATGGGGGGGGGGGGGGGCTGTTGGG
>NW_017306359.1:2425899-2471645 GCF_000935625.1 Nanorana parkeri | reverse complement strand
AAACCCCCAAAAAAGCAATCACCGGGGGGTGGGGGGGGGGGGGTTGTTGTGCATTGTGCACATTCACAGGGTTGGCATACACATTCCATGTAAATTATATTTTTATTCATATTTACAAAAGCCAGATACAAAACAAACATCTATCAGGATTAAAGTATTATAAAATTAACATTCCATTTGGTAGCCTTGAAACAGCTCCCCCACTTGGGAGATATTGCAAGAACAGATGAGTACAGTTCACAGGACTCCTTCTGGTGGATTCTCTATTTATCCCCTTGGTGAGGTATGGTGAAAATACCATCTTGTGACATCTATTACATGGATTATATAACAAGTAATCCCTAACTTTGACCAACAAAAGGCACAGGTTATGTGGGTTGCAAATGAGAAGGAAAGGTTTAAGGGGAGTAGGAACAGTTATGATATTTATATGTGATATGTGAGGGAGGTAGGAATTCAGTCAGGGGAGGTTAGGAGATAGGCAAGGAATAGGGTAGGGGAGAATTTCTAACCAGCCATAACCTAAATGTCAGTACAGAAATAATCAACATGAGAAGAAGTCCAAATTATTCAATTAGCATGCTGTGAGGTGAGCCACTAACTCCTCCCACAAACACTGTTCAATAGGTGATGCATTCAGACATAGTAAGGAAAATAGGTTAGATTTTAATTTGTTTGATTATGGTTTGTTATCAATCACCTGTCAGGGTCTATGGTTTCAATGCTAACTATATCTTAATTATTTGTGCACAATAATATATGCAGCTGACCCAGGTTGTATACAAATTGTCATATTTGTAATTTCCCCATTTTTTTTTTAAATAAAATGTGTCCATTCACATTCTGTGGTCTACATTACTGTTGTTAAGTTGTTAGGTTCTGTGATTGTGGCCAGCCGTGATGAAAACATAGCCCAATAGCCTATACCTGTAGCAAAGAGTTTGAATCCAGCTGTCATTTTCTAGTGCTGGCTTAGAAACCTAGGGCCTGTTCACGTGCGGTTATATGAGCGTTGAACTGTACAACACTAACACACATACTGCATACAGCCCTGCCGCCTCAGCTGTCACACACACACCACATGCGTCCACATGCGTGATGTGTGTGTGTGTGTGTGAGAGCTGAGGCGGCGGGGCTGACAGTGTACCAGATAGAGCCAGCGAAGCAGCATTATTTACCTCTTCTATATATCTGCTGCCCGTGCTGCCGCTGTCTAACTTCTGTGTCTGACCGGCTTCTCACCTTCCTGTATCATGCCACATGACAGGGAAAGGGAGGACTCTCAGTATGCAGAAGTTAGACACAGGTAACACGGGCAGCGGAATTGTGGAGGTGGTAAATAAAGTTGTTTCACTGCCTCTAAACAATACATGTAGTACCAGAGTCCCCTACCCTCCCACTCATGCGTCCTATGGCACGTCTTATGGAGCGAAAAATACGGTATTTATGTCTTTTTCTTTTTTTTTTCTAAGTGCCTTGTTACATGTGGAAAAGGTAACAGACGCCGTCATGTGATGTGCCAGTTAAATGATGAACAACTGAAAGATGATTATTGTGATCCAAACAACAAACCTGAATTAGTCATATCTTGTGAGCTTCAAGAATGTGCTTATTGGCATATGGGACCTTGGGGACCAGTATGTATAAATTAAATATGCGCATTGTTTATGACTTGCATTGTGTAAATATCAAAAGTTGGCACTGTATCTTTAATTAGAATGGTTTTATGTTGTGCACAAATCTAACGGTTACCTGATATACACAAGTCTTTTGCAAAGGGAGATTTGCTCTAAACATTTTGTTCCACAATTGCATGTTTGGTTTCTTTACTTGGGATTTTATCCTTGCCCCACAGTGTCTGAATTACAAAAAAATGGAGGAAGGTTTAGGTTTTTTTTTGGCCCCAGCAGTATGCCAGATTCCTGCTGCCATTTCTAATGCAAATCCGCATATTGATAAATGATGCTGATTGACTCATGTTAATACAGTTTATTTGAAAAGCCTACATATTAATGTCTTCAGCTGTGATATCTCACTATTTAAGTATTCTTGAGCACCTTGAAAATGACCAGTCTGACTGCAAATATGTTCTTATGCAGTGTTCAGTTAGCTGTGGACATGGCTACCAGCTTCGCACTGTAAAGTGCAGTACAGGAACTTACGAGCCAGCTTTGGATGAACGTGAATGCAATGCAGCTTCTCGGCCAACAGACAGCCAGGCAAGTCATCTATTTTAATTTGATTTCTACAAAAAAAAAATGATAATAAATAATTACAATTATCCATTATTGCCTTTTTTCATATTGGCATTAGTGTTCATCTAGGTATTGAGAAGTTGTATTTATATTAGTCTTATATCTGCAGGATTGTGAAAGGATTCCTTGTCCAGTACAGTCCCGTATGTTACCAACTATCTCTCCTGCAGATCAAGTACATAAAAATGCACAATGGAGATATGGTTCATGGACGCCAGTAAGTGTCATGCAATCCTTATTTGGTCTATAATAAAACTGTCTGGACACATTTGTCTCTGCATAGTCTGATTGTGTCTAGCACTTATATGGGTTGTGCTAGGAAGAATATAGAAAATCTACTTTTAATTTGTTTTTTTGAAAAGGGTATTCAGGTGAATACCACAAATGACTGGTGTGAACAAACACCTTACTAGTGAGATGAAATTGCTTTCCCCCCTTCTTTTCAGCATTTCTATCGCATTTTTAAGAATTTGTAATGGGAATTTGTAAACCAACAGATTTGTCCACTTCCTTACTTGTTATAAGAGATTCTTGCTTTCACTCATTTGCAACAGACTCCAGCTCTCTGCACTAGATTCCCTCTACCTATGTTATCAAAGCATTATAGCTGCAGAGGAGATGGAAATTGGCCCAGTGACTCACCTGAAGGGAGACTAAAGACTGTAAATGGTTTCTGAGAGACACATGATTCTACCTACAAAGTTGATCACTTAGTTTACTGACACTATGCAGTTGATTTACTAATGGTTAGTAGGCTGTTCACTTTGGGAATTTCCCTGAGATTAGTGAATGATGTGAAGTTCTGCTGACTTTCATCATCCAATCATGTGCAAGCAAAAATACTGTTTTTTTTTTTTAATTTTCCTTGCTTGTGATTGGGTATTCTTTGCAAAGTGAATTTCCACCACATCCATTAAGATAAGGGGAAAGTCCCTTGCAAAGTGAAGATTCCCATGCAAAGTGAACAGCCTGTTTCCCTTTAGTAAGTAAACCCCCATGCGTATTACACTGTACAAGTGGTTTAATTTAAAATATCAGGCTTTTACTTATCAGTAAGCACCGGCTTTATTGTCTCATATAAAATGTCCAGTTTTTGTAGTAAATCATAATGCAATTTATTGTGTAATTCTAGTGCTCTGCCTCTTGTGGAAGGGGTAACCGTGCTCGATATGTCAGCTGTCGAGATGCACTGGGTGGAGTAGCCGATGAATCATTTTGTACATATCTATCACGTCCGTCTGAAGTCTCTAGCTGTTTTACACCATGTGGAGAATGGCAATCTGGTGACTGGTCTCCTGTAAGTAAAAGTATTGAATACAAGTTATTATTGCTTTCTATAACACTTATTATACAACCTGCGTGAGTTAACCTGTGGCTGATGATCTTATATTTGTGCAGTGTCCAGTAACATGTGGAAAGGGAAAAGTTATGAGACAAGTTATTTGCACAAGTTATCATGGAAGGATTGATGTTGAAAACTGTGATCCTGATGGCAGGCCTATAACAGAACAAGAGTGCAATATGGCGCCATGTCAGGGACACAACCATTTTCCTGGTAATCATAACCATCCAATGCTGTTTCCACCAGAAAGCCCACAAAAATCTAGAGAATATGATGTACACAATTCAATCAACCAACGAAACGAGCCTGCTTGGGGAAATCAGTGGAGGACTGGACCATGGGGAGCAGTAAGCTATATTTTACTGTTAAAATACAACATTGCACATAGGCTGTTCACTTTGCAAGAGAATTTGCACTTTACACAGGGAGTTTATATATATATATGTATATGTATTTCTTTGTATGTGATTGGGTATTGCAAAGTAAAATGTCACCACATTCAGTAGGCTAAGGCGAAACTTCCCTTGCAAAGTGCAAATTCCCTTGCAAATTGAACAGCTTATTTGCCTTTAGTAAGTCAATCCCTATGCATCTATCTTTTTGTATCTACTATAATTCCCAAATTTGATGTGTGTGAATGTACATAGCCCTACATATCTATTATAGCATGTTTGTCCTAGATGTTTTCTTAATTTTCTTGATTTTGGGGAATAATTTTTTATGCTAGTCATTTCACTTCTGATCGGTCATTCGCTCGGCTGCCCTCGGCAGCTTTGTGAATAGACCCCATAGTATATTCATTTAACCAGTGCAAGAACAGGGCAGTGTAGTGGCTTAATTGGTTGTACACTTTTTTGGGAAAATGCTGGGTGATGGTCTTGTTTTCAATTGTTATATTAAACAGAAACTATCATTTCTTTTTTAAACAACTTTTTTTTAACATTACTCTTGTTTAAATTTGATTGTTCATTTCTTTTTAGCCAGGTTTTGTCCACCTCAACCTTTTCACACCTGACTTAACGGATCAGGATACAGAGTGTGTGAGGATGAGGGAGGCAGGGTGATGAGCTACTGTATGTATCGCCATCTGGCACACGTCCTCAGAAATTGACTAGCATGCTTGCAAATTATTCCCCAATCCTGACTCAGGAAACAAAAGCAACACATACACACTAATCCACCAGATTTCAGGAGATGTGGGTAGATGCCACCACTTGCAATTTGGCAGCTGACTGGTCTGTATGGCAACCATACACACAGATCCGCGTTGCAGCAATGAGATCATGTTCTGCTTATGGCAGGTGCGATAACTTCCTCACACTGAAGCTAATCTGCATACAGTCAGATTGGCTGTCTTGTTTTCCTTCAGCCACCCACCGAAATGACAGAGAACATTAGGGCACAGCAATAAGATGCAAACTCACATAGATGAACAGTGAACTTATGACAGAGGTAAAGACACTGGTAATACAATACAGGCAGCACAACAGGGGATACATTTTTTGCAGTACTTGAATTCTTGGAAGTACACAGAAGGTCAGCTAATTATTTTTTATATTTAATATTCCAAAAACACATAGCAGTGCAGAAATATGTGCAGCAGTAATAATTGCAAATGACAAAAAGGAAATAACAAATAAATATTGTCTATTTACTATAATATGAAAATGGGAAAAAACAGAAGTAAAGTTAACTGTTTGAGCAGTATTGTTTTGTCCTGTTGGTGGGAGCACACCGATATAATTCTGTAACTGCCTTGGTTAAAACAAGCTTCGGATGAATCATATTGTTCACTTCCTATACCCCATAGTTTTATAGGAGTAGAGATATGGGGCAGACTTCCCACCCTTGGCCAAACAGCTTTGGGGGCGGTACCCCACCAGATGTGAATAAAGTTCTAGCCTCTGAAGTGGCCATAAGGTATATGGATGACTGGGTTGGAGTTAGGGTTTTCGCCACCAACACGTCATCCCAATTGTAGCAAGTCCAAGCACAAGATAAATGCCATCGGAAGGGTTCACATAACTGTTTAGTCAGTCTCTAGGGGTTTTATAAGGCCAAGACTTGCCATTTTGTATCTACATGCAACTCATCGTTTGTACAGTCAGAATGGATAGCTCTTATTTTACCATGACTAATAGTTTCAATCTTACAAGTTATACCCTCTGATCTTTGGAAAAAGAGTAGGGATTTCAGACAGTGTTGCACCCGACAGTTGCACAGTCTAAGATGATTCTTTTCATGGCTTTCCCCCCAGTGAGGTGATAATTGATTACTTTTATCTATAGCGCCAGTCTAAAGGATTATGTCATCGAGTCTGGAGGCGTTCCTGTCAGAGACTCATTAGCAGCAGGGTGTTAATTCCTTAGATGTACAGGCCTTGCAGTGCGTATTTAGATTCTGAATTATGAACATGCTATTCTATATCTATTGTTACCACTGGTAATCATTTTAATATTAATTATATTATTAATTCCTTTTAAACTTTTTATATAGTGTTCCAGCACTTGCGCAGGTGGTTTTGAGCGCCGAGTTGTTGTGTGCCAAGATAGTGAAGGAAGGATTAGTCATTATTGTGATGAGTCAACCAAACCTGCAGAATCAAGACAATGTGATTCTGGACCCTGTCCTCATTGGAACTATGGAAGCTGGGGAGAAGTAAGAATATATACAATTTTATATTGATGTTGTCATGTTATACTAATATTATTATAGTAATATAATATAAATCATAATATACATAATGAATAATATGTATTTTGTGTCCTTTTTAAATGTTCAGTGTGGCCATGGATGAACTGTCAGTGACAAAGGCAGATGTGCCTTAAATGACTCAGGACATTTCTATGGAATAATTTAACTTTAAGACTTTTTTTAACACTTTAAAATTCTGTTTACATCTAAACAGATTAGTTGTCCTTGTATGTTAGAGCTACAGGCCCAGAAGAAGTGTTAACTTGACAAAAAACAAACAAATATCAATAGATATAATGGCGTACTATGGAAGTACACCCCTAGATTTAGAAGCTGGTATTTCTCCCTGTAGGAGACATTTCCGTATGTAGGCATTTTGAATAACTACTGAAGACTCTTCTCTTCAGGGAAGCCTATCCCACCTTAACCTAACCACTGAACCATCACATTCTCAAACAATTTATCCCCACACAGCTACCTCCTCATGTATCATTTCCCCCTCCTCTTTCAGATTGTAAGCCCTCAGGGGCAGGGCCCTCCTTACCATCCTGTCTTGAATTGTATTGTAATTGTAATGTCTTCCTTACATTGTAAAGCGCTGCGCAAACTGTTGGCGCTATATAAATACTATGTAATAATAATAATAATTTCCATATGTAGGCATTTTGAATAACTACCCACCAGTCTTTGGCATCAACTCTTTTTTGCCCACTCCTTCATACAAAATTCCTTCAGCTGCAGTATGTTTGTGGGTTTCCTTGCATTAGCTGCCCCTTTTAAATCTCACAACATTTCACTGGGATTCAAATAAGGGCTTTTACTTGGCCGGTCCATAACCCTCCATTTCATCTTTTTGAGCTATTCCTAGTGTACTTTGCATCATTATCATGTTGAAATATCCATTTCTGGTTCAACTTTAACTTTCAGACAGATGAGCTCACATTCTCATCAAGCACACCATGATATGATTAAAACAAGCTGCCCAGGCCCTAAAGCAGGAAAAATCAGCCAAAAACCATAATATTTTCCACCACCATGCTTTGCAGTTGATATGAGGTTCTTCTCCTAAAATTATGGGGTCTATTCACTAAGCTGCCGTAGGTGAATGACCGACCTGAAGCTGTTCGGCTATTCACTTCAGGCTGGTACGGCTGATTTCAGCCGTATATCGGCTGAAATCAGCCTACATCGGGTGGCTTCGGGTCGGCGGAACATGCTCAGCATGTTCGGCCGACCCGAAGTACAGAAGGAGTTCGACTCAGCCGATCCAACATCTGGATCGGCTAAGCCGAACCTCCGGCAGGCTACTCGCTGCTGTTCGGTCTATTCTTATAGATGCCGAACAGCAGAACAGAAAAATAGTTACAAAAGTAGGAAAAAATAAATAGAAAACGATTGTGCGGAGCTAGCAGTGACAGCTAGCTCCGCCCAACTGTTTTCTATTATCCGGCGGTTCTGCTGCCGTCAAAAAAAAAGAAAAAACATTTATTGCTAGATTCCTATTGACTATTTCAATTTGCAATAGCCAATTTTGTTTTTTGTTTTTTATTCTGACGCCAGCCAACGGCTCCATGTCAGAAAAAAAAGAATCCCACTGCAGATCCCACTGTGAATTTGCCGAGCCGACCAGTCCTGGATAATTTAGCAGTCATGTTAAAAACCTACACCCCTTGTAGATTATTTTTCCTGCAGTCGAATAATTTATTTCAATTTATTTGGTGATCTTTTACTACAGTTACACTTACTGTTTTAAAACCACCAACTGCCAGTCTTATTCTCAGCTATCCTCAATCCAGTGACTATTGCCTCCTGTCAGAATCTTCTCTGCCAGGAGAGATAATACTCTAAAGGGAGTGCCTTTTGATTCGCCAACCTCCTAGAGGCAAAGCATATACCCAGAGGCCTGCTGTGTCCCCATATGAACTACTAAAGACAAGAATGGTATGGTAAGTTTGAAAATCCACGCTCTGAAAATTCTCTTATTCACTGATCTTAAGCTGCTTTCTACTAAAAATTCTGAAAAGCCATACAGTAACGCCTCATGCAGCTTACTCATTCACATACATCTTTTTGTATGCCCTACCTCTCTTGATTGTAAGTGTAGGTAGAACACAGAAAAAGAGAGAGAACTAGTTGTTTATGTTATAATAATTGTATCCTATATTGATCAACTCTGTAAGACAGTGGGGTTTGTGAGTACTCATTCCTCTAGTGCTGGAGGCTCACACTCAATGTGAGGCATATATAGTTTTTCGTCCAGCTTAGGGGAATGCAGTGCACAGCCCACAGTTAAGGGAGTTTGAAAGAAGCTCAATTTTTCTAACCATTTTGTAACCATTACAATGTTTTATTCTACTGGGACCCCTTGACTGAATAAGTGAACTAACCTTTAAAGCAAATCATGATCCCAGAAGCAAATGCATATCTTTCCTATTACTCTCCTATTACTGCTTCAATTAGTGCAAGGAGCCAAAGAAAATGCCCTGTATTTCTAGGTGTGGAGGAGCATGTGACTTGCCCTATGTGGCAGGAAAAATGCTGTCACATGGGGAGTCCATAGCCCTGTTTAACCCCTTCCCGACCGATGACGGGATTATTCTATCTTGGTCTTTCAGTTCCTTAATGAGCAGTGACAGAATAATCCATCATGCGGTACAATGAATGCTGGCCCATGCATGGTCCAGTGCTGTTTGAGTTAATGCTGTTGATGGGTCCCTTGGGGCCCGAGGCAGACCCTCAACAGCACTTTAGGTGGTCACAGCACAGTGATCACTGTGATAGCTGATCGCTGTGATCACCGTGCTGTGACAGCCACTGAGCCGGCTTTTAGCTCACTGTGTTGTGGAGCTGGAAGTCTGCTGTGTATTACCTACAACTGGTAAAAAAATGTGTTTTTGTTTCCATTTAAAAAAAAAAGAAAAAAAGAAATTATAAATGCATATGTCAAATCAAATTAAAGCCCATTTTGTCCTTAAAAAATGGTATATAATATATATGTGTAGATGCAATGACTGAGGAAGATTGAAATTATGGTTAAACAAACACATAGCAAAAATGGAAAAATTGCAACGGTCCCCAGGAACGGAAAACATTTCTGTGTCACTAAGGGGATAAACATTTGGGTGGATTTGCTATATACAAATAGTCTGTTCACCTAGGAAAGGGCCTTTTCACTTTACAAGGGAATTTTCTCTCAGCTTAGTGAATGTGATGAATATAGAGCTGCAGCTAACGATTATTTTCAAAATCAATTAGTTAGCCGATTATTAAGTTCGATTAATCGGATAAAAAAGAAAATAAAATAAATTTTAAAAAATGGCTCCAGTGATGGACTACTAGTTTGTATTGAGATTGCAGTCCATCACAGGAGCAAGCTTGGAGCGGTGGAAGTAAAAAAGAAAAAGTGTGGTGTGCAATATAGTGAAATGAAGAGGACTACAAAACCCAGCAAAAGTACATTATACAGCACAATGCAGAATACCACCATCTATAGAGGACTACAAATCCCAACAATACATTATACAGCAATGCAGAATACCACCAGCTATAGAGGAATACAACAAATCCCAGCAATAGTACATTATGGCTGGCGGTATTCTGCATTGCTCTGTATAATGTACTATTGCTGGGTTTTGTAGTCCTCTATAGCTAGTGGTATTCGGCATTGCACCACTGTATAACGTATTATTTCTGAGATTTGTTGTACTCCTCTATAGCTGGTGGTATTCTGCATTGCGCTGTATAATGTACTATTGCTGGGATTTGTTGTACTCTATAGGTGGTGGTATTCCGCCTTGCGCTGTATAATGTATTATTCCTTGATTTGTAGATTTACAGCGCAATGCAGAAAACCACCAGTTATATAGGAATACAAGAAATCCCAGCAATACAATATACATACAGTGTATAATGTATTGCTGGGATTTGTTGTACTCTATAGCTGATGGTACATTGTGCTGTATAATATACAGCACAATGTACCATCAGCTATAGAGGAATACATATCCCAGCAATACATTATAGAGCACCATGTGTGGGAAAGGTGCAGGCTTACCTGAGCAGTCTTCCAGCAACTTGTTTGCAGCGTGTGTGGAGCGGTGAACAGGGCCAACAAATCGGAAGCCGATTAATCGATTATTGAAAAAGTTGACAACTTTTTCAATAATCGATTATGTCGATTAGTTGTTGCAGCCCTAGATGAATATACACTTTGCAAAGAATACCCAGTCACATGTAAGGAAAATAAAATACAATTAATTTTGCATTCACATGATTGGATGATGGAAGTCAGTAGAGCTTCACTTCATACACTAACCTAAGGGATAATTCCGTTGCAAAGAGGAAATTCACTTGCAAAGTGAACAGCTTATTTGCCTTTAGTAAATCAACCCCTAAGACTCCAGGAACTTGTAGCAGAACACAGGACTTGCCTTCTGTTCTTTGTGGCTTAACAGAGCAGCACAGGAACAAAGTGATGGTCAGTATATGCTACTGGGAGCATAGCATCTCTTTTAAAATGAAACTATTACTTTGCCTTGTATGGGCAAAACACAGGTTTACATTGAGCTTACATTTCGGTTAGCCTGATTGAACTTTCAAGGTGATAAAAGAGCACCAGCTATACAATTTTGGACCTGAATGGATTTTCTGTGCTTTCACCGTCAGACTGTAAGGAATTTCTAAATACATTGATATTAAACTTTAAATTTTGTCTATACTTCAGTGCACCCAAACATGTGGCGGTGGAATGAAAACAAGATTAGTGATCTGTCAGCTGACAAATGGACAAGTGTTGGATGACCAAAACTGTGAAATTCTTGATAAACCACCAAATGTGGCACAGTGTAACACACATATATGCCCTGCTGATGCTTCTTGGCATCTACGACCATGGAAATTGGTATGATAGCAAATTTATGTTATTTCTATAAAGCAGTTTGTCTGGAAATTAACAAATATCTATTGTACAGTATAATTATTTAAATCTAGTATATTTAATTTTAAATAATATATTCATACTTGGGGCATTTCTTTGTGTAAAAATATATGTATATGTAGCTACACAGAGATGTGTTGAAATAATTTGTAAATGTTAATTTTCAGAGTTTAATTTAAATGACAAGCTCATATTTAATATCTTATTAGGACAGACCTCTCTTAAAGTTTAATATTTTTGAACTGTCTCTTTGTTAAAAAAAAAAAAACAGAAGTGTAGTGAAAGTGGAAAAAGTTATGGCTCTCAGTACAATTGTTGTACATATTAGCATGATGTACATGATATGCAGTTCTTTGACATGATTAATTTTAGAACACTTTTACGACTATTCAGAACATACAGAGCTAACTTAAACATCCTTAGATGTAAACCAATTTTTAATGTGCCTTAATTTCCAGTAACTTATTTTAAGTTTATTCTTTTAAATGAAAGAAAAGCATACAGTGCAGCAGTTATATTTTACAATATGTGTAATTACCTGTAAAGGTACATTAACTATTTATCTGTTATACTACATTTCATAGCTGTAACTTGTAAAGCTGAACACACTGTAATGACAACAGCCTTGTATTTGTAGACAGCCTCAAGTGAGGTTTTTTTGTATAGCTAGCGAGAGCCCACACAGCAGTTTATGGTTAGAAATACGCCACAAGCATCTTTGCAAGCATTCAGTGTCGCATAAAACATACACAGCTTGTGTAAAACAGCCTGTCCAGCATTACCTGTAGCTAAATAAGATTCTCTTGTACCCGGGAAATGGACCTTGTGTCATGATTTCCAAACAGTAGTTTTTACTTGTCAAGGCTGCACCTGCAGTGTATCTGTGCATATTCTGACTTTCCAAGGTTTCCAAGACTTCTGAGATGCAATTTTGAAGGTAGCTTTCTCCTCTACAAAAACAGCCATGCCAATCAAGGTTGCCGCTGCACAGTGTCTCTCTGCCGAGTTACATATACTGACATCACTACGTTTTTCAAGAAGTTTAAGATATAGTTGTGAAAGCAGCTTTCTTTTCTAAAAAACAATTATAGCAGTGGCCTAATTTGTCCTGAGTACTTCAGCACCTTGAGAATAATGCCCTTTCTTGATCAAAAGGGCTATCCCATTGCCTTTCATGTTACTCATAAACATACTCATGTTAACATTTAACAAGTTACTGAAAACTGGAGTTCCTTGAAGCAATGCCGTCAGATCGCCTCGATATGTCCAATGGTCAATTTGAGCCAGACGGACTGAACAATCAGGCAGAGCAACCGGTGCCTCTCTAATAAGGCATATTAAGTGGCTGCTCCCTGGGGCCTCGTGTGGCTCAAGCAAAGAGCGAGAGGCAGCTTAATTAGAGAGCTATCTCTGCTGCTTCCCATGCGTCCGACAGCACGAGGCCCATGAAGCTCTTAATCTGGCCTAGCATTGATCATATATACCTCAATTAAATATACAAACATGTATCATCGAATCTTCAAGAGGCAGTTTCTGTAGTGCTGCAGAAATTTTCTCTGAGTCACTTGTTATTAATGATCACAATCACGTGCACTGTGATTTGAGTATGGTGTTCACTAGAATAGGTAATTGGTAAGAAAATATCACTTAGCAACATAATTCAAGCAAACAATTCTTGCTCATAACAGTGAATTCATTTTATGTAATCTTTTACTAATTTATTCTGTCTGGCAGCCCTAGATTATGTACATTTACACACCACTCTTTAGCTTATTAAGTTAAGGACCGTGGGCCTGATTTATGAAGCCAGAATATCACATGTTGCATTCCAATAGTTACATAATAATATCGATTGATTCATCAAAAACATTTCATTAAGTACTGATGTATGCAATGTTTCCCTTGCAATGTGAAACCTGATTTACAAAGCATTTTTAGAGGGTTGTCAGCCAACTTTGGGCATTAAGATGTCTTTCTCTTTTTACCTGTTACAAGGATTTGAGAAGTTAATTTTAAGTTACAGGAGCCTTTTGTCATGTAGAGTAGACCTGAGCTTCCTATGTGATTACCTGGGCTTGGTAGGGTTGGGAGTCCAGCAAAGCCTGTTGTATGAAAGAAATCTATAGATGCACATAAATAAGCCTAACAAGTAACTGCTTTCTAATGTATATTGGCACCTTTAGGACATACTCACATTTATATATTGAGGTAACGCATTAAATATATTTGTTGCATTGCCCTTACATTAATTTTGAATGGCACTCCAGCACACAATTTTGCAACCAGGACAAAGGCACCAAACGGTTCCAAAGAGGTATTTTAGAGAAGGATATACTAAAAATCTTCCGCTTATCTGTCTGCATTCATGGGGCTATACGTGTAAATGTAGCTGTTTATTCTGACATCCTGTTTAAAAAAAAACCAGCACCCGAGAGACAGAGGTTTTCTTTTTCTTTTGCTCCAGGTTTGGAAGTCTGGAGATTTTACCTTAAGTAGAGGCAACCAATCAGAATTCATATTCTACTGTTCTGACTTCTTCAGTGTGAGCTATTACTGAATGCTGTAGGTTACTGAATTTAGGAATTAGCACTAGTGAATAAGAGCTGCTTATAGGAATACATTGGTAGTGTATAATTCCTTATGCAATGAAGCATTACAAAGGAAATCAGGCAACTAGGTGGTTTTTTTAAATGAAATTCACTCAAATAATGGTCAGTACATATATTAACTTAATATACAGTTTGCAGCTGTTGTCTTGTCTTGTGTCAATTGTTGTATTTTTTAATCTTTGTATTTTGTGTTTGTAACACTGTACATGTTTTTTTTTTGTAATCTTGCTTTATCCAAGCATATCTTGAATGTGATATAGCCTTAAAAGTCTGGGCAACTCAAGTATGTTTTTACTCTGCTATGACAATACAGATATGTGCTTGATTTTTTTTCCATACATAAAAGTCCACCCTGTTTGATATTACATTGACAAAATCATTGTTATATTTATGTTTAGTGAAGTGACATCCCATTGGATGTTTGCAAGTAGAACAGGTTTGTTATGAATAAAATATAAAGAGAGAAAATCAAATGTGAGTCCAGTCAATACCACAATACTAGATCAGTGGTTCCAAGTCAAAGCAACATATTTACGTGTTGTTCCAATAGGCTTTTTCACAGTTTGTAATTATTTCTCTCATGCCTTACACCTTTATTAAATGACCTAATTGGTATTTTCCTATTGAACATATATACTGTGTTCAATGAATTCAAATAGGTAAGTAAAGAAAATATCAACTATGTTGAACTAAATATAAGCAAAAGTCACATCTTAAAAAAAGATTGGAAAGTGTGCCTTAATGTCATTCATAGTCTGTTTGACATCGGGCTCATGTTCAAGATATGTTTGCATAGAGCATGGCTGCTTGTGTTTTTTAACTTGTACTACATATTTTAACAAATTGCAAGTAACCTGGTGATTTAGCTAAAGAACAGACTGAGAGTTCCTAACATGTGCATTGTGGCTATTTTAAGAAAATATAAAAAATAATCTTAAACTGAACTGCTTTTTTGTCTTTTGTTTTGGACATTGGTTTGTCTTCCAGTTGTATGTTCTTTTTGTTTAGTCAGGCCTGTACCACCATCAAAACATTTTCTGTGCCAAAATATTCTACTCTACCCAGCTACACTGCTACAACATTGTCCAGCAACTCGCCCTCAAAGCCACACTCACCACAAAGAGAATCGGTGTCCGGGATGTACACTAGTGCGCCTATGAGGCCCGCAGAACCAAGTTACAGATTAAATTTATATACCTGAGCACCTGATACCATGATGTTGCTAGACAGCTGTCTTTTTAAAGTATTATAGCCATGGGTCATTCAATATTGTTTTTGGTCATTTGATCATTGTGAGTGACAGCCAAGCCTATCAAAGTGGTTAAACTGCAAATGCTCTGCAAACGAAACTTGTCTTTTATGCTGTCCTAATTTTTTTAATGAGATATATCGTTGAAAAAAAAAAATGAAATGGTCTAACTTACTGTCATAGTGACAATGGTTTTACCAGACATAAAATAAGTATAAATTTGCAACAGGGGCACAAACAGCAATATAAAGATGGTGGATTGTAGTGCTCCCCTAATCTACTAAAAAAACATTATGACTAGACGTACACATTAACGTTTGTTACAGTTTGCCACATTTATTATACCGTGTCAGGTAATAATTGTCTCAAGCTGTTAGTAGTGTCATATCAAATTGAAACCTACACTGAGAAATGACAGTTGGAGCACCTGTGGCTCCAGACATTGATTAGAGAGGGCATTATATCTTTAATGGGATGGTACCCTAAGGGCCCTGAGCTTGTGTTGATGGCATCAGTTTGACATCAGTATGAGATGCATCTGAGATCATTCAGAATTAATTCACAAGTGCACTTAACTTGCAGTTTACCTCCTTCTGACCTGGATTTGACCTGCTTCAATTGGGTTTTGCATCCCCATATACATATGGGAATGCAAAACCCACTTAAAGTGGCCCTTACTATAGAAGAAAGAATAGGGAATGCCATATTGTTAATACCTGGGTGAGGGGAACATAATTCTGAGATGAAAAACCTCAGAAAAAAAGTTTTCATAAAATTAGAAATTTCCTCTTTCATACACATCTACAAAGCCAAGTTCAACAAACCTAAGTGGGTGTTTGATATTAAAAATTTAGTTAGACTACAAAACAGAAAGGCCATTGATATTCAAACAAATCCATCTAAAGAATCTAAAAACTACTGTGGTTAGAAAGTGATGGGTAATTCTTTCAGTCATAGTGGTAACCTCATATTTAATGTACTGTATATATTACTACTGCAGTGTGCCTATTCCTTGAACAGCTACTTTGGAATGATGGATTTAATTTAAGTGTAATGCATCATTAGTGATATGATATGATCATTTTAGTGTGGATTTGGAAACACTGGTAGTAACAATATAATATTATGGCAGTGTCACACAGTGATAAATGATAAGTTAATTAATGGATTGTTTTACCAAATAATAATTTGACTTGTCCCTTTAAACAGCAATATAGTCTCCAGTAGTATGGCAATGTTAGCATACAGCTCTTTAGAGATGGCTGCACGAGTACAGGTAACAACAGTGCTACTTTATTGCCCCCGGTATTTCTGAAGTCCAACAGGAATAACTGTATACCTGTTTACAACAGGAAGCCTTCTTTCTGTAGCCCTCTGAATGTTTCTGTGAAGGTTCTCATTCATTCTCTGAATGCCGATGCATTGTGTGACCTGTGCTTACAGCCTACTCGTGAGGACTAAATGTCACCATGTTGATAAAGGTTTTTTTTTGGCTCCTATAAGTGGGTATTCATTCAAAAGTGTTTTAAAAGTATTTTGTTAATAGACACTTACTTCATATTAACCATTTAACTTTAAAATACTGAGACAGAAAGCATCTGATATATCACAAAGAAAGAAACTGTAACATTGCAAAAAAAAAAAAACACAGGGGGTGGGGGGTAGTTCCACACTGAGGAGAAGAGACGTAGGCCTTGGGAGTCTAAAGCTTACTATGTGCAATAACTTTCCAGTACCCCTGACAGGAAAAGAAGGTGCTCTTTAGCAAAGGAGAAAATGTAGCGGGAGCACAGCTCTGTGGAGGGGAGAAGAAAGAGAGATGGTTCTCTTTTATATTAAACGTTTTAAAAGGTTGATCATTATATATTTTTAATACAATGGGAACATGAATAATGCATGCTGCATATGTCACAGTGGTACAGTACACTAGCAAGTAAACAAGTCCTGGGGTGTGCATTTAGATTAATTGTACTTGGGTAGCCTCATAGATAAAAAAGAATGATCAAGAATTCCTAAAAATGAAAAGTAAATGTGTAGTGATACATTTACTGTCGTAGCCTGCAGGCCAATGTTCGTAGAGGCAAGTTTGTAACATATGGAACAAAGGAATGTCTCAATTTTATAACTACCTCATTAAATACATGTTGCTAGTTCTACCTCAGCTTATTAGGTAAAGATGTTTTGACAATTAGAACAATATGGTGGCGGAACAATTTTACCAGTGACTGTATCTAGTCATATCTACTCCATAAAGGTACAAAACACAACCCCCTACTCGAACTTTGAATTTCTCATCTGTTTGAATTGACTATTTTTTTTGTCATAAGAACTTTAATCCATGGAAGAACACTGGGCCAAACCAGGCTACCAGAATAGTCATTGTGGGGTAACAGTATGAGAACATCACTCAAGGTTTTTTTATTCTGGAGCCTCAAAGGTAAATAAAAATGGTTATAGACATCAAAATAATATCAAGTGGCTCAGTATCTATCCTGTCTAGTCATTTAGCACCTAACCAATACCACATATCAATAGCAAGCATGCCCATATATGTTGCAATCATAGGTGTACAATAAATACACAGAGCAGTTGAACATCAAAAATGATGCTGACATTTCTACTAATCCCAGAGAATGACGGCGTCTACTGCTGGTCAGCTGTTGTAGCTATCATTAAAACATCTCTACAGCCTTAAAGACATATTTAATGAAGGACAGGCTTCCATATTCTTAATATAAATGTTGTTTTTTGTCAAACACTTAGGAAAATGTCATATATTATTACCTATATACTTGCTGCAATCCACCGTGAGGTGTTATTAAAATACCTATAATGGTGTGTTGTTTTGGATTAATCACATTATTATTATATTATTATTATACAGGATTTATATAGCGCCAACAGTTTGCGCAGCCCTTTTACCCCAATCTCAAATATTTCATGAAAGCTATGGCAGCAAAAAAGTAAAATCTTTGAGGAAATGACTTTAGTAGCCTCCTTGCACTTTATAACCCACACTTGGGAACAATGATCAGAATCAGGGTCGGTGGATTTTAGCACTTTTATAAATTATTTAATCTTCTACTTGAGCACATCATACAAATGAAAAACTCTGCAAAAATAGATTTAAAAACGGCTGAAAGCACAAATGAATGAGCATACATTTTGCTTTCACCTTTCTCTTGAACATGATTGAGGCCCCTATCTATACTGGGTCTCACATATCAAATCTCAGAATTAAGTATTATCTGTATTACCCCCCCTAGACACACACACACACACACCCTTTCATATTGAAAAAAGTCAGACATGAAATATACTGCTTGAATGTGGAAACTCTAATCTTATGTGTGTCTCTTGGGCAATAGATATAATCCATATAATTAACACTTTAAGTTGTGAGGCATCGTAAATTGATTCTTGTATGACAGTCTGGATTTATAGTATTCCTTTTATAAGCATTTAAGGAAATGTAGTAATTGATGAGTTTTCTGGTTTTATTGTATGACGGCTGCACTGAGGCATCATTGAGCTTTGCCTTCAGAGTATATACATGTACAGTTATGTGATTTATTGCATATGTAAACCCCAAAAATTAAGAAAAAAAGCATACATACAGATGAAAATGTGCATGCAGGTGTGCGTAAATGACTGTTTTGCACATATTAAGTATTGCCATGGTTGCCAAAGGGAGAGGAATATTCTAGGACCATCATTTATGGTTAATCCTGAACTGATGAGCTTTAAAGGCTTTCAGAGCATTGCCTATGGACAATTTTGTGTATCGCAGTTTGTCGCTGTGTCACAGACTTATACAGTTTTGAAGCTTAACATATTTGGTATCTATTTATTCGACACAACCACATCTTTTATATATTTTTTTTATAAACTAGGATTATAGTGTGTTTGTGTGTACTAAATTACATTTTTGTCACTGAAAATATACTGTAGATTTGATAAACAATAGCAACAATATCTTGTGACATTAACAATTACACCTAATATCATGTTATTCTCCATGTTTTCTGCTTTCAGAAAATATAAAATGCTTTGGGGCTTTAAGTGTACTTGCATGTAAAAAGCATGTGCATTTTAGCATATGTGGAAAAAAAATGGCTCAAGCAGCAAAAGGGTTAACTAATCACTCTCCCATTCCAGATGCTGCAATAATAGGAATGTAGTGCAGTAAAACTGTACATTATAGCAGTGCTTGTTTTGATTGCTGCAGTGTTTTACATAAGATTGCGGAAGAAATATCACCTGGTAAAATACAATACCCCTATGTACTGGGTTGTAAAGCAGTCTTTTTTTTTTTTTCTTGCTTTTACCTTTTCTTCATTTCTGGCAATGACACAATGTTTTACAGCAGAGTAAGTCCATTAACAGTTGTGTTAACTTTTATGGCCATATTTTTTCTTCCCTTAAGGAAGTTGTGTTCAACAATATCACTAATCTATAAATTAGTAGGCAAATATGTTATTACAGTATTTATTATGGGAGTAAAATGAAGGTAAACTAGATGTGTAAGAATGAATGCTGATGTAACAATTTATTTAACAAATATATATAGATTTTAACAACACAACATCTGCTAAATAGTCAGCTGGTAGCCAGGTGTTGTGGTTTGAATTTCCGAGACCTGTTAAATCTGTGGTTTGGTTACATTGTTCATGAGCATGGGGGATAGGAGACTCTCCTTGGTGATGAACACACATTAAATGTGGAAGTCAAGGCAGAATGCAAAATATTTGCAGCAATCCCTGCCCATAATGTGCCTTTAATTTTAAATTTATTTAGCCATCATTGTTAATATCAACCAGATTAGGTTAAATACGAACTAATATTTTACCTAACTAACTGCTATTCACTTGGAATGTCTGGTTGTATAATTATCTCATCTGTTTATGTGTGCAGTTTACTTCTACTGCACTAGGCAACGTAAACAATTATCCGGGGGTAAGATCTTGTAGATTTTGCCAGGACCAATTCACTCCTATGTGTGTATATTGCAGTGTGGGGACCATTAGAGGTCAATAGATGTGCAACCGAAAACCATGCACATGTACAATGTGTGCTGAATAAGCGTTAAAGGTAAAAGGGGTCCGATGCTAAACCTAAAGATATAGAAAAACACCATTTATTTATTATTAATGACATCGGGGAGGGAGTGAATAGCCATGTTTCAGTGTTTGCTGATGATACCAAAATTGGGAGGGTAATAGACACGGACTTAGACAGTATGACATTACAGGAGGACCTGGATAAAATAAGGGAGTGGGCAACTGTATGGCAGATAAAGTTCAATGTTGATAAATGCAAAGTAATGCACTTTGGAGTTAAAAATAGGCAAATGGGCTATACAATTATGGGTATGCCACTAGGGAAGTCAGTAATGGAGAAAGATTTGGGGGTCATTGTAGACCACAGATTGAAAAATAGCTTGCAGTGGCAGGCTGCTGTAAACAAAGCAAGTAGAGTCCTGTCTTGTATTAAGAAGGGGATGTATTGCAGGGACAAGTCTATAATTTTGCCACTTTACAGATCACTGGTTCGGCCTCATCTGGAGTATGCGGTCCAGTTTTGGTCACCAGTACTCAGAAAAGATGTCCTTGAGCTGGAAAAAGTTCAGCGGAGGGCAACCAAACTCATTAAGGGGTTGGAGGACCAGAGCTATGAAACAAGGCTGTTAAAATGAAATATGTTCTCTTTGGAAGTAAGGAGATTAAGGGGGGACATGATTTTCTTGTATAAAATGTTCAATAGTGAAAGCAACATTATTAACAAACTCTTTATGGTTTAACAAAGACTAGAGTCCACCACCAAAAATTAGTGGAGAAAAAATTTCAGCACACGGGCGCAAGGGGTTCTTCTCAGTTGGAGCGGTTAAGGTCTGGAACTCACTGCTACAGGCAGTGATTTCAGCTAAGAGTGTGGAATTATTCAAGAAACTCGTGGACGACTTCCTTGGAGACAATAACATACAGGGGTACAGGTACTGCTAAGAGCAAAATCACACATGGACTCATAAACACGCACACACCAGCTCAAACATAAATGCATACACACAATAGGTTGGACTTGATGGACTTATGTCTTTATTCAACCTCAAATACTATGTAACTATGTAACCATTTACTGCCATTACATTTTTCTTGAAAAATGTATTTAATTTATTTTTGCATATAGACAGCATACAGTAAGTACTTAAATAATTCTTGATATCAGCCTTCTGTCACCCAAAAGCAAAGCAGCACTCAGACTGAGAAAAGGAGGGCAATATTATTTAAATAATATTAGTTATATCATAACTAAGTGCAAATCAGGCTCTGCTGCATATATCTATGCTGATGAGAAATATGTTAAAAGAAGGAGAGAGCAGAGTAAACAGAGCTGATTAGGGTGTTTCTGCTTAGTCATTGTCCAATTATCAGGCTGCAAGGTGGAAATAACACCACTCAATTCCTTAATGCTAAAAGAGAAAGTGGTGTCATCCTCCTGATTGTACTTGACTGTCTGGCAGAGGTATATAAACCACCAGAGTAGCTTGCAACAAATACAAATCCTTTGACTGGTAAATCTGTTCACGTATTCTGTCCGGAGTCTAGCTTTAATGGAAATGAAAAAATAGTCAACACTGTTCCCGTTACTTATATTTTTGTCCCTTTATCCTTTGTTGCTTATGTCACCCACTCTCCTTGGAGATCACTAGCATTAACAAAGGGACAGCTTTATCTTTACTAAAGCCTATATTGCTTAGAACTGTTACCATGTGCGTATCAGCACAAATGTAGCTCTCTTTTAATTGAAGGCAATAATGTACATAAAACACATCTTAAAAGATCTTAAAATAAACAATGCTCTATGCAGATGTTATCTGCTGAGAGTCCTTGCAGCCCTGACCCATTCTCTATATTTTTTTATAGCTTGTATTCATTTCAGAAATGGTTGTGAAAATGCAGCTAAAACACCCAGGGTGCTATCTATACATATACTAATATTAAAGGGAGTACAAAATAGTAAAATATGGACAGATTGGAGTACAAATGGTGTAATGTGGGAAAATATGTAGAATAAAACACTTTGAGGAAAGGTCCTGCTTCAGTTCCTTAAAAAAAATGCATTTTGCCAAATTTAATCTGGGTGCAATCTGACTGCCCTGAGCCATTCATGTCAGTTGGCAAGTCCCTGAACACCCCAAAACACTAACTGCTGCATCATTTGACTGATCAATGTTGTTTTAATGGCGTGAGAAGTGTACAACAACCAGACAAGGGTTCCCAGCCTGATCACTTCCATGCTCGACAAGCATTATCTGTTGGCTACTTACACTTTAGTTTGTCTCCCGTAATGGCCAAGTATGCATTGGTAAAATGTAATCAAAATGTCAGTGTTTTTTTTGTTATGTGGAAGTATGATGGAAAATTGTTGAAAACATGCCCAGAAAATTGTGGAGAAAATGTCCCAAAAGTGGAGAAATATCAATTTAAATGTTTTATAAGTAGTCCTCCTCGACTTAATTGTGGCAACTAGGAAGATTTTGAACAGATTTAAGGCATTGTCCACCCAGTGGACACTGCAAAAACTGTAAAACCAATTAAAATGGGCAGGTTTCTTCTTACTTACCTCGCCGAGCGTCACGTCGCGTCACTGCTGCTCCGGTGGGCGGCGCTCCGAGTAGGGTCATCTGGCAGTCTCCGGCCACCTAAATTAGGACCCGGAGACTGCCAGATGACCCCGCTCGGAGCGCCGCCCACCGGAGCAGCAGTGATGCGACGCTCGGCGAGGTAAGTAAGAAGAAACCTGACCAGCGTACTCACTTTCCTCAGTGCTCGAGACGCTGACTCGAGTATAAGCCGAGGGGGGCATTTTTCAGCACAAAAAATGGGCTGAAAAACTCGGCTTATACTCGAGTATATACTGTATTTTCTATGCAACCTATGGACAAACAAAAATCACAAAACTAAAATGTTATTCTAATGTTTTTCAATAATTTTAGTTTTAAAACAACTAGTATTACTGTAAAAAAGCATCTCCTTTTCAGTGACCCTAAAACTGCTTCTAGCAAAGAACATAGTGAAGTTATTTATAAATTAAATAAAACCTTTAACGAAGGCTTTTAAGCATTGCTAGAAAATCAAAATGAGCAAGGACTGTTTATAAAAAAGTGTTTAAATATGAATGGTGAAAAAGAAAAAAAATGTTTCATAAAAAGGCAGGGCAAAAACAGTTTTGTAAAAAATAATAATTAGGGGGCAAAGAAATACAGATGAGACTGCAGAAAAAGGCCAGGTTGTTCATCTAGTCTGCCTTTTGTTTTTTAAAAGCTAGGAAAAATAAGTTATGTTTATTAAGGCCAAGGGTTGATAAGTGGTAAAGTAGGCACAATTCCTATTAAAAAAAAATACTTACCCTCTTACTTTAACCGGCATGATGTGCATATCAAAAAAACTGCCCTTAATTGTGGCATAAAAGAGGTAATTAGAATTGAATTGTTATAATATTGATACAATATACTGCATTTATAAGCAAACCCCGCATTTATACAGTAAGCCTGTGACTTATATTTTTACGTGAGAGCTGACAATGGCTTCTGTGTTAATTAAACTTTATTCTTCTATACAGGAGCTGCTGTGTGCATTTCTGTCTATGTATAAACAAAGTGGCAGGCTTGTTTATGAAGAAGCACTGTCAGTGCTCTTTCAGCACAGAACATGACCCAGCTGGTGCCCATAATTTTCACTCCCGCCTATAGGCATGAGCCTAACGTGCCTCATGGAAAATCTGTCCTTGAAAAATGAAAGTGTCAAGGCAAAATAAAAAACATGCACATCACTTTTAAGATGCTCGGCATACAGAAATGTATCTGTTGAGCTGCTACAAATGCATTTATGCCCTCATTTCCTCTTGGAAATGGCAACACATGCCTTTTTGTGAATTGAAATTTAAAGAATTAGTGTCAGCCCTGCATATTTGTATTTTGTGAAACTGCTGAATCTATACTCCTCCTCATCTCCACATTATAGGAACTCATGTATGTGTAGTACAAGATAAAATCTGGGAGGATGCCTTGAAATAACACATGAGTGTATAGTACGTACAGGTGAGCCCTGAATTTCTGACACGATCAATAGATATTTTTGTAGTACAAGATAAAAACTGGGAGGATGCCTTGAAATAACACATGAGTGTATAGTAGGTGCAGATGAGCCCTGAATTTCTGACACGATCAATAGGTATTTTTTTCACTTATAGATATAACAAAAGGGGTTATTCACAAAGTTCCCGAAAACAACCTAGCCAAAGTGAATTGAGCCAAACGTTGTTCTGCTATTCACTTCAGCTGAGCCGAAGTGCAGAAACAGTTCGACCCAACATCTCCGAGGTAGCGAGCAAAATAGAAACAATTTAAACAAATGAAAAAAAAAATGTTTCAAAATTTTTTTAGAAAATAAACAACATTTTAAAGACAAAAAAATACAGCATGGGTTCTCCCAAACCATACCAGACTCTTTAGATATGGTAGGAATGTTAGGAGGGACCCCTATTAAAAAAAAGAAAGAAAGTCATAAAAATCATACCATGCCCATAAGGTCTGGTAGGAATTTTAAGGAGGAACCCCACCCCCAAAAATGGGGGGAAAAGGACGTGGGGTCCTCCCTAAAATTGCCCACCAAACCCTCAATCCGAGTACAATCCTGGCAGAGCAGAAAAGGGGGGCACAAGCGCACCCCCCCCCCCCCGCCATACCAGGCCACGTACCCTCGGCATGGGGAGGGTGATTTTCCTGGGCCCCCAGAAAAGCACCTTGTCCCCATGCTGATTGGGACAAGGGCCTCTTCCCCACAAGCTGTTAGGATCCAGAGCGCCTCCAGGTGGTGCTGGAGCTAAGCCCTGCAGTTTCCCTACTCATCTGCGGGGGTCTCCAGGCAGCCAGGAACTGCTAGGTACCAGACCTCCACTGGGTGGTGCTGGAAACTGCAACTCCAGTGCTCACCTGCAGGTGTCTCCCAGCTGCCCCCAATCCACCACCTGGTGCTCCCTGGGAGGTTACTTAAGCCCTCCCTGCAGTAAGGTCTGTGGCTCAGTATTGTTTCCTGTTAAGTCTGAGTCCCCAGTCCTGTAACCTGCTTCTGTTCCCGAGTCCCGTATCCTGTGTATGTTCCCTGCTTGTTGTCCAGAACCGTGACCTGTTTATGTTCCTGAGTCCTGTTAGCTCCTTGTACCCTGACCTTTCGTCCCTTAGTTCCCCTAGTGTTTTGCTTTGCTCCCTGGGTGTGCTTGCCTGTTTCTTCTTGCATGTGGTGTTGTTTAGATGTAGTTGGTTGCTAGACTTGTTTCTGTTTGTATTATTCTGGTTGGCATATTAAAACTGTATATCATATATTCTGCCTTGTCCTGTGTGGTCACGTGTTTGGTCTGCCTGTGTGGGTACCTGCGCAGGTGTGGGGTCACCTGTGCCGGTATCCCTGACACAAGCCCTGGAGTGGTGGTTGTGGGGGTGTGAGCAGGGGAATTTATTAAAGGGCACCCAGATGTGGCCCCTCCCCCCTTGTGAATGAGTCACAAGAGAGAATTGAAAAAGTCCAGACTTTTGAACAAATCCTTTAATTGAAAAAAAAAACACAACAAAGAATTTTGACAAGTCCTTTATTGTAAAAAAAATCCCAAAAATGTATCCACAGACGTAATCCAGGGTAAATCACGACATCCAGCGTTGTACTCGATGACGACAAATCGGTGAAATCAGTAAAACCCCACGCCCGCCGATCTGACCGCATAAGGCGAACTCCCGCCGCAGAATGATGAATCTGACAGATGCCGGCAACATATATAAACTTCCAGAAGGTCCTAAGCAAATGAAAACAACTGGGCGGAGCCTGCCGTGACGTCGCTCCCAGCTCTGCCCAGTTGTTGTTGTTGTTTAATGACAGGTCAGCGTCCCCAGGTCATTTGGGGATGATGATGACAACTGGGCGGAACCAGCCATGAGCTGTTGTCTTTTGCAGGGAGAACGGTCGGCTTTGGCCGACCTTTCTCCCTGCTTCGGCTGTTACTACGGCTCAGCCCATAGTGAATAGCCTGTACTTCAGTTTCAGTGGAGCGAAGGGCTCCGGCGGCCAAAGTGAGCCGAAGGATCAGCCGAAGCTACTGTACTACACAGCAGACTTGCAGTACTACTAACAACCAATGATTAATAGTGTATGTTTCTAATGGGTCTCCTCAAAAAACATCTATATGTATAGCAGCATCACCTTAGATGTTATACTGAGCTGCTCGGCTGTGATCGGGAGCTGTACGGGCTATTGTGAATAGCCCTACAGCACCCCCTCGGCTCTCCTGAACCGAAGGGGTCCTGGGGCCGAAGCCAGCTGAAGGATCGGCCGAAGCTACGGCCAGATCCTTCGGCAGCTTTGTGAATAGACCCCTATGTGTGTCAACTATAGTAAAAAAAAAAAAAGAATTCTCCTAATGAACCACTTCAATATACAACAAAGAGAAATTAGAATTTTACTTTAACAGTTATAGAAAACCTTGTATTTCTGAAGACCGAAGAAGAGTTTTTATTGAAGGGACAGTCCATCCAACCACATTATTTCACTTGCAAGAGGAGTGGGCTGACTTGCCCTCTGGCTTCTTGTCTTCTTATATCTCATAGCAATTGAGCAATTTTGTGTTTATACAAAATATCAAGAATTTCTCATTGTTATAAAACAAATGACAGAATTACATTTCTAGCATAGTCGGTATCTTTGAAATATCCTGCTATGATCCTTGATTGAGAAATGGACAGCTGGTGCAACTGCCATAGCATACATTACTTACAATATGTAGGCTAAACAAAACATTCACCACAGGTACATTAGTGATTTTTACTAGGCATGATCATGCTTCCTTCTGTGCTTCATTCCTATTTCTGTGTCTTAAAAAGTGATCAATGTTTTCACTGTATTGATGTTGTAAGAAGCACTTATACAAGATTTCCTTCATTAGACACAAAGACAACTGAAATTGAAGAATGCATCTTTAGCCAAAAAGTATCACAAGTTGTAAAATAACTGGTCCCTTTTAGGCCTCATTCACACTGGAATCGGCCCGCACGTACAGCTCCGTGCTGTGTGCATGGTCATACCGAGCAGCTTCCGGGAAGGACAAGGGCTGCATGTGATTAGTAAGCAGCCCCTGTCCTTCTCTATGGGACTACGTGGCCCTACGCCCCCCCTGCGTTCACCTGCCCTGCACGTCTGTGCGGGTGAGCGTACTCGTACACTAAAAGGATGGATCCTGTCTGTGTCCGAGCCAGGAAACACGCACCCCCACAAACCTACACTTGTGGTGAGTATAGGGGGGTGTACGGCCGCGTAGTCCCATAGAGAAGGATGGGGGCTGCGTACTAATCACGCAGCACCTGTCCTTCCCGGGAGCTGCCCGATACGGCTGTGTACGCAGCACGGAGCTGTACTTGCGGGCTGATTCCAGTGTGAATAAGGCCTTATCGGTAATATGTTCATAGTGAAATGTATTTATCCATATATAAAAACACATAGAAAAGTAAATGTGTGGGCACAGCCTCAGGCAGCTCAAACCTAACTTTAAGAAACTTAAAGTGACATTAAACCCTCAGATTTGTTAACATAAAATAATACTGTAATGTGTGCCTTACTGTAATCCATGGTTGTTTCCCTTCTCTTTGCTGCTCTTCCTTTTAAATCTGTATCTGTTCTCATGCTGGGCAGAACTTCTGTTTTGCAGCAGACTGCCTTGTCTCAGGAATGGATACATGGTGTCTGTGTGTAGGTTTGTATAGGTTTGTAACCTGAGCCAGCACTACAGGAAGAGGCCCTGAGCTGCAAAGGGAAGTTCTCCCCAAGCATGAGAAGACATGAGGATTTAAAAGGAAGAGCAGCAAAGAGAAAGGAAACTACCATGGATTACAGTAAGGCACACATTAAAGTATTGGTTTATGTTAAAAAATCTGAGGGTTTAATGTCACTTTAACTGAACTTTAAGGGTCTTTTGATAAGAAATGTGTATAGCTTTTCATCCAGCAAAACTGCTTGTACATATCTTCTGTGCGAATGGGGCAAAATTGAATGTTTTTAAGGCTATTTTATTTTCTGGAATGTAACCATTAATAATGTAACCATTGCTGCTAAGAGTGTGCCCATAGTAGCAATGGTTACATTTACCTGCTATTTCCTTAAAATCTCTAGAATTTTACAATGTATCTATTGTTACTAAGATGTATCCTCAGCTCCACCCAGTTGCCATAATATGGTATTTCTTGATTCACTACTGTCTAAAATATTTGAAGAACATTTGATCAATAGAGAAAATAGCTTTAAGAGCATTTGATTTTGACCCATTCTCACAACAACTGATTAATTCAAACAAAATTAATGTACATGCAGGGATCTCTAAGTAAACAGCTAGATACACAGAGGAAATACATAAATGGTAGCTGTCTTTCCTGTCAAAAGACTTGTGTTTCTATCCATCTAGTCCTGCAATTTACTCAGCCCTGTCAGACAGCACAACCAGCATAGTGACATTATTTTGTCTGCTGTAGTTAACCAACACTGCTAAATCACCCCTCCGTTCTCAGCCTAAGACTGGACAATGACGGAGAAGCTACAGACTGTTTAGGTTATCTCTATTCTGTCTCCTGTCAGCATGTTCCTTTTTAGCAACAGTGAATGCAGAAATCCTGATAGCTCCAAGTACTGCTCATCCTGACTGTATTGTGGTGCCATTTATTTTCAATGAGACCCTAATGCACCACAACACATCTGAAATTGTACGTAACCTTCTTTTCATATGAATGGAATGGCATCTAAAATATTGTAAATACAACACTAGAAATCATCCATATTCTTCTTCAGGCATCTAGTTCTGCCATGAGTTGGCGTGTTGGGTTTTGGTATATCCATTTTTATTTTGCTGCAAAAAAGGGAAAAAATTTTTCAGATTAAATTTCACAAACATTACATCTTTCCATTGGCATGGAATGTACAGTACAGTATTGTAATAGTGATACCTCCTATTTGCTATGCAGATCTGATCAACAGTTCTTTTTAAAAAATTGGCTGAGGCTACTGTTAATAAAAGGAGGTTTCACTATTTTAATGATATTAGGGATCAAATAATTTTATCATAATAACCTAAATGGTTTAATTTGTTCAGTAAAGATAATGAAGCGTAAAAGACTATTTTTATGATTTAGATGAAGATTGGACCCCATTTTAGAATAAATCAGTGCATAAACCCTGATCATTTAAAAATGTTCAGAACCTTTCCTCTCAGCTGTAATTTATGTCTGCATATAAAAAGTGGAACCTGGTTTTGTAGCGTGGTGTTAGTAGCTAAACCCATATAAACCTCAACAAAACTGAAATGTAGATACCACCTTAGGTCTGCTCTGGAAGCCCTAAAAACTCAGGATGCTTTGATATGCAAATACCCACTTGGTACAGGATAATCAGTGTCTGTCCCACCTTCCTCCTGCCTCTCTGGCCTCACTAGTTGAATATGAGAACATTAAAGGCTTCAGGAGTCCAAGGGCATTCGGGATCATATCAGAAAGTCTTTTTCATTCATGTCGCAGGTTTTTGTGGGTTATTAAAAAGAAGGTTCAATTTAAAAGTGTTTGCTTTTTCCCCCCTTCACAATCAAGAACCAATCAGAGTTGGTGTGTGTCTTGCTATGCTATACTGAACATATACAGGATGGAGTGTTAATTTACAAAAACAGTGATTAATAAAATAAATGTCAGCCTGAAAATGACAGTGTGCATCTGTATTATACTGTAACTGTCAGATACAGTAACAGTATTAAAAAAGTTACAGTACAATGTTAAAAATAATACATTAACTAAATTTAACAAAGTAATGTGTTTTCTATGTTTTGGTCACTTGTCAGCCTTTAATAAAAATAGTGGTTTTATTAAAACAATGCACTTAAAGTCTGGTATGTCTTTAAAAAAATATATATATATAATAATATAACAAAATTAGCCTCCTCTACCCCTGCACTGTAATACATGCACTGGGAAAGGGGGCGGGACAACACTGCATTACACAGAGCTCTCAGTCTCACTTCCTAAATTTGCTTACAGTCGGGAAGAGAAAAGAGATTACCATTGCCTTGCTCCTTGGGTGTGGGTGGGTTGTTGCTTAATTGCAGTGGAGAAAATAGTGGTCAATTACATAACTATGCTGTTTGGTGGGATTTTCTAGATAACTAGACTGGTTGAACACAAATACTTATCTCTGGACAGGTAGCAAAGTTTTAATGTTGGCATTTCTACTCTGTATTTAGTGGTTTGCCTGGAGTTAAGTCTTACGAAATATAGCCCAGTCCAATTTTCCAAATCTGCAATTGCACAATGAAAATGCAGTCTCACACAACTGAGGACATGGCCATTCAAAGCCATGGTGTTTTATTCTGCCTAACGTTCAGTTTTAATATAAACAATAGATAAGAGAGGGGATTAAATTTGACTTTTAAAGAGAATCAGCCTGTACAATACTTTCCTGTGCTAATGCACTAAATAGGTGTTTCACTACCCCATAACTAGTAAATAGCTATAAGTTCTATTTGAGGCAGCTCTGACAAGTCCGTTTTGTGAAGCCAGTACAGTATATCCTAATTTAGACTGCACTGATAGCTATCCTCTGTTTGATAGATATACTTTACTTATATTAATATTTGATCTTTCTATGCTAATATAAATGTGTAAGATGAAATATTCTAAGCAGGGCTCTAGCTTCTGTGCAGTGTAAGCCAGTGCTTTGGGTAAACTGGTTTGGGACGTTTATATATTTTGGATACCATGTTCCTTCTTAGTTGATGGCATGTGACTTCAGTGCGTTGGATCACTGGTGTAAACAGCAAATCCACTGTGTGTCACAATGACAAGAAGTGGACACTTTATGTTCAGAGAGCTTAATATAGTTTAGAGTTACTGGTGTGAAAGTTGTTTACAGTATGAGAAGAGTTTTGAGTGATACGTTAGTATGCCCAGCGCTATCTGTGGGAGAAAGAATTGGAAAATGACAGGTTATAATTTAAGTATAAGGGTTACAGTTATTCTTATGAAACACATCTGGTTATGCTCTTTGACCCTAACAAGCTGGTGGCCAGCTTGCCACATATAACACAACAGTGGTACATTCATCTCATTTCTGCTATAGCTATCTTAAAATATGCAGCCTGTTTTTTGCAAAATCATTAAGCAGATCTGTGTTTTGTCTTATTGGTATGCACTGCTGAACCTCCACACTGTTTAATAAATCTGTGCCAAGAATTCACAAACCTTTTTCATTATAAGTCAGTTTTCCTCAACATGTTCGCTGCAGTAGTATAAAAATAAAATAGGATGGATATTTCCTAATTATATAGCTCTGAAAATAACTATTTTGGCAGTACCTGCTCTGCCATTAAAGAAAACATTTCCTGAAAATACAAGGTGAACTTGTCCTACTGCCTTAACCCCCGAAAAGAATAAGAAAGATGTAAAAAAATGCTTAGCTCATACCCTGGCTTCCTGCCACTTACTATAGGCATCAGTGACATCTCTGGGCATCACAATGGGATCCTGGGAAAGCCGGGGATCACAAATTTCACAAAAAGGTGTTCCTGCGTTGTGCAAAACCACATTCTCATTTGGGATCCTCAGATTTACCAGGCCCAACAACATCACTCTTGCCTAGGTGAGTGACAAAAGCTGCAAATTGTTTATTTTCTACATGTTTCCTTTGATGTTTTATCCAGTTATTGCTTTTAGTAAGCATTTTTTATTTAGGACTGGGGTTGATGCAAGATTAATAAACCTTGTATATTCACACAAGGTCAGCTTTAATTGTAAGTTGTAAATAAACAGTCTTATATATTTTGGGTAGTTTTTCAAAATAATAATTTATATAAATACAGGCTGCAGTGACGAGAGCAATGAAAGGTAGTTTCGGACACTGTGAGTGCTGCAGAATTAGTTTTAGTTTTGGACAGTGTGGATGAAGAGCTACATCCCATGTTAAGTTTTATAGCTAACAGATTATTGGCAAAAAAGTTTAGAAAGTCGGCACCACAAAAGCAGAACAAATTTAAAACAAACACTTTTATTGAAAAAAAACCACTAGATTCAGATTTTCGACTTATTGGTTCAAATGTCATCCAAGTTGGCTGTCTATAGAACCATATGAGGTTGTAGATATATGCAAATGATATTCACCAATATATGTATTAAGCCTGTATCTGGATCCCCACGAGAGAGAAATCAGACTGCACATGTGTGTTTAGGCAAACAGAGTTCTCTTAGCCGAGCACCTGTTCATGAGGAGCTAGGGCCGCACATCCAATGGTGTGTCCTTTCTGCCTTGTAGTCAGTATGGAGAGAGAGTCCATGGGAGCAGCATTAATCAAAGTAAGCATCCTTTTTGAAAACGGAACACAGCATTTTCATGTACATATAAACTGTAATGTTAATGGATTTAAAAAAAAAAACACATCAAAGGTTAACTATCCTCCATTTAACTAAGGAAAGTGTTTTTATTAATGTTTTGTACCTGCTTTTGGGATTCCGTAAGCCCCTTCCCTATCTTGGTGAAAACATTGTCCCAGGACATGAAGGGGAATCTTTCCTGTGGACATGCAGATAGCAAACAACTCCAAATCTACAAAAAAAAAAAGTTTTACCATGAGTTTTACTTTAACAAATGTCATCATAAGGTATAATAATTTTTTATGCTTGACAAATAGTCAAATTTAAGTCAAGGTACAATTTTATTCAATATAAGAGCTGCAATATTAATTTTACCAAACTGGTGTCTTATAGCTGAAGGTAAATATAATCAAGGTACTTTCCCTGATAGTCCCATCTTAATAATCCTTAGCAAAAGGTTAATGTGTATGTCAAGACAAAACTTTTGTCCTAGTTTTGGACAGAGGATTAGAATTCCTATTCAGTATCTACTGCTATCCAGGGCTTTGTTAAAAATATTTCTCTTCACTTCCTGTCGTGCTGGTGATGGTTTCACCAAACAGGAAGTGAGGACAAATCTGCAACAGGGACATCGACAGAAATGAAAAATCTGACAGTTATTATAGTCTTACCATTCTAAACCATTTTTATTTTTTATCTGTGTTGCTGTTGGAGAATTACCCTTATTTCCTGTCTGGTAAAGCATTTATAGCAGGATACAAAGGAAAGGGAAATTTCTATAACAGAGCCCCAGATAGCAGTTAAAACCTGTGGTATTGTCCCTTCCAAAAAAAAGGTTTGACTGGACATTTACTTTAAGGACACATTAAATTGCATTCAAAGGAGAACAGGCATTATCGTTGGTAAGGTGTGGAATTTGTTGTTGTTATGGTGGACCAATACAATTTTATTGCTACACTACTTCCATGAAATATAGTACAGACAGGTAGTGGAGCAGCACATGGACTGGAAGTATTGTGCTAATGGTGCCACTCGGCTCCATGCACAGTTTTCGGAGAGCTATATCCTGGAAAAAACAGCACTGAGGTAAGTGCAATTACCACATTTCACTTACCTCCTGGTGTTATCAGGAGGTAATTTATGTAGCTCTCCTTTAATCAGAAGTGTATGCAGCAAGAAAAAAGAAGGATGCCACCGTGGCAGAAAGTAAAGGGAATACAAAAATTTGGAGCTGTCAGAGGTGAGAGAAACTCATCTAATGGGGACACCTGAAAACTCTCTAAGATGGGAATACCATTTACTTTGGAAATATATGCTCTCATTCTGTCACCAGGACAGGAAGCAAAGGGAAATCTTCCCAGTGGGTCACAGACAACAAAAATATGTTAATAGGGGTTTTTAACACTTTTCTATGTAAAACAAAAATATGTTTTGGCTTTGCACACACTTTACAGACAGGACTAATTATTTTGATCAATACAGTATGTATGATGCATACTGCCACCATGTAAAAACATGCCTGCATATGTTAAGTCAAGATCATATTTTTGTGTTAGTACATCCTAATTTGCATTAGTACATATTTGTTGGTACCCTTCCATGAAAAAAAGAACCCACATTTTTATATAAACTAATTAGAAAAATGCTACACTACTTACCAGTCATTGTTTTTTTTGTCACATTTAATAAAAATCAGCCTTTACATTTGATTTAATAAAACCAATGAAAATGGCATGGACAAAAATGGTGAGACCCTTAATGTAATATTTTGATGCATTGCCTTTCTAGGCAATTTATGCAAACAAAAGATTTATCAATGATAGAGCTTCTGCACCTGCCAACAAGTAATTTGGTCCACTGTTTGTGTGTAAAATGCTTCAGCTGTCTTGGATTTAATGGGTACCTTCTCTAGACTGCATGTTTCAGCACTTTCCATAGATGTTCAACAAGATTCAGATCAGTACTCATAGAAGGCCACTGCAGAATAATAAAATGTTTTGTTCTTTAATTTATAGGTAGTTTTACCTGTGTGTTTGGGTGATTATCCTGTGGTAGGGCCCAAGGCCTATGACTGAGACAGAGGTTTCTGACACTGAGAAGTATGTGTAACTTCAGAATTCCTTGATAGTCTTGAGAATTAAATGTGCCCTGCAGGTGAAGCAAAGCAGACCCAAATACATCCAAGCCTGATCCATTTTATACAGTAGGTACAGTGATTTGTTCTTTGAAAGCTTCATATTTTTGTCTCAGATGTCCAAATGGCATTCTCTCATGTTAGCAAATTCTAGTCTGTTTTTTTTTACTTCAACAGTAGAGTCCTCCTTCATTGAGGAGTCTTCCTTCATAGGGTCTTCTTTCATTGAGCGCACTATCATTCAAAAAGTGAAGGATGCTTCGATCAAACACTGATGTACCTTGACCTTGAGGTTCAGCTGGTATATCTTTGGAAGTTTTCCTCAGCTCTTTGCCTACCATGTGAAGTATCCTTCTGTTCAGTCTGAGGTCAATTTTCCCATTGCTGCCATGTCCACGGAGGTTGGTTACACTCCCTTGGAGCTCAAAATTCTTTGTAATATTTGCACCTATAGTCACATGAACATCAAGCTGCTTGGAGTTGGTTTTAAAGCTTTAACCTTTGGCATGTGGGTTTATCATTTTCTTTCTGATCTCCACGGACAACTCTCTCCTTTTCTTTTACTGGTCCATGTTCAGAGTGGAGCACACAATGATTCCAAACACTAAAGTGACTACATTTCTCCATTTAAATAGGCCGATTAACTGATTACAAGATTGAAGGCATGTGTTATGGTAATTACAGAGAACAGTTTAAAATATCACTATGGTCTAACAAATCTGTCCATGCCATTTTATCTTTTTGCACACTTTCTTTATTCTTTGGCATGCCAATGGCATGCAGGTATACATGAGACGATTGCTTTTAATTACATCACTTTTCAGGAGGCATTGAAGCATTGTTTCTATTACCTGTAAGGGTACTAACACATTTGTTCATGTCTTTATATGACTTTTCATTATGTTACATATCTTTTGACTGTGAATTAAGTGGCTTGTTTTGGTGTCATCCTGCAGGAGGTATTGATCACTGAATTTTTACATCATTTTTTTTAGAAATAATTAAGCATTTACAGAAAGCATATTTTACTTAGTCCCTCGATTGTTCAGAAGGGGGGGGGCTTACTCTTTACCCCCTCTCTTCCCCCTCAAAGCAGGCTTTGACAAAACTTCCTCACCTCATGAATCATGAAGCAGTACTCACAAAATGTGTTCTGCTGGCAGATGCTGTGTATACTGCGAATCATTTTAAAATGAATATGAGAGGTTAGGGAAAAGCTTGATGCACAAGGCTACTTTCATTTATGCCATTTTATGCAACTGTATATGAGGATCATGTGCAGACCACACCTGATGTTAACACGCCGCAAGTCCTGGCATCCCAATGCAAGTGGGCTTCCATGACATTTGTATATTTTACTGTTACAAGTTTTCACTATGGAATGCTGTAAATCTAGCCATAAGACCCGAGCTAACAGCTGCACTTGGCATATGCCATATGATTGAATCCCTTGAACGTATACACACAAATGAACATCCATAATAGCATTTTCCTGAAACTTATATTGAGCTATGTACTAATACAAATCTAAAGTGCTTAAAAATGCTATGCAAATAATATATAAAACAATACTGCATCATATTCGCAAAAACAGTATGCTTCATTCCTGAAGATACCAGGATACAAAAATTATATGCCTGTTTCTGATATAAAAACTAGCCTACTATACATTTAATGCACAAAGTAACAAAATTCATCCTTGTGCTGCTTACCTGTGATGGCATGAAGCGGACAGAAAGCACAACGTTACACTAAAGTATGTTGCGTTCCAGCTTGTGTAGCAGAGAGATGAGCAGGTCAGCAAGGAGGCTCTGTATGTGAAGTCTACTGCTGAGGAGTTCAGCTTCTTGGCAGATGGAAATCTCAGGGGGGGGAGAAGGGGGCCCAGACTACGTGAGTGTGTATCTTCCCAATTTATCTTGAGAAAAGTGCCTGAATGTCTGTTTGCTGATGTCAGCAAAGCTGGAAGCATTTCTGAAGATATATAAAGTTCATGCAACGTTCTCTCTTTTTTTTTTTTGTATGTGTGTGCTTTATATAAGCGTGATAGTTTGCAGCTGTGATAATGATTTCCATATTCGCTATCTGTTTTACGGGAAGTTTTTCACTTTATGTTTAAAGACAGGAAATTCATTGACTGAAGTGATTTAGACTGTGCAGTGTTACATAAGCAGCTTTCTTCAATAAAAAAAATGTTTTCTTAAAGCTCAACTCTGGGCACCATAACTTGTATAACTTTCGGGTGCTTACTGCGTGTTTACCTCTGCTGTTAGGTTAACTAAGTGCTTTCTTAACACCTGTGAAAAATACTCATTTAGTTTACCCAGATAGTAAAACTCCAACTGTACTTCTGCCTCCCAGTGACATCATCAAGGTCAGTTGTGTCATCACAAGCTGTGCTTTGTAAATGGCTAAGCGCACAGAGTGGGCCGGAACACAACACCAGTGCTGGTGTCAGTAATAGCAAGTCAGCGGGAGGCAGCAGTACAATCCAGGAAAACCGGTAGAATTCTTTTTTTTACAGGTTTGTAGAAAACACACAAAACCTAAACAGCAGATGTAAACACATGGTAAGCCCTTGAAAGTTGAAAAAATAATGGTGCCTAGGGTTGGCCCTTAAGTACGAATTCCTAAAGCTGGCCATACACAGCAAATTTTGGCCAGATCCTGATGATTTTTCTATTGACTTTTGTCAAAGGAACTGGTCCGAACATTTTTGGCCAACGGCACCTGCATCAAGTCAGATGCAGGTACAGTTCGGGGATGTAGCAGCTGCTAGAGTAGCAGCTTCTGAATAAATAGCCGGCTACTGGGATTCCTCCATCCATGCCAATTAGTGTGGATGGGGGAATCTATGGATTTCTCTCAGCTGAATGAGACAAATTTGAAGACCAGCTTAAGTGTGGTAACTCATTGCAAAGAACCAGGATCCACTCTATTGAACTTTACTCTTACAGTTGACCACTACACGATGCACACTGATTACTTGCAGAGGTCCACTGAACTTAGGGGCTCTTTACTAAAAAGACTGAAAAACATAAATACTGCTCTTCCATTTGCACTTGCTATGAACGTTTGGGGTTTTCCTCATTTTATATTTCTTTGGCATTATTTCTTTTTGAAGAAGAAATATTTTTTTTGTAAATATACTCATGAATTAAAAATGTCTTTTATGGCAGCTAAATAAAACATCAATGCAGTGTATTTATTTTTATTTGCCACCTGTTTTGGTGTTCACAACTTCCCCTATTATTGTTTTTTTAATTATTTACCTTTGTAGTCTAAGTAGTGAATTTCAGATAACTGCATACAAGCTCCAGAACAGTACTACAAGCTGCAAAGTTATGTTTCTGTACATACAGAATGTTCTTTAAAAAGCAGGCCGATACTGATGGGTGGGACACAGAAAAAAGGGATAAAATACAAGAAGGTGTAATAACTAATGAGATCCTAATAGGTTGGACTTGATGGACTAATGTCTTTATTCAACCTCAAATACTATGTAACAAATGTGACAGTTTTACAAAAGTATATCATATGAGAACTGTTACCCGTAACAACAATCCCTTTCCTTTTCCAGCCTTCATTGAAAACAAAACGCGGAAGCTATTTGAATGCTATGCTAAAAATGACAGATCTTATTTTTGGACACTTTCTTAAATGTGCCTTACCACATATGTCCTGCACAATCCAAACTGAAGTGATTGTTTTAGGATTCAAAATTATATTAAAATTAATTTGAGACTGTGGCATGTAGTGAATCAGCTTATAGTCACTGCTCAAGGAGAACAGTTGTAGTTCTGTTCTTAGTCTTGCACCTTGTAGAATTTTTAATGATTGGATTTCAGTTTACGTGGCTGTGATCCTTTCTGCATGCTGGTTAAGGGGTTAGTATTGTCATCTTGCAAAATGTTCTCCTTTGGGTCGACTTGGGTTTTGTTCCACTGTCCAAAGGCATACTGATACTTTAATTGGCTTTTCTCCTAAATGGCCATCGGTATTTGTGCATAAATGACTGAGGTTGAGAGTCTTTGGATTTTAAACTGCTTTAGGGTAGCTAACAATTTTTATTGTTGTCCATAAAATGCTGTATAAGATGGCAGGTTTGTATAATAAAAGGATGCAAAATTTAAGCAAAATATATTACTGGTGGGAAAACAAAATGCAGTGTGCTCTTTAGTGATGTTGTTTAATAAGGCTACACAGGCTGAAAACATAATCAGTTGGTTTACAGTTGTATTTTACTCTCGTTTCAGTGTTCTGTCACCTGTGGAAAAGGGATAAAACATAGGGATGTTCAATGTATGCTCAATGAACAGCCTGTAGAGGACTTACATTGTAAACATAATAGGAAGCCTCGTGTACAGAAGATGTGTAGGATGGGCAGATGTCCTTCGTGGAAAACTGGAAAGTGGGAAGAGGTAAGACATGTTCTGCCCATTGTTATTATTATTTACACTAGAAAAAGTTTTTGCAGAAACTGGAGAATTAAATATATGCTTCGTATATCTCTCAGGAAACCTGACTGTGATTTCTTTGTGTTTAAATTCCCAGGCCAGCATACATACCACAACTATTACTAAAGGGTCTCCCTTCCCCTGTGGCATTTATAACACATTTGATGTTATGGATACACCCAGTGGTGTATTCTGGTTTGGGGCTGCCCTAGGCAAGACGAAACTAGGGCACCCCCACACCCCCACTAAATCTGCACGATCTCAGGGGGGCTGTGCAGGATCTATAGTGGGCTCTGCCATAGAGTCCACCACAGATCCTGCAAAGCCCCTGAGACACTGCAGAGCCCTGCATGATGTGTGGTGTGCTCTTCCCAACATAGACCCCACCACAGATCCTGTACAACACACCCGAGACTCTCAGATGGGCTGTGCAGAATCCATGCTGGGCTCTGCAGATTCTCTTTAGCATGCACCGGCTTCCTACAGCGCGACGGTGCCCTGGCCCCGTCCCTTCCTGATCCAACGTCGCCCCGGCCTCGCCCCACCCCCTCCTGCTGCTTATGTCAGGTTTTCATCCCAGTGAGTTTTCCCTTCTGGTAAGATTCAAACTCTGTATTGGTACTGGTGACTATTATTACCAGTACAGAAAGGTGATAGGAAAATCAAACTTTTACAGGTGTCACTATATCAGGAGATGAGGGGAAATCTTCCAAAGAGGACACCTGTTCTAGTGACAAATGTGCAAGGGGGAATTCCCCTCACTTAGGAGAGACTTAAGTCTCCAGGATGGAAAGTAAATGGAAATATCCTCAATAGGACACAGCAAAAATAAACTGACACCATTCCCTACTCTGTTCCTAACTGAAAAAGAAAATATTGTGCCTAGACATACACTCTAAATTTCCAAACTTAACCAAAACTATCCTAAGTCTTGATATTGAAGTCCCCAGAAGATCTAAGAAGCTTGTGGGTGACTTCGCCCCAAACTCTAACTATGTGATCACTCTTGGGGTGGCCACAGCATGATATTTCTAGAACATTCAATATGGCTTTTCTTTAGGATAATAAAATGAAAAAAACGACACGTGTGTCAGAAGAGAGTGCAGCGTTCATTACCAAATGGTCCAGCAGTGATCGTTTCACATTACAGGACCACACCTGGTCTTCGTGTTTTAATATTTTTCTGGAACTCACTGCCACAGGCGGTGTTTTCAGCAAATAATGTGGAATTGTTCAAGAAACGTTTGGACGATTTCTTAAGGGACCGTAATATACAGGGGTACAGGTACTCCTAGAATGAGATCCTAATAGGTTGGACTTGATGGACTGATGTCTTTATTCAACCTCAAATACTATGTAACTATGTTAAAAAAAGTTTTTAAAAAATGGTATTATACCTGATTGAAAAACTCCCCCTTTACTTATCTTTTCCCTAATCAAAAAAATCTTCACAATATTTTTTTTCCCCCAAATATCTTTTTATTTTAAATCCAACTTAAACACCTACATCATAATGTCATAAGCATTTTAACCATCTACATCCTGCAACACATCTTTACAATACATACTTGCCACATATACTTTTCTTCTTTTCCACTTCCCATTTACTTAAAAACAAATCACAACAACCTTCTATCCCTACTCCCTCCCCCCACAATATTTTATTATATGTTCATTATGTTTAAATATATGGTGGTCTGGGAGGGGATTCTGATTCCTGGAATGGTATACATTAAGCTAGTACAACTGGCCCCTTAACCTTTTCCAGGCTATACAATGGGGCACCCCAAATGTACTGCTGTAAATATAGGGAACTATAATTAAAGCAGAACTTCAGGGAAAACATTCTTAACCCTTGCAGAGGGGCTACCCCCGCAATGCAAGGGTTAGGTGCTCGTTTGCATCTAGGTTAAAAAAAGTTATACTCACCTGATACTCGGAGCCGGCCAGCTCTTAGACCACTCCCTTCTACCTTGCTCCCCCTCGGCTGCAGCAGTCAAAGGATCCTCAAAGTCATCATGTTCTATACACTGTGCATAGGACGTATGGACACCATGGGACACACCAACGCTGCAGCAGAGGAGGAGACAGGCTGGTGGGAGCGCTGTCACAGTGAGTATAACTTTTTTTTTACCTAGACACAAATGAGCATTTAACCATTGCAGTGCGGAGGTAGCCACACTGCAAGTGGTAAGAATGTTTTCCCCCGGAGTTCTTCTTTAAAACAATATAGATTATTTTTTGATGAGGGAGGATGCTAAGGGTAGACAAGGAGGGTCGATCTGCTGCATTAATCTATATTCTCATGAGGATTGGCATCCTGGTTGGGGTAGACTTAAAGTTTTAAAAAACGTTTTTTCAAATGTAGTGGAGACAATGAATGTAATGTGCATATTTTATGTAACAGCAGTCACTGAATTGTAGAGAATCAGCCCCATGTAACACTGGTTTGCTAATCTGCTATTGGTTGTTATTTCATTGATCTGGTAATTCTAAATATGAATATGTGGAGATTTATATAAATCTTAATTCTTTTCTTGTGTTAGTGTTCTGTGACCTGTGGAGTGGGAATTCAGCACAGACATGTGTACTGTAGGATGAAAGGACAAGGCCGAATTGAGGAAACGTTGTGCAATCACACTGCTCGTCCAGACAGTCAACAATCCTGTATATTACCAGAGTGTATCCAGTATTATTGGGTTGCAGATGAGTGGCCTAGTGTAAGTGCATTTAATATGTCTGGACATCCCATATTTCCAGTTTCTATAACCTTCTTGGAAATATGTCAGTACTTTCGTTAATCCATTTGTATTTTAAAAAAAGTTTGCAATAGACATTACATTACGAGAGAAAACATAACAAACAGCAATGGGGGGAATTAATCAAAGCAATTGCGATAGTTTTAGCCTCTTAGATCATTCTTATGTGGATAAAAACATATGCCCTTTTCTAAACCGACTGACATCAATGTCATAGAAAATGGCTGAACTGTTGAAATTACACATCATAACAATTCAATTTCTGCTTGCTGCCTTGTCAGTTTGTAATAACCTTTCAACTTTAGTGATGTCATTGAACAGAATCACCTACAAATGTCTTATTGTTTCATCCATAGTTATAGTTTGCATTTGTCAATATGAATACACTGACTATTTTATTTAAAACAGGACAAAGTTGCAAATTTTGGACAAAAAGTATATAATGAATACATTGTGAAGAAGGTTTTAGCAGCACTCCTCTTGTCAGTAAAACATATAGAAATTGTATTGTGTTAGGTGTTGTTGCATTAGTGAAAGAATGTGTAAAGCATAAAGGTAGCTGTAGTATTTATTGTGTAAACTGCACTATTTAGCATGCCCATCATTACATTTTTTTGAATTAGTGTTCTGCAGACTGTAAACAGGAAGAATCCAGGAGGAAGATAAAATGTATGGATATCAATGGTAGACCAGTGAATGAATCATACTGTGATGCTGCGGCTAAACCATCTGCTACTAGGAAATGCAGTAATGCTGCATGCAAGTACATACTTGTCACTAAAGATGTTTCCCAGGTAGGTTCACATGGGATTTAAGTAACTATGCTACTCATAGCCTCAGCATTTATTTAATTGTACCTTCTTTAAGGATTATTTTATATATTGATCAGTACTTTTCAACAAAAGTAGTCAACCAGTAGCACCTTTGTTTTTTCTTGTATCTCCAGCTTGCATTTCAACTGATATCACAGTTTTATATATTTCCCAAAATGCAGCAGGAGAAGTGATACTCCTTAGCATGAGTTTGTACAAGTTGTGCCAGAAGGTGGAACTGGAAACTCCAGCTGTGAACTCATGCTGCTGTAGTTCCCAAGGATTGCAATAAGCTTAAAACAACATAAGTCAAAAACTAAAGTATCAGTTTTGGATTACCTAGGAAGAGCTATGTAACAATAACAAGTCACTTTTTTTTTCATTGCAAAGGGTGAAAGTAAATGAAATGTTTGTCAGTTGCATGTTCATACCTACCATAGTGATTCTGTCTCAGTACTTTTGGAATCAACCACTTACAGCAGATACAGTGGGGGGAATTTATCAAAGCAATTGCGACTGTTTTAGCCTCATAGATCATTTTTTGAATGTGCAAATCGTTTTAGCCGCTCCTTTTAACATGTGCGCCCATTTTGACCAGAGCTTGCACTATTTTCTCGATTGCACCTGTTATGCACCTAACAAAACAATCGCTACTGAAGAAGTCCCCATGACCAAGCGACAGTTAAGCTTTTTGCCTGGAGTTAGGAGTCTTCTTCCCTGGAGTCTATTTAATCTCATTTATGAACAACATTACACTAGCAACATAAATCTGGAGAAAATATATCCCATGCAACCATATGCGAGTTCAAACACTCGCAATAGCTATGATCAATATCCCCAGGTATTTTGTATTTTGAGGCCGGAAAAAATTAAATTAAATAGGTTTAATCAAAAAGTATGCAGTGCAAAGCAAAATGTTAACTTTAATGACTGCTTAATTAGCTTATACTTACTTTCCCACCTCTCTGCCGTCACTGGAAGCAAATAAAAATACCTGAAACTTCCAGTATGGGAAAGCATCTGACTCAATACTTCCATGTGACAGTGGTGGTAATTGCCCATTAAGGCACTTAGCCATATCACATTGGGGCAGGAAAAGAGTCCTTAGCCTCCATGTCATGACTAATGTTGCTTCCTCCAATGTAAGAGTGCTGGTGCTCAGACACCTAGGCATGTCACATTAGGGCTAGGAAACTTGGGGAGGGGGTAGAAACTGGGGGTCCAACTCACTATACCTTCTCATAGGTGACATTGCTGTTGCTTGGCCACTCACTCACCCAACCGTGTCACATTGGAGCAGAGAAAGTGTCTTCAGTCCTGTATTAACTCCAAGCTTTGACTTTAAATTTGCACAGGGCTACATTTTCATCATTTCAGGTGGCCGAACACACCACTTTACTCCTAATCCTAACTAAACCCTAAAGTTAACCTAACCCCTAAAAGTAATTTTAACCTAACTTGTAAAATAATACTTGCAAAGTAATATAAAACCAATGACTAAAATGTTTGTGTTCTGAAATGCTAAAATTTCTGCAGATAATACAAACAACCTAAAGTATTTCAGAATGGTTTTGTCACCTGTGTATTCTGTCAGTAAAATTATATATGATATTAATATGCTAACCTTTTGTAAATCTTTTAGGGTTATGTTATGACTAGTATCAGATATCATTTTGTGGGCTTTATGTCTTATCACCTGTAACCTTAGTTGAAGTGGTAAAACAAGGAAGCCTGCTTGTGGATATAGTTTTCATCAGTCAGCATACACCGAAAGCTGAAAAAAATTTTTTGGGTCACTCGTTTTCCAGAAGTACAGAAGACCTTTATGTTTATCAGGTTTTTGTAAGACATTTTTTGGTTGTCCTATTATACTTTGAAAATGGGAAGTTGGATAGATTTTGTGCAATTTCCTTGAAGGTACTAGAAAACAAACAGCAGCTGTAATGTCATGGTGTGTATTGGAGTAGTTGAAATGATGCTGAAAAGTGGCAGGATATTGAACCATCAGAGCAATAATAGAACGTATTTGCTGGATCCATGTGGAAAGTTTGTTTCATGTAAAACTGTGTGGGACAAAGAAAATAATCCAGCATATTTGTACAGACCAATTGATTGCACTTTGCTAGAACATTTCTGCAGCAAGCATTCACTGACAATTAATCTATTTCTGTTTTTCAGTGTTCCAGAAGTTGCTGGTTTGGCTACAAAAAAAAACTGACTTATTGTAGAGGAGTACTGTCAAGGCAAAATCAGTACGTAAATGGCTTACGAACTGCCAGTTATAAAAGCTGTCCTCTACGGCAATCACAAATTGATCACAAATGCAATGGAAAGAGCTGTGTTCAAACAGTTTTATGGAATGTTGGAAAATGGAGCAAGGTGCGCTATATTAAAAGCCCTAAATCTTTCAGACGTGTGCACATTGCTCTAAAATCTGTTTCACATGAAGAACTCTGAGTGAGAAGTAACTAAAAATGGTGCCATCACATCTCAGCAGTTTCCATTTTAAGAAGCATTGTTTTTTTGGATTGAAGTGCCTCTTGAGTGTTTTAATTGGGTGACTGCAGCACAGATGGCCAGAATACATGTATATGGGACTTATTTCAAAACTTTAAAAGCCAATAAGTAAAAAAGCAATAGACATATAAAATGGATTTGCCATCATTTGTGCACTGTTTGCAGTTGCTCTGTTATATTTGCTGGAACTAGACAAATATATTCGACATTGATCTTGTTAGTGAAAAATATGTTTCTTTAAACACATCTTTGTTGCTGATCTGTAAACACCTCTTTTCCCACTCTGAACAGTGTTCATCTGTATGTGGTATTGGCATTATCGAACGTAAAGTGGTATGCATGAGTGAGAACAACCATTCTAGTGACCTGTGCCCATTACATATGAAACCAAGATCCAGGAAGTCATGTTGGTCAAAATACTGTAAGTATTCAATTTTGTTTACAGAAACAGCCACTGGATGTCTTTAAAAATAAAAAAAAGCAAAAGGTCTTTTAATTAAGGCTGAAGTTTAGGGATTTAGGTGTGGGGGGGGGGGGGGGGCGGG
>NW_017306359.1:2411876-2425606 GCF_000935625.1 Nanorana parkeri | reverse complement strand
GGGGGGGGGGGGGTTGGCATATAGCACCAAACACATTAGTTATGTGTATTGGTGTGTATTAATCTACTGCAAGCTGCTGCTTCTTATATAAATCCTTTTTTCATGCTGCCTTCATAACTATTGGATGCTCACCTCTGCACCCCTGCATTCCTTTTTCTACATTGCTCACCTCTGCACCCCCTGCTCCTACTCTTCTCATGTCTGCACCTACTGCATCCCTCTTCCTACTCTGCTTACCTCTGCACCTACAGTGCTCGCCTCTGCACCCCCCTTTCTACACTGCTCACTTCATCACTCATCTTCCTACAGTGCTTACCTCTACACTCCCTGTATTCCTATTCTTACTCTGCTCAACTTTGCACCCACTACACCCACTCCATTCCTCTTCCTACACTGCTCACATCTGCACCCCTGCATTCCTCTTTCTACATTACTCACCTCTGCACCCCTGCATCCCTCTTCCTACAGTGCTCCCCTCTGCACCCAATGCATCCCTTTCCTGCATTGCTCACCTCTGCACCCTCTGTGGTAGCTGGTGCAGAGCTAAGCAGTGTAGTAAGAGGGATTCAGAGGGTGGAAGGCGATCCCTCTTTTTACATTGTTTACCCCCTAGTTTCTTCTCAGTTGCTCATCCTGTGCAGCTTACCTCAGGGCAGGACTCCTGCTCCTGCCAACGGAGACACCATTGACCGTGGGCAACATGGGGGCAGAGCCTAAGCACAGTCCAGACAAATAAGCGGGTCCCTGATTAGCCTGCTCAGTGGATGGTCCTGCCCACTCAACATAGTAGCCAGCTAATGAACAGACTCCTCTCCTCCTTACCTGCCCGAGCACTTAGATACCCATAGGGGAGGAGTCTGTCCATCAACTGGTTACTATGGTAAGTGGGCAGGACCATCCTCCTTCCTTAGAACCAGCCCGTGACCAGTTCATGCCTTCCTGCAGACTTGATGGGGACCCGGCACGGTAGGAGCCCAGAGGGCTGCCTGTATTCCCCTATCAGGGGCCTTGCATGTAACTAATGTGTTAGGTGCTGTATTCCAAAAAAACTACTGAACTTCAGCTTTAAGTGTTTGTATGATCTTTTTTGTAAACGGTTGTAGGAAAGGAAACCCCTTTGTGTTACATCATTGGGGGTTGTAAAGCAGACTTCCATGTTTGAATTAAGATGAAGATAAACAAATGTTAATCATATCTTACATAGGCACATGAATGAAATAAAGCTGGAGTAATTTTTGTTCTTTGGTCCCTAGATACATCCTTAAATAGAACCTGCCTGGATAGTAGTATAGGAGCTTCCACTGTTAACCTGTTTCTTGAGGTTTAGATTCCAGGACTGTCATCCCTGTATGTCATTTCACTACTAACTTGGAAAAAGCATGAGCATATCAGGTTATGAACATGCTTGTTCTAGTTTAGTGACTTACGCATTAGTTTACTTTTATACATATATAAATGTTTATCATTCTATAGATACAAAGGGGTTGACTTATTGAAGGCAAATAGGCTGTTCACTTTGCAAAGGAATTTTTACTTATCTTAGTGAATGAGGTGAAGCTGTGCTGATTTCCACCACCCATTCATGTGATAGCAAAAATACAGTTTTTATTTCCTTGTACATGTATTCTTTTCAAAGTCAATTTTCACCACATTCACTAAGCTAAGGGGATTTTTTTCTTGCAAAGAGAACAGCTTATTTGTCTTTAGTAAATCAACCCCAAAGCCTTTCATGCAAGACATGCTGTGATTCTAGATGAGCAGCATCAGATATATTGTAGCATCCTCTTGTTCCTCTGAGGGCTATTGTTCTATACTACTTGCACCTTTCCGACCACCCAAGGTATCCAACAAGTGTATCTAGGATCCACATTTCTTGAGTCGGTCCCTGACACCTTAGTCATGATTTTGATATTAGTAACACTGGCAAATCATGCAATAAGACCCTTTAAAGGTAATACATCTCCAGTTGCTTTATATAAACATGTAAAAGAGATCAGTTTAAAGTGCATTTCCTCTTTTGCAGCCAAATTCCACTGAAAAAAATGTTCTCTGTGTGTTTTATATATTTACATATATTACTTTATCTTATTTCATAATTTTTGCACAGACCTTTCTTTTGTTCTTCCTAGGTGAATACAAGAGCTGCAAGGAAATTCGTCTCCTTAAAAACACACAAGCCAATGGTGAATATACACTAAAAATGAACAACAGAAAAGTGAAGGTAAATAAGTGAAGGGAACACTTTAAATATTTAATTATACAGGTATTAAACCTAGGTTGAATTTAATCCCAGCTGTTGGCACTCTCCACATTTATTAAGTTCCCAAGTGCCAGGTGGAGAGGGCAAATACAGTCCTATGTAATGTGGACTTCGGGCTATCCCCACACTGCAAGGGTTAACTGCTCAATTTTGTTTGTGGTAAAAAAAAGTTATACTCACTAGACCATCCAAGCCAGTTTCTCCTTAGACCAATGTCTGGAACTCCTCTCCCCGTCTGCTTTTTTTTTCCAGCACCTAGACAAAAACGAGCACTTAACCCTTACAGTGAGGAGGTAGCACCACTGCAAGGGTTTATAACATTTTTAACCAGAGTTCTTTAATCATATAGGGGTCTATTCACTAAGCTGCCGAAGGATCTAGCCATAGCTTCGGCCCCAGGACCCTGCTGTACGGGCTATTCACTATAGCCTGTACAGCTCCCGAAGTCGGTCGAGCCGAAGGCATATGCTTCGGCTCGACTGAGCCGAGGTGAAAGCCGAAGCTGGCCGAACGGTCGGCCATTGGCCAGCCGACAGCCTGCTACTGACTTCTGGGCGGAGCCAGCCGTCATCTCACAGCTGGCTCCGGCCACTTGCACAGACAGATCAGTGTCCCTGGTTACCAGGCACCCAGGGACACTGATCTCCAGACAGACCAACTCTCCCGGGCGCTCCGGGAGTCTTCCACTATTAGATAGAGGCTCCCGGCCCCCCCGGAGAGAAACACTTTCTCCCAGAAAGGTTTACTCTGCTCGATCAAGCAGAGTAAACCTTTCCCTGCTCTGTTTTTTTTTTCTTCTGACATCTGAGCCGTTGGCTGCCGTCAGAATTAAAAAAAAAATCACCATAGGAATGCACAGCTAGATTCCTATTGGCTATTTCAATTTGCAATAGCCAATAGCAAACTAGCTATAGCACCTGCCCACCGCTGCTGCTGAAGTTCTCCATCAGGTCCCCTCTAGTGATTGACAGCAGCAGAGGGCGGGTGCAATAGCTAGTTTGCTATTGGTTATTGCAAAGTGAAATAGCCAATAGGAATCTAGCTATGCATTCCTATGGTGTTTTTTTTTTTTATTCTGACTGCAGCAGAACCGCCCAGCCAATAGAAAACAGTTGGACGGAGCTAGCTGTCACTGCTAGCTCCGCCCAATCGTTTTCTATTTTATCTTTTACTACTTTTTTAAACTGTTTTTCTATTCTGCTCGGTACCACAGATGCACTGCTCGGTACCACAGAGGTACCTAGCAGAACAGCCCATCCGAATGGCGCTCGGCGTCATTCGGCTATTCACTCACTGTTGTTCGGCATCCATGAGAATAGGCCGAACAGCAGCGACTAGCCTGCCAGAGGTTCGGCTTAGCCGATCCAGATGTTGGATCGGCTGAGTCGAACTCCTTCTGCACTTCGGGTCGGCCGAACATGTTAAGCATGTTCGGTCGACCCGAGGCAACCCGATGGACGGCTGATTTCAGCCGATATTCGTCTGGAACCAGCCGTACCAGTCTGAAGTGAATAGCCGAACAGCGTTCAGCTCACTTCGCTTCGGGTCGGTTAGTCACTCGGCTGCCTACGGCAGCTTAGTGAATAGACACCCTAGTCTTTTATATAGAAAATGTAATAGTTATCTGACATGCATCAAAGATCTGCGTCTGCTCCCTCAAGGCTTATGGATGCGTGTAAACAGAGAGCAGCAAAGACGGTAAACATACAGCATAGTAGAGAACCAGCAGGGACCAATTTACCAGCTGCATATCTTCAGTTTAGTAACTATGGTGCACAGAAATGCAATGATTGGGAGTGCTTCACACAGTAATGGTTGGTTTACACACACCCTAAAGAAATGGCACAGACTCTGAAACGTGTCAGGTTACATTTAGATCTTTAAAAAAATATTACACACGATTAAAGAGAGCAATGCTTTTTAAAATCTCTTTTTTCACATCCTTCTCATCAACACATGAGAGGTGCCTAGACCTTTACATGGTCTACTTAGCAGCTCTCTACCTGGACCTTATGATAATACAACTTTTACCTCCACATATCCCTTTTTCCTTCTCCAAATCAATGAATTGTGAAGTCAAAACTGCAAAAGTTAGAAATCGATCAAGACTACCTGTGTTACTAATGTGTGAAATATTACTAAGACCTGGATTTTTTAGTAAAGAATGGGAAATTCCAATGTGTAGCAAAAAGTGAGAGATAAAGAGTGGCTGACATATTTATATATGAGAAAAGATTCACTGGCTGTTTAAAAGCAAACAGTTATTCGGTGCATACATGTACTGCTTTATAATGAATAATGCTACTCTATTTCCTTTTGATTTTTTTTCTTGCAGATCTATTGTGCAGGCATGGAGTCAGATAATCCAAAAGAATATATAACCCTAGTTAAAAGTGAAGCTGACAACTTTTCTGAGGTGTTTGGATACAGGTATTTTAATACTATATGAAAAATGTTACTAGGATCATTATAACATAACTTGGGAAAGATAAGGACGGTGTAACCTGTCTCATATTCACAATGTTAGAGTCATTATTTTGGTTTGACTGAAAAGATGAACATTCTATCCAGCAGGCAATGCCAACAGCATAGCTAGAATCAATTTCACTGCTGCTGCTTGGTGACAAGTTTGGGAACTTGAATACTGTTTGCTACTGTAGCTGATACCATGACATTTTATTGTAGGTAGAGGGACTAAAAAAAATCCTTAATGCCTCTTCTACTGGTATTCTTTTTAACTATTAAATTATATCTTAGGCGTTGGATTTTCTAGTGCTCAGGATTTCTGAACAACCCAAAGAACAAGCAGGAAAAAATGGCTAGGTCTCATATGCCTCAAAGATTTCCACTGTATTATTTTGTCCATGGTAGCCAGGGGTAAAAATGAGGGTGGGAGCTAGGAAGACAATGTTTGCTATTACATATTTAGATGTATTTAATACATATACAATTAGGTAGATTTATAAGATGTTGCATGCACTTGATTGAGTACCCCCTGTAGTAGGTGTATATTAAACTTTATATATTTTAATTTTACTTTTTAATGGTGTCCCTTTAGATTGATATTTAGAATATTTAGAATTTGCTTTCTACTTTACACTGTTTAGGCTTGGACTACATTTGTTTGCCCCCTGTTGTCAGGGATTGAATCATTCCATAATGCTTATCTACAGTATTCATTACTACATAATTTTGCATCGGTCAAGTAACTCATATCAGTATACTATGTTTTCACATGTAAATTCTAATAGTTATATCTTTATAGGCTAAAAAACCCATATGAGTGCCCTTTTAATGGGAGCAGAAAACAAGACTGTGTATGCAAAAATGATTACCTTGCTGCTGGCTTAACTGTCTTCAGTAAAATACGACTGGATATAATCTCAATGCAAATCAAAAGTGAGTTTTCAAATATAACATTTATACTTTAAAGCAAACCTTACCTGAGATCAGCATGGGAACTGCTATTGCCAACCTTCTTCTGAAAATGCTACGTTCCTGTCTGTTATGCTGGCACATTGGCTACAGTACTTTCTGAGACACTGACCTGGAACAAATATGCAGTTTAGGAAATTCAGGTTAAAGTAAGACTTCCTTATCAGCACTTATTTTGGGTCAGCAGCTGAAAACATTGAAGCAAGAAGCAGGCGACTCTTATTTGCAGACTTTTCAGGTGCTACATCAATAAACCACTTAAGTGTAAAATATTATTTTAGTTTTAGTCATCATGTTTCCTTGGAAACATTCCACTTGGAGTGTCCGCCAACATGACTGGTGGGTTCACTATCTAAACACATCCACTAGTATCACAGCATACCTTGATCTTGCCTCCCTTTTGGGGTGGTAATACTGTTCAAGTTTGGATATCTTACAACTGCATGGTGATCTAGACATCTGGGAGCTCCTTGATTGCTCCATGATCTATTGTAGTGAGATTTATTGCTATGAGGCTGTGAAGTAACTTAATGCAGACCTCTTATCCTCATCCCTGCCTTCTATTGATGGGAGATTTGATCTGTATTATTGTTCTAATATATATCGATCTACCACACTTCCTGAGGAAGCATGTGAAACGCACTGAAGCCATTGTAGTGTCCTCAACCCCTACTCTCTTGAATGTTATCCATCTGAGTGAAATTGTTCTATTGTACAAGCATTGTGTTATATATGAAGGTCATCAGATTGAGGAGTAGAGAACACTAGGCAGTCGTAAATTGGATGTTGAGGATAGGTATATGTAAGGGGAGAGGTATGTGCTGTAAGCAAACTTGTAAGTTCTTATGGATGGGATGCTCTAACCAAAACGCTAAAAAACAACTCTCATTTGCAGAATGAGAAGCCATCATTGACAGCTTGCATGTTCTCTTAGAAAAGTGTTCTTGTAAGGAAATGGTGTAGTCTTTTCACTTCTGCACAAGTGCTTTTGCATTTGAAATCACACTGTCATATAATAGAGACATATAAAATATAATAGGGTAAAACGTTACCTTAACAGTGCAAGAGAGACAACTTCAATATATAAATAGATATTATGAAACAAAATAATAAAAACCTCAAGAATAGAGAAGCTAGAAAGGTTCTCTGTGGGTGTTTATTTGTCTGAATTGTTTTTTGTTTTTTGCATGTATAGCTACAGATCTTCTGTTTGCTCAAACAATCCTTGGTAGAGCTGTTCCATTTGCCACAGCAGGTGACTGCTACAGTGCTGCCAAGTGTCCACAGGTACGTCTACTCTTTGTTAACGTCTTCAGAATATTTTTATGAAAGAGAAGAGAGGACACTGGAACAAAATCCATGGTGACAGTATTATCTACATACATACAGGTATTAATGGAAACCTGTAATGACAGAAACATGGAGGATGCATTTGATAACTATTTATTCCTAAAATGTTATTTGCCTAAAAAAGTGTGTCTAATATTCCACTTTAAGTTCTGAATACACTCTTCTAGATGTCTTTAGAGAATCCTGATACTGTTTTTACAGCCTAATGCGTATCAGGATGACAGCCCCAGAGTCTGCATCTTTGAAAACATGCCAGTAGTGGCAGCTTCCATATACCGTATCTATTTTTCATAGACCCCCTTTGAAGAAGTTATATTTTTAAGTGTTTTTTTAAACTATTCTGAACTTTAAATGTGCCTCACATGTTTAATTGTTTGATGCCTAGGCTACAAACACTATTAACTTATCAGTATGTCAAATAAAGTTAGTACAAACAGCTTCCATGCAGTAAATCTATCTTCACTTGTTTCCTTTGAAGCATTTTTCAATTTTTAGTGTTTTCATTACTATTCCAATCCACAAATACAGAAATGTTGTGCAATGTTCTTTTATGCTTTAGCCTCAGGTTTGTCATATAAAAATGTGTCAAGCCCATTGGGAAGTCAACCATGGCTTCCAGAAGCATTGTTTCAGTAGGTGAATGGTACCATATTTCTGTTGTAATTTTTTTAAAGAAATTTGAAGAGTAAATAATAATATTGATACCTTTCTGTGGCCTTTCTTCTCTTTATAACAACTAAAAAGCTAAGGCTTGAGCATACCAACTCTGTGTCTACTTTTGTGAAGAAAGAAAACAATCAGGTCTTACCTCCTTCTCCACTATTACAGGGGCAGTTCAGCATCAATCTCTCAGGAACAGATTTTCAAGTATCAGATGCAACCAAATGGATGGCTCAAGGAAATTATGCAACTGTCAATGTGCACAAATCACAGGTGGGTTTAGGCAATTACGTTACCAAAAACTCTTAACACAAACAACATTTAGAAACATAGGGGTTGATTTATTAAAGGAGTAGAGCATGTTCACTTTGCAGAGTGCATTTTGTGCACTGTGCAAGGGAATGTTCACTTAGCTTAGTAAATGTGGTAAAAATTCACTTGACAAAGAATACCAATTTGCATGCATGGAAAATTAAACAATAATTGTTAAACATTTTGCTTGCATATGATTAGAGGATAGAAGTCAGCAGAGCTTCACCTCATTCACTAAGCTAAGTAAAAATTCCCATGAAAAGTGAAAATTCCCTTTGCTATCTGAACAGCCTATTTGCCTTTAGTAAATCAACCCTATAGTATTTATTGTTGAATTTTGAAAACAAACTTAATTTTTTTAAGTCTTATCTTATAAGTGACAGTGTATACGGTTTTATACATTCTTGTTTTCAGCAAATAAAGTAGCAGTTCTTATCAAGATAGCATAGTATAAACATGTTATTGGTAAATGCATTTATCCTCATTTATCAATATACCTTTTGTAAGAACTGTCTGTTTAGCCACTTTGACAGTCAGAAAATATAAAATGAAAATGGCTGCTGAAAACTGTTTGGTTGCTTTTGGGCACTACAGACAGTTTTTATGAAAGGCCTTTGGATGTGAAACCCATTATTTGAGTGATGCTGCAGTAGATTTGAAGACTTGATTATTGCTACAATATAAAAAAAAACAAAAAAACATGCAATTGTTCTGATGCTTTGTACAACATGTGACACATATGTTAAGTGTGTGTGCTTTCTCCATAGGATGGGACTAAAATATATGGAAGATGTGGAGGCTATTGTGGGAAATGCATTCCCCATTCAGCTGTTGGCCTCCAGGTTCAAGTACAAGAACGTTAATGAAAGAGCAGATGGGTCACATATAAACACACTGATTAATCAAAGTGACTGTATATTCAAAGCATTTGTGACCGTAAAAAGATTTCAACCCTAATGTTGTCAAGAACAGTCAGCTGGACAATGCTATGGTTGGTAAAGTTAATAATGAGTGCATATGACTAGTAAATAGTCAGTGCCTGCTTGTATTGATGGTACACCGTTCAACTCAGCCCATTGTCATAATTGTCAAAGGACTGGATATATCTGATTTGGCCATTAACAATAATCACCAGATCTGATATACATTTGGTTACTCAATGACCAAGTAGAATAATTGGATCTATCATACTAGCAGCTTTTTCAAGTGGTGCTGTTACTTACCTGGGAACATTGCCTGGAAACATCATTAAAAATAACATCCCAGTGCTGCTGTAACAGTTAGTTTTTAATAGGCGGTTATGTCGGTTTTTATGGCAGTGACACTCCTCTTTTAGTATATATGTGGGAGGTTAGATGAATGTTTCTAGGCTCTCCGATCTGGGGATATGTAGAATATAGTAATCTCAGTATTGATTTATCGCCTAATAAGAAATAAATACTGTTGGCCATTTCTTAAATCGGTATTTGCTATAGGATACAAGACATTTCACAAAGGGCTGTATCTGGCAGAATGCATTATTTTAACTTGTATTTTTGACAATGACAATGAATAACAAAGATGAAAATGAAGCATATGGAAACTATAGCAAAGCAGGAGATCATGTTATAATTGTTCTTTACCTTGCTTGAGACAGAGATTGTTGATGCCCCCTGACTGAGATATATGCGGAAAATGCCAGGCTATAATCTAATCCTGTAGCACCTCACTTCTGTCTATACACTGCAGGGTCTTTCTTAAAGTGCATTGTCACACACTCACAGAAACTAAAATGACTGCAAGAGTGCATAGACGGTACCCTCCAAATTAAATTAGTACTATACTCTACATGATGCCCTGGCTCCCAAAGTTGCTATACAAATTCAACCTTTTCAGAAAGTACATATTCCAATTGGCACCCCCTACCAGCCCCCGTCACCCAACTCCCCAATTGAGAGTTCTTAATCATGGGAATTGTTTGCTCAGTAATGACTTGGTTTGTCCCATACTTGGAAGGTAGAAATTTCCAATGGGGTTGTAGGATGTAAGGTATTGTTTCACAATGGAGACTGCCTGCTGTGCACCTGCATTCTGTGATCCTGCTAAAAACCTTCAAAGCATCCCCTTTCTCTCTTACATACACTGTATCATTGCTCACAACATGGATAACAGGATGTGAGTACAGTCATGGACTGGTGTGAAAATCTATGTAAACTCTGTGCTAATAGGCACATGTTTGTGAAGCAAAAATATCTAAATGCAATTATTATTCCTAGCAATTACCTGAGACTATTATATATAATGCCTACACAACCCTTTGAATTATACTTAGGACTCATGTACTTGAGCATTTGTTTGTATTTAAACTGTTTTTTTTCCCCGATACAAGTCAATGTGAATGAAAAAAACATCAAAGAAACAGTTTAAAAAACAATCTCAAAAGCTCAAAAGCAAACGTTTTTTCTTGCAAGCATACTGCATTTGACTTGCTTCTGTGTCTGATACCTGCGTAAGTGACTACAGTTGTCCCTATAACCCTACATGTATTTGGAGTTGTCAGCAGCAAAGTGATTATATTGCTTCTAGCTATTTTATGTTACTTTAATACACACACACACACGCACACACACACACGACAAGTCCTAGATTGTTTAGCCTGAATGATTTGATCCAAAACTATGGGCATACCTTCTGGTATTCCCAGTTAGAACATTTGGGAAAGTCAAGCTATGTGCTTTGCTCCACCGAATCATGTTTATGTACAGCAAAGTGGCATCTCTTTTCCACCAGGCCTCCCCCTTTGTTTCTAAAAATTAAAAGGGCAATGAGATGGCTACAATTGGGACTGTTGGCAAGTATGTCTGAAATGATTTTCATAGTACATACCCTACCTCTTCAGTCAGTTCTTTATAAAGATATATTTACTTTATTGTATATGTAATATGCTTACATTTCTGCTTATATTTTTCTATTTATTTAAATTATTTTCAGAATTATATGAACTACTGCAAATGATGGAATATTTAGGAGACACTAGTTTGAAGGATATTATTAAACAGGCTTTTAACTAGTAAATCAGACTCTTATAGTTAGTCGTAGTTAGTCAATTTCAATTGACTTGTGTTCTGTAATATTGAAGACGTTTCACCACTCATTCAAGAAGGAACTTAGGTAAGCAGCAAAATGTCTTCAGCATTACAGAACATGCTCAGTTGAATGTAACGTACTACTACTAGCCCTACCATGACCTGAATAAGTGAGAACCTTCACAAACAAAGCAGAATCTTATTTTAAACAAGAACACACTAAAACTCGATGGTGGATTTATATCATCTATCAATTTTAACCCTTTCACTGCCTCCAACATATATCATACATTGGCACCAGTAGGCCCTTGTAAACTGGTAAATGTTTGTACCCCCCTGCCTGTCTTACACCCCCCAATTTGCTTCCCAGGCTCCGTTGCCCCTCCTGCAGGCCCGGGAACCTTTAATGTCACTTTATGTAATGTGGATTATAACATGTGTGCAAAAACAGCTCTAGCAGAGAAAGGGTTTATATGGTGCACTGGATTAAGTTTTATCAGGTCATATTCTCAGGTATTATCTTTCTTTTAAAAGGAGAGGTTTTTCGCTACTTTTAGTGTTTTCTCTCTACGCTTTTTAGTGTTTTCTAACAAAATGTGTTTATTAGACAAAATTACATAATGTATTATTACCTGACCTTTGATGAAAAGTAATCAACTGGTCATCATGGCAGCTGTTACCTAACAAAGCACTAAAAAAAATCTTAGTATATTTGCACTCTGAAAGATTGAAATGCTAGAGTTTACCAGCATTTTTAATCTTTGCTTGAAGTTAAACCAATTGTTGACAGTCATCTCATTAGCAGCACGTTGTTTTCCGTGCAATAAAAATAAGGTGACTGATAACAAGTGATAAACTCGCCTGTGTAGCATTAGCAAGAATGTTACCTTAAAGTACACGTGCCATAGGGGGGCTGCCATTGCTGGCCTTATTCTGGAGATTTTAGTTGCCTGGCTGTGTTTGGCTTCAGTATTCCTAAGTCAGTTACCAGGAACGAGCATGCAGCAAATAAAAGGCAGCGTTTTGTATCTTTATACTTTTCAAATTACTGAAGCTAAAGTACTATCATGACAAATAGGCAACTAGTATTTTCAAGAAGATATCAGCAATGGCAGCCTCCATATTTCACTCATGAAGATTTCCTTAACCAGTTGACATCCGCGGTGTTAAACCCCCTTCCCATCCAGGCCATTTTTCAGTATTCAGCGCTGCGGTACTTTGACTGACATTTATTCCGTCATGCAGCGCTGTACTGAAATGAATTTTATACCCTTTTTTGGGGACAGATAGAGCTTTCTTTTGGTGGTATTTATTCACCACTGGGGGTTTTATTTTTTTACTACGGGCGGACGGCAAGAGGTTAAAAACAAACCTGCACTTGCCTGGACTAGGCAGAGTAACAAGTTTGCTTGATTGTAGGCTCCACAAGGACTCTATACTTACCTTTATCATCCATTGCTCAAGTCCACCCCTGCAGCACCAGAAAATGCCTGCAGTTTTTCCTTTACACAAAGTGGAAACCTGTTTAGACCTACACACACTCCTCATGTCCCCATGTAAGATAACTTGGTCCTGGTTATGGGTCTCTTACAGGGCTGGTTTTAAACAGAATTTAACAAAATAAGACCTTGACAGAACTCAAAATGGGGACCCCAATTTAGCCTGTTTGGGATCAAGTGAATACAGTTGTCCCTATAACCCTACAGGCATCTGTTTGGGTCTCATGGGGGGCAGAAGACAGAGTGGCACGGACACTCTGCTGCACAGTGTGTCTGCTGGCCCCTTTCTGGCCAGAGCATCCTAGGTTACGAAGAGCTGTAAGGAGAGATGTAAAAGGGCAATGCACATCTCTCCACCCAGTTCTTAGCAATCTCTGGTCACTGGTTGCCAGGAGATGAGTGGCACGCTCTGGCCGGTGTCCCATCCAGCTCCTGGCAACCAGTGATGTCACTGGTTGCCTGATGATGCAATGGCCACACACTCCACCTACAGCCCAGTGCCACCCACCCCCACATACTTATAGTGTGTACCACCAGCTAATGACATTTGCTGTTACTTGCATGCACCAGATTATTGGCAAACTGTGCTGGTGGATTGGAGTGCAGGGTAGCTCAGGGAAGGTAAGTATAAAATTCTCGCGGTGCCTGCTTTTAAGGAAACCTGCTGCTTTGGCTAAACCTGCAAAATTACAGGTTCACATTAAGTCTAGGGCTACATAAGCAATAACATTCCTTTGCTAAACTGAGATCAATGCACTTCCAGTGACACAATGGGGTAAATCTCTCAGAAGCAAAGATGTAATCATATGTATAATTCTAGGCTACAATGGAACTCCACCCAGTGTTTACGTTCTGTATATCGCCAAAACAACAACAACATAATAATATATATATATATATATATAGGGTTACATTGTGGAAACAGTGCATAATCAAATGGGTCAAGCTGAGGATCAGCATTCCCATTTCGACCCGGTTGCAGATTTAAACCCATGTGAGAAAGTAGGTGGATCTTATCAGCACCTGGGGCAGTGATGGGTGAGAAAGAGGGAAAAGAGAGAAGAGAAAAGAGAGAAGAGAAAAAAAAAAGGGGAAAGGGGAGGGGGGTAGGGAAGTGTGGACAAAGTGTACAAGTAAAAAACAAAGAGG
>NW_017306359.1:2402657-2407615 GCF_000935625.1 Nanorana parkeri | reverse complement strand
CGGGCTATGGACCCGCCGATCGCCTATATGTGAAACACCCGGTAACGGGTGTGTGCATTTAGCGGGTCTTTTCTGCCCGTGCGTGCCCGCTAGGGGGCGCGCGCGAGCAGAAAAAAATTGCCGTCTGGAGACGGCAACCCGCAGATGCTGCAGTGCCGTCCGTCCGTTTTTTTACTACGGGCGGACGGCAAGAGGTTAAAAACAAACCTGCACTTGCCTGGACTAGGCAGAGTAACAAGTTTGCTTGATTGTAGGCTCCACAAGGACTCTATACTTACCTTTATCATCCATTGCTCAAGTCCACCCCTGCAGCACCAGAAAATGCCTGCAGTTTTTCCTTTACACAAAGTGGAAACCTGTTTAGACCTACACACACTCCTCATGTCCCCATGTAAGATAACTTGGTCCTGGTTATGGGTCTCTTACAGGGCTGGTTTTAAACAGAATTTAACAAAATAAGACCTTGACAGAACTCAAAATGGGGACCCCAATTTAGCCTGTTTGGGATCAAGTGAATACAGTTGTCCCTATAACCCTACAGGCATCTGTTTGGGTCTCATGGGGGGCAGAAGACAGAGTGGCACGGACACTCTGCTGCACAGTGTGTCTGCTGGCCCCTTTCTGGCCAGAGCATCCTAGGTTACGAAGAGCTGTAAGGAGAGATGTAAAAGGGCAATGCACATCTCTCCACCCAGTTCTTAGCAATCTCTGGTCACTGGTTGCCAGGAGATGAGTGGCACGCTCTGGCCGGTGTCCCATCCAGCTCCTGGCAACCAGTGATGTCACTGGTTGCCTGATGATGCAATGGCCACACACTCCACCTACAGCCCAGTGCCACCCACCCCCACATACTTATAGTGTGTACCACCAGCTAATGACATTTGCTGTTACTTGCATGCACCAGATTATTGGCAAACTGTGCTGGTGGATTGGAGTGCAGGGTAGCTCAGGGAAGGTAAGTATAAAATTCTCGCGGTGCCTGCTTTTAAGGAAACCTGCTGCTTTGGCTAAACCTGCAAAATTACAGGTTCACATTAAGTCTAGGGCTACATAAGCAATAACATTCCTTTGCTAAACTGAGATCAATGCACTTCCAGTGACACAATGGGGTAAATCTCTCAGAAGCAAAGATGTAATCATATGTATAATTCTAGGCTACAATGGAACTCCACCCAGTGTTTACGTTCTGTATATCGCCAAAACAACTCAGCCCATATGTCAATCAGCAACCAGTTAGTGAACTTCCTGATGATCCAGAAAAATGGGTGCACCTGCAAAGACGCAATGGGCTCTTTCACACCTGGGATAAACAGTTTGTATAAAATTTTAAGGACACTTAGTAAGAATCAGATTAACAGACTGTAAGACATTTCCTGTGTATTAACTGTGCCCTTATATGGTTAACTACCAAAACATAGCTAATTCAGAAATCTGCAGGTATTTCAGCAGTTACTATTAAATCAGAATTACAGTGAATTATAAAAGATTCACTTATTTCAATTTATTACATTTAGCTTAAATCAGCATATAAACTGAAGAGCTGAGCCTGGAAAAGGTAGTGTAGCAGGAGAATACATTATTCTGAAAAAATATCTGATGTTCTTATTTAAGCAACCATGTTATTTTTATAGGTGTTCATTCATTTTCAATAAAAACTGGATGGAGTTTCCATTTAAATCTGGTGCTAAACTTGTAATGATAAATGTTGATGTTTTGTCTAAAGTCATCTTCAGGAACAAATGTTTGCACTAAGTAAGATGTATACTTTAATATGAAGTGTTTCCCATTGTAAAACATTTGCATTTGTATTTGTAACTTATAAAAATATTTATGTGAGTCGCACTGGCTTTATCATTGCATATGTTTCTACTTGTTTTTTGGAATTAAATGGAAATACTGGAACTATATGGGTGTCTGTAGAATCGTATGCTGATGTGACATTCTCCTTCTCTTCTCAGCAATATTCTTGATTTCCATCAACCTGCCATGCCTTATTACTTTTCCCATTGTGAAGGCAGTATGTGGTACAAAAACTGAAATAGTGTCAGGAGCTTCACAGAAATGAACAGAATATTTTGTGTGACAAAACAGGATATTAGATATTTGAACATTCCACAGATAATCAAAAAACCCCAATGAGGCAGAAATTCATTGCTTACATACAGAAATTGGTAATGGACCTCAGATTTTATGATTTCAACTTACTGGGAAAAAAATTTCAGAGCTTCAGATAACCTCCATTTACATATTAATATAATATTATTTCATACACACTTGGTTTAAATAAAGAAAATATCCAGCATGCTGGTAGTTTTGTGACCAGTACCACAACATTTGTACTAAGAAAAAACTGTGAATATTTAGTGCACACACATGTGAGAGTTATGATAAAAAAAATTAAGCTACTCCATGTTAGCCAGGCCAATTTTATACTTCTAGCTGCCCTGGGTCACTTTCTTTTAAACCTTGTATTCTGCATGAATAAATTCCATGTCGCAATGTACAGCAGCAACAGTATAACTTTTAAAACGAGCAGTACCTTTTTAATCATTAAAAACTAGGGATGCACCGATAGCAGTTTTTCGTATCAAGTACGAATACCAATACTTTGCTTTCGGTACTCGTCAATACCGAGTACCGATACCAGGGCTTCCACTGGCATGGAGCCAGCTTCCCGGGCAATCTGATTGCCCGAGAAGCTGGCTCCATGTTGTCTGGCCGGCTTGATTGTGCTTGGCTGGGAAACCCGGTAATGACAGCATCCCAGCTTCAGCTTCTGCCGTTTTGCTGGCTCGATGCTGTTTGGTTGAGTAGCCAGCTTTGCGGCCAATCGGCATGGAGCCGGCTTCCTGGCCAGTCAGGAAGCCGGGAGGCAGATCATTACTCGCCGCCCAGCTTCCTGATCGCACAGGACTCCATGTCCCCCTACGGCACTGCCGATTAAAGGAAATCTCCCTCTGACCGGTAGTTCCAGTATTGGGGAAGGTATTGGAGCATATAGGCGAGTATGAGTACTCGCCCAAATACTCAGTATCGGCACCGATAGCTAAACTAGATTCAATATCGGTGCATCCCTATAAAAAACAGTCCTTAAATTTAAAAAAAGTTAATTTTCCTAGGATAAGATGATGTCATCAATCTGCTTCAGGCAGGAATAAGCATGTCTCCCCTCCCTAGTGTTAAGACTTCAACATAACGTAACTGTGAAGCAGCAAGTCACTGCTTCTCAAAGTGAGAGAAGCAAATCACAAGGTGAAACGGATCAGTTACAGCTGATCTTCATAGAAATCAATAGTGAATAATTGTCAAGATCAAAAATTCACCATTTGAAAATGACAACGTTTCCGGGCAATTGTTGCCAGTGAAAATAACATTCTTTATATTGTAAATACAGCAAATGTTACCGTGACCTGGATTTTCTTTTGAAGAATAGGAAATCCAAATAGTGGGTAAACATTGCAGGGGAAGTTTCCCTTAGCTTGGTGAATGTGGTGATATTTCACTTTGCAAAGAATACCCAATCACGAGCAAGGAAAATAAAAAAAACTGTATTTTTGCTTGCACATGATTGAATGATAGCTAAGGGAAACTTCCCCTGCAAAGTGCAATTTCCTTTACAAAGTGAACTGCCTACTTGCCTTTAGTAAATCAACCCCAGAATGTGATGCAAATATAAAAATGCTAAGTAAGAGAAAGCAAATTTACCTAATTTCACAGTTGCACCTTTTTTTTCATGGCTTCTTTTTGTTTGAATGCGTGATTATGTAATTGTTGAAGGATTTATAAAACAGATATATTATATTATGTTACATTATTAGAGTACAGACCCTTTGTTCATGCTGCATGCTTGCATTTTTTGAAGTGTTGATATGACCTAGGGCAGAAAATGCAGACACAAATCAAACCTAAAGGAATTTTAGATACTACGAGGGAAACAATCTCTACAGTTTGTTCTGCAGATGTCTAGGCTGTGCCAAAACTTCTAACAGTTAGAAGTCTGGGTTACACAGACCCTGATACAAATATATCACAAAATGTAGATAGTAGAAGCTTGACATCCAGAAATGACCTTAACAGCTTTAGCAATTTTACTAATACTGTGATTGGCACTGCAGTTTACAATATACTTTTGCATGCAAAAGTACATACAAAATATTTGTTTATTATCTCACGATTTAAACACCCCTGCTTTCCAGTTTAACTAGTCTATCTCTCGCCTGCTCACTGTACTATGCTTTTCTACTCCTGTAAGCCTGATTAAACCCCTACAGCCCCCAACACCCAAAACATGTAAGAGTAACAGCAGATAGTGCCTGTCCGGTGCATGAAGAAACTAACTAAGTTCCAGCTTAGTTGTAACACATGTAGAACCCCCTTACCCCTGAAAGGTGGGTGACAACCCCCAGATGGCTAGCATCTCAAACCTCTGCAGAATCCTTGACTTCTTGTGAAAGGAAAAAATTGGGCAACAGCCAATTTAAAATGCTTAAAGAGTTTAATGAATACAGTAAAAACCAAAAAAAGGCCTTTAAGCCAGAGCTGGCACTCTGTACCATTTAGACTGTTAAGCAACTTTAGGCAGCACAACAACCTTTCAGAGAAGCAGTCAGACCTTCCTGCAATGCCCACTGGTTGCAGCCTGTACCCAGCTCTCCAGGACACTCTTTAGAAGCCAGTTATCTGTTCAAGAATCTCCACACAGGAGCATCTATTCCTGTTGGATGAACCTCCAGCAAGGCAGCACAGGTACTTAAGGCATAGGACCACTCTTAGCACAACCATCCCCAGACAGCAGGCCTGGAAGGCAAAATACCTGCAACACAGCCTCCTTTCCTGGAAGCAGCCCAGTAGGCAAACATTGTGCATGGTCAACCCAAATATTTATATCCTCCCACACAGCATACACCACTGGCAATAAACCTCCTAGTGATTTTACAGATAGACATAAATATTCAAAA
>NW_017306359.1:2377816-2402639 GCF_000935625.1 Nanorana parkeri | reverse complement strand
GGGCACAATTTACATTCACATTTTGCTGTTTTGGCCCTAGGATAAGTGTTATAACTGATGGATAGCACACAAATATTTAAATCCTTATGAAAATATTATCTATAGAATACCTGTCAAGAAGTATGAAAAATATGTACGCCTTCCAAAAATGCTAGTTTCCTGACTGTCTTGGTAAAGCATAGACTTTGATATTTTCTACATAATATTTTTGACATCGCTGTGTAATTGTTCTGTCTTGGTTCGGAAATATTGAGGCCAGGCAACTAGCATTTTGAATAGGGGTCCAAAATGGCATCTTAAATAGTTCTCTCATGACATGAGTAGGTAGACTACAAATGTCCATAAACTAGGGGCATGAGACATGTCTGGCAACACCACTGTGGGTAGCTGCATACATACTGTACCTTCCACTGCCAGGGGGCGACCCTTCTCACAGTATATCTGAGAAGCCACTCTCTAGTGCCATTACATAAAGAACCTAAATCTAAGATTTAGGTTTTGAATATTAGAATGCCTCAGAATTTGAGTTTATAGCATCAAGGTGCTCATATATTAAGATGAGTTATCAGATAAGTACAGATAGACTATAATATTAAATGCTCATATTATTTTATAAATAGTATTTACACATGGCAGTATTACTTTGGGCTCTACTGTGACATCATGTTTTTCCTAAGAAACTGGAACAAACAGTGCTTCATAATACCCACTTACATTTATATTGCTGGCCACTGAACCTTTTGGTTTGTTTAAAATGCTTGGTAGACTATAATGTGATTACATAGAATGTTATAGTTGGTCAGATTTTGACAATGCATTCTAAGTCCCTGTTCACACCTCAAAGCTAAGTGACAAAACGCTTAAGACAAGGAATCCCATTAATTTCTATGGCCCTTGTTCACACCCGAATGTTTTGACACAAGCAGAAAAACACCTGTCGCTGAAAAAGTGCATGAGCTACTCTTTCGCAGATTACAGTGCTTATAGCCCCATAGACTTCAATGGGAAACTTTGTGCAACAAAATGCTTGACAAAATGCGCACAAATGCCTTAAACAGGCATTTTCACGCATTTACCATTGAAGTCTTCGGGACCAAAAATTGCTGTAATCTGCCAAAAAGTAACTCATCTACTTTTTCCAGCGACAGGTGTTTTTCTGCTTGCGACAAAACGCTCAGGGGTGAACAGGGACCATAGGAATGAAAGGGATTCCTTGTCTTTAGCATTTTGTTGTGCTTCGCTTTGAGCAACAGAACGCCTAAGTGTGAACGGGAGCTAATGGACACGGTGTTTCAGCTCAGGTAATGACTATGGGCTGGCCTAGGTTCCATTCAAAGTGGTGGGTCAGTAGAGAACCATGACCCCAACTAAGTATTCTGGTTACCCACCCCTGGTTATTGAAAATGGATCTAAACCCAAGCACAAAAATGTAATACAGTGGTACATCGGTTCACGAACGCTTCTGTTTGCGAACAGGAAGTTCAGCAAAAATTTGCTTCTGTGCGCAAACGCTGCATTAAGTGACGAACACAACCGCAGCCATCTTCCCTGCTCTGACACATGGTCGTGGCTTCCTCTAGTCGAGATTGCGATCTGATCACAGTTTGATTCGGTTCGCGACCAATGCGGTTTGTGACCAGAATTGTGGAATAAATTAAATTCATGAACCGAGGTACCACTGTACTGTAGATTGCAGCTTACCATTCCCTAGATGTGGTGGCTGCATTAGTTTTTGTTCTTCATTCTGCAAGTAAAACACTTCCAGACATAGGGCAATAACAATTACTCACTGTACTGTATCTGTGGGGGAGCATTGCTTAGTATTTAAGTGCAGTACAGGCAGGAAGTTACAAGCTCATTCAATTTCTGGAATGTTCTAAAAAAAATGTCTTTGCACTTTTTTAAATGCTTTCAATTGTAGACCAAAATGGAGTAAATAAAAGGGTTTTAATGTTAGAGTTTACATACACTGTAATCCTTAACTGTGGTCCCTTTAGGGGGTGGGTGGCTGGTTCTGGACCACCAAAAGTTTTCTTATTACCATCTAATAGTGTGGAGATGCTAAAATATGTGGTGTTTAAAGACTTGGTTGTTGGCTTCTGCATGCCAAAAGGCTTCCACAGTCACCTTAGGCTGTGACAGAGCAGAGTAGGTTTAGCATTAAAGTGCCACACAGTAAACATGAATCAGATCCCTATACGGTGCTTCACTTCTAATCTTAACTAACGGTGACATCACCAAAACATCTCACGGTATATGAGGTTTAGTATAAGTAATGCTGCAGAAGACATGTCTGTGGACAAACTACAGGAGATGGTCAGAGGTTAAATTCATTAAAGAGATTACGGTTGGAGACTGGGAACATGTTAAAAGAGACTCCTAGAAATGCTTATTGCTGGGGTGCTGGAGCTGCACAACAAGTCCCAAAGTGCTGCTTGTAGCCCTTGGGCTTCAGGTTAGGCATCAGGGACTGAAAGTATGTGGAAGCTTGTTAACCAACAGAGTTTGGAAAATTCAGACACGTGATGTACTGAACTAACTGCAAATAATAACATCTTAGTTGTCAGCACAGATGTTATAAAACACTGCCCGCAGATGTTAGCAATGCTTTAAGATGGTGTGGCTCAAAAATAGGTTATTCATAGTGCATATGCTGCATAAAATGTCTTTGATGCACAGATGTTGACCAGCACAAACTATAACATAATTATTTTTGCTGCACACTGTGAAGTACATGTTTGCCTACTGTCAAATAAATTCACAACTTTTATTTGTCACAGATATTTTGGTGATACATTTAATACTAGAAGGTGCATTTTGTGGTGAGATATAAACAGAGCCAACTTTTATTTACCTCCCTTTCTTCTTACTTCAGATTGTTTTGACAGGCAAATCTTCAAAGGAAGAAAAACGTAAAAATTACAATACTCGAGCATTTTATCTGTTCTTAGAAGTGTATGGCATTCCTTTAAAATGAACACTTGAAAGAGATGGAAGGAATGCTGTCTAAAGTGTATTCCAATAAGATGTGAGCTTACAGAACTGTGTATCACTTTTGTATTTCTATCATGTTAGGTGTTTATGTTTTACAGTCTATGGCCTAGAAAAGTATGTAAAAATGTATTTAACTTGTCCTTAGGGACTACATATCCCTCTTACACTTTCAACAAATACATTATGTAGTCAAATTTAGCAATACTAGCAAAATGTTAATAATATATTATTGACCTTTTCATGCTATGCAGCAAACCCTTTATTTGAGTTAAATTTACCTTAATCTGAGTATTGTCTAATCCACTGTAGCCAGAATCTGGGTAGACCTTCACAGTGTGTGGGAGGTTTAATACTTACATTTTCAAGATGTCTACATGACAGTCATGTGATGCCTACAGGGGTATCTTCCTCTTCTTCCGGCTTTTTCTCTGGGCTTGGTAGTCCTCATTGATGCAGAGAGTAGAGCTGATGTGATGACATCAGTGCCACTGTCTGCATCAGTACACTGAGAATAAAGGGTGCTGTGGTGACTCAGTATTCAACCCAGAAGCCTGATAACATGGGAAGGTGGGTAGCACAGTATGAGAAAAAATGTTAACATTGTCTTGGGGACCATATAAAAATGATTTAGTAGTCAGATCCTCACTCTTAAAGAACATTTTTTTTCCATAGTTCTTTTTTGGGTCACGGGAGGAAATTTACTATGTCCTCCCGTGACCCAAAACTCAGCATATAGTGGGCTATTTCCCATTTCCATTTCCACCTTTGTAAGTAATTATCATGTATTGCGGTAATGTAGAGGTGCAGTGATAATGTATATGTGTGCATATTTTCATGACTCGCATTTTAGACTTTCCTCCTTTTTAAAAAAAAACAACCTATGTATTAAGAGCGCTACTACTGTTGGTATAAGGTAAATGAAGAAACTCACATTTGAGAAGTCCTTGGGGATTCTCCGGGGGTGAAGGGATGGAGTCCTTGGGGAAGTGAGGCACGGTGAAATGCAGTGGTATGGACGGCTGCAAGGATACGTTTAAGGAGAAGGAGCAGCTATCTCGCGGCGGGGCTCAGCTGGCCAGGCTGAGCCGTAGCGGCCAGGAGTGCTCTGTAGGGGGATACCGTGTGACACGTGCTGTCAGCGGTCGTCTTAGTCAGCGGGTGTAGGAGACCAAGCCGTGATGGCATAGAGAGTGTGCTCTCCTCTCAGAGTGTCACAGGGGGGGTGTGAGAAAGTTTCCAGTGGTGTGTAAGGGGTAGATTGCTACGCGTTTCGAGGCGCAAGCCTATTTATCAAGCTCGGGTGAAGGACTCCTTTTTTTAATGAACCTTTGATTAGGCCTCAAGCCTAAAAATTCAAAATGTTCCCCACAGGAAAATCAGTCAGAATCAGGGGCGTATTTACCGCGAGGCAAACTAGGAGTTTGCCTAGGGCGGCACCTTCCTGGGGGGCGGCCATAGTCAAACGCCTATGTTGTGAAGAGGAGGGGCGAGACGGAGCCTGTCTGTGTGTAGTAGTAGAGGGCGGCTTGCCTGCTTGTGAAGAGGGTGGGAGGACGGATGGAGCCGGACAGAGCAGCCGGCGGATGGGATCGTGACTCAGAATTGCAAAAATGGAAAAAAGGGCCTCAGTCATGAAGGGGTTAAGCAGCTGTCCTCCTGTCTGTTATTCATTGTACCATGATCAGTGAACAGCAGCTCTGCCTTTATAGACAATACACTGTCTGGGGGGGAGGGGGCTGCCACTCTGAATACTAATAAATGGGAGAGGTGAGAATGAGCTTGCAAAATACAGGCAGAAGTGTTTACATGAGGTAATGAAGAGGAAAGCTAACAAACAAAGTAAGTTTGTGGGTTCTTACAGAGCAGCTGCATATGCCCGATATATGTATACTCGGTGAACATTGCTGGCATGTTTTTCTTTTAAATACGTCTGCAAAGGTGGAAATGGGCTTTAAGCTTTTGAGAAGTTTGAATTTGAATGGTGGAAGTGACAGTGTCAACAGGGTGTAGTGGTAATTTCAGGAGTAAAGCAAATAATAATCTTTGTGAATTGGCCTTAACAAACAGCATACCTCAATATTATCTAGTATGCATGATGTAAATTCAACATCCATATATAACATTTTGTAAAAAAAAATCTAATTTTATTAAATAATGTAAATAAAGTAAATAATGCCTGGTAATGAAAATACCACATGCCATAGGTTTTGTGAACTGTACAAATGTATTTACCGGTTTCTCTATTTGCATGATTAAAACTAAGGATGCACCAAAATTTCAGCCGCCAAAACATTTCAGGCAAAAATGGTACTTTTGCCGAAAGTACCATGACGGCCGAAAATATGGCCGAAAATTCAGTGTATCCCTAGCTTCTCTCCTCCCCGCTGGGCGCCGGTCTGTGTGCCTTCTGACACAGCGGCTGTCACCCAGTGGGGAGGAGAGGGGCCGAGCAGGTGGTGACAGCAGTCAGGACAGTATTGTCGGAATACGTCCCGGCTGCGGCGCTCTCAGCATATAGCGGGCAATAACCCACTATATGCTGAGTTTTGGGTCACGGGAGGACATAGTATATGTCCTCCCGTGACCCAAAAGAGAACTATGGAAAATAAATTGTTGCCGCATAGTTCTTCTTTAAGAGAGAGGGTCTGCCTACTAAAATCACAAAATGAGTGGCAGCACCATTGGCAAATATCTCAGAGATAAGACTCACTGCAGTAAACTTCAGTGATGTGCTGTGGATGCCTGCAAATTTTCTGCAGATTTTCAGCAGCAAGTGACATTTACAGCTATACGAGTAAGAGTATGAGAATTCTCTTAAGTCCTGTACACAATCTGTGGTAGCCCAGAAGAGAGATGTCAAACTTCTAAATTGGTTTTACAGTGAAGTTTCCTATTAAAAGTGCATGCATCTTTGTGAAACAATGAAAAATGAGGGTATGCAAAAGTTCACAAATTTTATGTAACAGACAATCTGGATTCATTAACCAGATGATCCTGTTTGGTGAGTAGACACGAAATTTCAGCAGAAATTATACAGTATAAGGTTTGCCCTATATACTCTGTTGGCAAATAAAATGTTTCATACATTATCATTTTTGCTACAAAAAATTCTGGAATGTATTTAGTCATCGTCTTAACAGGTGAAAAGTACCTTTTCAGTATTGTAGGTCTGGACAAATCTATTTTTATTGATTTTGTTATTAATATTGTATTATTAAAAATCCCTTAAAGGAGAACTATGAGGTGAGTGATTTACACTCATCCTCATAGTTAGTGCCGACGTGTGACATTGAAACTGTCACACGTCGACTCTATAGATCGGGAAGTGAGTAAACACATACCGTCGCTCACTCATTTCCCGATCATCTCCCTGCAGAGAGCGGTCACTGTCAGTCACCGCTCCCCACGGGGATTCTCCCCCTCCCCTCTCTGATCCTCCAGCACTGATTGAGTTATGAATATTTATCTGGCTCAACCATTTCCCAAGGTCCTTGTTCAGAGGTATGGTATGGGAAGATGATAGCTATTTCGGTCTCCTTTCTAGAGAGTTCTTTCTCCTCCTGGGTTCTGCCTGGGGAGGATGTATTCATAGAAGGATTTCTGCTTGGGGCTTACCTCTTTGCTTTAGTAGATATCTGGAGGATGTTGAGATGTAAAAGGGTTTTCTTGCTGAAGAGTGTTGCAGAAGAGCTGGGTAGAAGCTGCCATCTGGAAATTGTAAGAAGAATTAATTTCCCACAGATCAAGGTATCTTTGAGTGCTCTAAAAGGGTCAAGAACCAGATTTAGTAGAGAGATCCGCTGCAACATAAGAGAAATTGTGACTGCTCCTACAAGGGTCATAGATCTACCTGGCTGCTCTCACAGGGCCAGCAGTTATCTAGAGGCTGCTCTTATAGAACCCACCACTACTTCAAAATACCTGTCCTCTTTTTTGCTCTTTTAAGGTATTCTGCACCCCTAAACCCTCTCTCCTAGTTTTGAGTTTAACAATAAAAGGTATAAAGACTAAAGTGAGTGGTGCCAAGCATATTTTTTTACCACATACGGTAAAGACCAGACCCTGAAAGTCATTTTGCAGCACCCCAACTGGGGGAGTGCTACAATTACAATTTTTATACACGGGCTGTGGACATTACTAAAGATCACAATCATAATTTACACAGGGTTAAAAAAAAATGTGAAATGTCCCGTATGTTTCTTTTTTCCCTGGGCTGCCACACTTATATGTGCATATACAGTATCTATGGGAGGGTCTGGAAAATTGGATTTAGGCAGCTGACTGGCAAGCAGCCAGGTCACAACCTCAGCTCTGCAGGTATAGAATTATGTTTAATTAAATACATTGCTGTACATTTTTTTGAGGGGGGGAGGGGGGGTTGAAAACAAAAAAACTGCTTAGTTAAATGTTATTGTCTAGGATATCATATTCACAAAGCATTTCATACTGCATGTCTTTCGATATCCATATGGAGTTGACATTTCAAATCAAAGGTCCCACAAATCGAACATGCACACCCAATTATTTTTCCTTAAACATATTTGCTTAGTCCAGTCCCATACTCATGGGTTTGAAACCTAAGACTACTGTCTTTTGAAAAAGTATTTTTGTTTAGACTTTCTTCGTTGTTAGAGCCCTCAACAATTTCAATAATTTAACTACCAAAATATTTGAATATCTTTTTGTTATTATGGCAGCAAGTTTAACTACTCAGTATTAGAAAGTAGACCTTATTTTATTCATACATTCACATTTCATGAACTTCTGGTTGGATAATCTTCTCTTGGTTTTGTTTATGTTGGCTCTAATAGCCATAGTTTGTGTTCTGTTTCTGATAAATGTAACCCTGTACAAACATGGAGATCATGCCATACAGTATTTATGTCTGTATGGAATGCTTAAACACAAGCAGCTGTGCTTGCAGACAGCTATCTACTCTAAGCTTTTACTAAAGAAAAAAGGACTTCGGTGTTCAAGTCTGAAGTTTTCAAGAATATAATTCTTTCAATAATGAATTATGAAAATATATAGAAACATCCTCTAAGTTAGTAAAATCATAATGATTAATTTAGGGTTATCATATAAATGATCAGTTTATTCTTAATCTAGCTTTTATTGTTTTAATTTGTCTTGTGAACTGCATCTAAAACAGGTTTTTAAACAATGCTCAGCTTCTGCCAGTTTTAAAGGTCAATGCCACATGAATCTGAAGTGAAGGCAATGTAGTTTAAAAATGATAACCGCTGTTGTAGCCCTTTTTCTCTAATCTTCTGTGTGAAGGTTCAGGTTTGTGCACCTTAGTGTTGGCCCCAAAGAAATCTACAAGGATTTCAGAAAGTGGCCCGTCTATTCCAGTTTTTGCATTAAAGGGAAAGACAGCACTTTTTTTTTTAAAGTGTATCTTTTACACATTGTCTGCAAGTCAATATACACTTATACATTTATGTAAATACAATAAAGATGCATGCATGCCTAACCCTTGTGGCTCAGGTTTTTCTAACAATGGCCAGTATATGTCATAGGCATAGAGAGGAGAGATGTAGGATAAGTCTGGATGCTTTATTGGCAGCCTGTAAATTCCATTGTGTCCTGTGTATACAGTATATATCCACCCTGGCCAGATCGCATTACATTTTGTGGACATCCTTTAGATGTGTATGTAGGTTTATATAATGGGGACATAGAGTTAATAAATCCTTCCCACTGTTGGGGACCTCTTCCTTTTCCAGTGTATAGCCACCATTTTTTTATGGCATAAAAAGAGGAGCAATGTAAGTAGGGTTTTTAGTGATGAGTGAATATTGATATCTCCACACTGTCCCGAAATGCATTATAGTAGGTTACAGATATTAGGTATCCCAATTTTTTCATATATAAAATGAGTAATACAAGACCAATACAGCCTAATTGCACGGCACTCCCACACCATGTAAAGAAGTCTGGCCATGTCATGAGGAGGCCTAAAGCAAGAGGGTGAGGGCACCCTTTACATTTTATACGGCTGTTACGGAGTATAATACATCCTATGCAGAATCTGGACTTGAATCAGTTTATATCTAGATGAGATGACTGAGGAATTATAGTTAGACATAGCACTGTACCATTCTTTATTAGGCAGTGTGTGGCTGGAGAGGGCCCCACACGTACCGGCGGCGTTTGGTGCTAGAGGTTACCAGCAGACATTTTTATAGGCTTCACTGCCTCAACGGGCTCTCTCTTATGGTGTCCTTCGTTTGATGGACCTACTTTGGGCATGAGGACTTTTCCTCCATTATTTTTACAACCATCCCTCTTATGAGCAGCCCCTGACTGGTTCTTTATTCTCCTCCACTCTGGGACTAGTTGTTTCTCCCCGACCTGCCCTACGTCTTGATTTATGCCTCTGATGATTTCGCACCGAGGGGACTACCTCCTTCTCCTGAAGAAGCGTTGTGTGTGTGAGTATTGCGATCATTGCATTACCACCCATCTATATGGTTCCACTTGAGGTTATGTGTAACATTGTTTAAAGAACTGAACGTTTTTCAAGATCTAATTGTCCATATTATATATGGTATTACCCTATTACATTGACTAGGCTCTAATCATGTCATTAAATCCTATGATCATGTTTATTATAACCTCTATTTTGGAAGTTGATGGGTGTTAGGAGGTCCTCTTCATTGTTCATGTATTTTGTGCATTTTTAAATATATTTACTTTTTAATCTTTTGTATAAATAAACAATATATTTTACGATATATACAATTGTTTTGTCTCTTGGACTTGTCATTAGGTGCCAAAGAACCCCAACTGTTTTTTTTTTCTATTTTGTTAATTCTTTATTAGTGATATTGGGGATCTCTGCTATTCCCAGATAGCCTTAGGTTCCTTGGCCTAAAATGTATCAATTCCAGTGGGTTTACATGTCATTAGGTTGGAATAGTAAGTACAAATAAGTTTTGTGTGTTCAGGGATTAAGAACATTTTCTCAAGGGGTGGGAGTTTTCAGTGAACACTGACGAATCCCACCTGGTGAGCCATAACATGTCCAAGTTGTAGGTACCTAAAAAAATATGTTCTGGATATATGTCTTGTATTATTGGTAGGTAAGTGGAGGTATTTAATACCAAATCTAGCCCAACCCTCTTAACATTTGGAGAGTTTCAGTTTTCACTTTGGGATTTTGCCAGAGGGGTGTGGTTGGGTAGTAGTGCATGGGTGTTGTACTTTATTTCTGTAGATGCCCCATACCACTCAGCTGGTAGCTCATCAAGGGGTGTTGTGATTTCAAAAAGCAAAATGGGTTAGACAGAAGTAAAAAATCAGGGCCGACTAACCACTACCCAGCTATGGAATCTTTAATATATTACACAAACACATTTTATCTCAAAGCATATATTTCTCCAACGCATCTCTTAGATACATTTAACTTGGTGGAGTGGTCTGATGAAGTCTGTTGAAGTAATTCATGCAGGTTCTATGAGAATGAAAGTGAAAGCAAGTTTTTAGTCTAAAGGGTTTCAATAGGAGCGTCCAGAAGTTGCCTTTACTAGGGTATCAGAATGGCGAGTGATACAGAAGCCAGATAGGATAATAAATCATCATTTGAAGTGGCAGTGGTGGGATACAAAAATGAATAAAAAGTAGTAAATGTGTGGGAAATGTACGGCGTATTGTCAACTAAAACATCCTGAGAGTTATGAGAATACAGGGAAAAGTAAAAGCTGCTCTATCTATCCTGGCCAATTGTGCTGGTATTTTATTGGCTCATCAAAAGTTGATTTAAATATCGACTGACCTGGGTTTAAAATTATCGACGGAACAGTGGCTGCATCCTATTAGATGCATCCTATCAGGAGCAATGGGAACCCCCAAAGCATCACATATCCCTAATAAGATCTGAAGTAGCTGTTCACATGTGAAAGAAGCACCCTGTTTGATGCAAAGGAAATCGTCCAAGTAATGGACTATTGACCCGCATATTGATCCTCTACATTCCAGTACAACCAATGCTAAAAAGCAGCAGACGTTTTCATTATAGGTACACAAATTCAAGCAGCCCATTGAGAGGCACCTTTCCACATAAAATCGCCCCTTAAATTGGCAACCCAACAAGTGAATGCTACTGGGGTGAACAGGAAGTTGCTTTGATGTCTGTTTTTGTCATCAAAGCCCCCTTGCCAGCTGCTCTTACCATCCCCAAGAAGTGTAATATACAGATGATAATTCCTTATTAATTCTGTCATTGATCTACTCCTTTTTGGGGGATGAGAGACAATAGATTAGTCTCAGTTATCCAGCTTCCTTTCTGGAACAACTCACAGAGCTAATGTCTAATGCTAAAAACCCAGAAAAAACCTCTGGAAGTGAATATGTTTTTTCTGTACCAAGTTTATTTAATAGTTACTGAGCCCCAGTGGCAATTATCTTTCTTCTGTGGAAGTTGGGTGCAATTGAACAGCGTGCATTTAATAAAATGAAGACACAACTTAGTTGTGCCTTATTTTGGTTAGACAGCACTTATCAAACTATTGTTGACCAAGCACCGTGGGTTTAGGTGCCAACCTAGTTAAGAAACTTGGGTATTATAGGACTATATGATATCAGAAAACCTACTAATGCTGAGAGATGATGATCCCAGGCTGAAAAAGTGGCTTTAGCTGTTGTTTAGGAATCTTAAAGATGCCAAATATATATTTATGGACTTGATTGTGACATAGTGATGGATCAAAATGAATTGCATGTGATATACTCTCCTAATTCTAAACCTTCTGGCAAAATGGAAGCATGCAGTTTTTTTTGTGTTCCCTCTTATTATTATTATTAATATACAGGATTTGTATAGCGCCAACAGTTTGCGCAGCGCTTTACAATATAGGGCAGACATTACAATCACAATACAATTCAAGACAAGATGGTAAGGAGGGCCCTGCCCCTGAGGGCTTACAGTCTAAAAGATTATGGATTCAAAGTACTAGTGGAGGTGCTGAGGGAGAACTTTGCTGGCGCTAAGTACCAGAAAGCATTACCCCTGCATAAGGGATATCATTGTACACACCAAACAACTGTTACATAAAAAGGGCAGGTGGTCAGTATTTGATAAAGAGGTAAAGCATATGACCTGCTCATGTCAAGTCTGCCAGCCAGGGGGGCAGCAAAATGATTCAGAACAAAGTTTCTTGCCCACTTCTAAGACTAGTAGACATTTCCATAAGATCAACATTTTGTAACTAACAAAATGTAGACCCAAAAACTTCATTTTCAGACCAGTAGCCTTCAGGAAGGAAATAAAATACTATTCCAAAGGGACTATTCCAGCTAATTATCTACTTCTTATGAACTGGAACCATATACTGTACAAGAGACAAGAAGTACACAGTCACAGTTGTTTTGGAGGATCCACCGGGAGGCAGAATTGTTTGAAACTCATAATTTCTAAAAAAAAAAAAAATCTGTCAACTGTGTCAGTGGAACAAGCAAAAGAAGCTTGGAAACCACCCAGAAGGAAGTATAATTCTCTCGACACAGATACGCTAGTAACTACATCAAAATCCACCAGCATACCTTTCAAACTTTGCATAAGATCAGGAGTTTAAAGTTTGAAATATTATTTGTTTTTTTTTGTGTACAGTTAGTCTTATGTCAGTGGTCCATGTTAATGTTATATAAGAAGTTCACATTCTGAATACCATTTTATTTAAGAGAAAAATAATCTAGTATTTCTTTGTTATCAATGTTTTAAACAAAATTGTATTATTTTAATGAGCCATTACGTTTTTTTGCAGAGTGTGCTTCATTTCCATTCTTACCTGGCTAAAGAATAAAGCAAGTGACCTGAAGGCTATGGCTTGTTACTATTGTCTAACACTACACTATACCAAGGTGGAGGGCTGTGAGGGTGCTTGCTAGGGGAATTCAATTACCTGATATGGCCCGAACAACGCATACAATGTAATGATCAGTAGAAGACACCCAGTAAACATGGAAATGTTAATTAAGACATGCTCACTCTTTGGACCAGACAGACACAAACTGCCTCTGATTACAAACTTATGCTTATATTGCTTTTCCTGTACCCTCTAGAGAGATTTCTCCTCACTCTGTCTCAAAAGCACAACAGGAAATGAAAGGAAATCTGCCCCAAAGTTAAACAAAATCTAATCTTTTACTATTATTCTGACTCCGATCGTTGTGATAGCGAAATATATCCCTTGCTGAGACCTCTATGCCTGGCCTGTATAAGCAGATATACTCACTGCGGACAATCCTCGTCAGATAGCTGAACTCGTCAATACCGATTCATTCAAAAGAGGTGTTTATTCTTTAACATCAGGTTACAGCAGATGATAGGAACAGCAGTTGAACGGTTATAGTATTGTGCGGTCAGAAAATGATGCCTTTCCTACGTACTGTGCAGATTACATGTGTGTCCTTGTTACATGTGGCTCTTAACTGTGGCCATGACACAGGAAGTACTGCACACAGGAAGAAGGAAGGGGCGTACACTAGGGGAAAATACATCGTCACATGAGGAATAATTACAGAAATATGTTTGTTACAACAAAAGGCCACTAGATGGCAGCATAGGATAACACATGAATTTAGCTATGAGAAAATAGTTAGGCAAATCACACTATATAAATTCTAACCTATATAACAATGCTAATATTAACTGAGGCTATGCATCTCATATTCTATGTCCCTATTGGGGCGGCACAACTATTGTCATTGGAAAATGTGTCCCCATATCCAACCTAGTGTTCCAGTGACAACTGAAAAACTCATGTATCACTTATGATGCAATTACCCGTGTGTACACTGTACAGCATAGCTGGCACATGGATTGTTGCGGCATATGGCATGGTGGAACAATTCTTGTGTTATCCTGTATTTTACAAATAAATTATATCTTTCCATAAAACCAGACTCACCCAGCGAACACAGGACAGTGCAGGGAAAGCATTACAGACACGTTTGTCACTGTTCCTGAAACCAGGCACCTTTCCCCAATGCTTGCCTACCCCTGTACCAGTGATATGAGCATGTGAGGGGAAGGGCTGAACCAGGAAGGCAGCGTGGGCTCCAGCAGGTATGTATTCAAGCGCTATTGGCAGCAGTAGCCACTTGCCTATAGTGCTTAAATGTGCTGACGGAAAAATACTTTACCAGTGAATGGATTTCACAGTGTCCTGGGTGGCCGAGTGCCACCACCCGCAGTTCTGCCTTCCTAGCCCATGTCCTATGATGTGTCAATCTGACCCTTCATGTAATAAGATTTTGACATTAGAAAAATCACTGTTTTAGTTTAGGTATGCCAACGCTTAGCTGGCCTATATTTATTTGCTGGAACATACAGTACACTGCATATTCATAGGTGCACTGTGATGCGTGTACACATATTTAAACACATCACAGAGGTGCAGAGTAAATACTGTGAGAATACAACTTGAGTACCTGCACACAGTCAATGCTCAGGCTAAAAAATCTTTGTTTTAGCACAATTTATTTATATATATAAAAAAAAAATATATATATATATTTTGTATTATCAGCAGTTGATAATTAGCACAGCAGCTTAGAAATAAGGTAGTAATAGGGGCGCAGGACTGATAGCAAACATTAGGTGTGAATAGGACTGGTATCCTTCTGAGCAGAGGCAAAAAAGACATCTGATAAAAACATATTTGATTACAGTCCTATGTAAAATTGTTAGCAAATGTAAGACAGATGCACCGAGGGGTATATTTATAACCAATTTGCAGAGCGATTCACCCTGTGAATCTTTCTGAATGTTCGTTCTGTAGGAATAGACACAGGACACTGTAGGAATAGAATAGAATTTTAAAACAGACGTTCATAGATATTCTAGAATTTTAACAATGTTAACATTTAACTTTACATATCAGCATTACAATATTTACATGCACATTTTCATTTACTATTATACTATCACTGTTCATAGGGAACAGAGAAGTCTGCATACTGTACATAGACCAGAATTATCTAATGCTTTGCTGCCATCTTCCAGCTCAGAGGAGCTCTTTTCTCTGTCTGCTTTCTGCCAGGAATAGTTTAATGTGTTTATACAGACCATAAATATTTTTGTGAAAGGCAAAGTTGGGGCCCTCTCTGTAGGTCCTGTTCATGCCAAAGTCTAATTAAAGCTATACAGTTACGAGATTGAGAAAAATCTCATGCTGATTTCAAATTCAAAACTGATATGTTCTAGTACATACTAATATAAAACTAATCATGAACATGTGAATATATTCTACAAGCAGAAAAATACAGTCTACATTCATTTTATTGGGATATTTTGCAGTCTTCAGGGTACACTAAAATATTTTTGCATGGTTTTCTTCTATTAGGTATAAAGTCAGATTAAACACGGGGACCACCAGTGTAGTCTCTAATAACTTCCGCAGATACTCTATAGCTGTTGCGATTGCTCAAAGCCTTCTTTATGGGATTGTGAACATACAGTCATAGAAACACAAACCACACACACATGCTCACAACTTATTACCGACCGTTAATCTAACATTAAAAAGTCAATAAGCATTTTTGCCATCTGGTCTTATGTGGACTATTTATAGTAAAAATAAGAAAAACATAGTTATAGAATGTTAGTTATAGCACCTAATTCTAAATGTAGCTGCATTTATATTTAAAATGTTGGAATTCTTTACACTAACTAGAAGTTCATTGTGAAAAGGTTATTACACAAAAGTCTGTAGCAATGTGCAAAGCGCTGTGACCCATGGTAAACAATCAGATTTCATTATATGTAGTCAGCTACATTCTAATTGACTGTAGTTTGCTACTGCAGCTTTTTTAATATTTACTGTACTTTGCATATGGCTATTAGCTGTAATAGTTAGTTAATTAATTTATGTGCATTGAAGAGATTATAAATCATGAATTTCTCCCATTTTAGGGGAGTTATCTGCATGTGCAGAAATAATCACAGCGTTATGTGTACACTAGGGGGCACTAAGATGACATAAAATGTGCTTATTATGTACCGTAGTGTATCAGGCAGTAGTGACACCCCCTCCAAAGGATTTTATGCAACAAGGAATGCTGGAAACAACTGGTAGAGAAAAAAACTAAAATATATTAAATTATAGTTAATGCCTACTACTACAGCAATTATATGTGTAATATAATTTTACATCTGCTGCAAAATGTGACATTTTAAACAAGCGCTGCATGCATTAAACACTTGAAAATAACTGTGTTATATAAATATCTGTCACCAATTCCTTTACAGTGAACATTTTTCCCAGTGCAAAACAAATGCACTATGCAGAAAGCAATATGTTAAAATGGTTTTCTTTGTATAAGTAGCATTCGTCATATTATTTTGGACTACCACAAAAATAGATAGAAAAAATGTAAATGTGAGATCAGGAAGTAACTCTTTATGAAACACCTTCCTAATTATATAACACTGTAATGGTATTTGTTTAAAGAAAAGCTACATTTTTACAAATTCTTCTGGATTTTTTTTCCAATACGTGCGGTTGCAATACAAATTTCTGTCTTCAATGTTGGCTCCAGTAGTTCTTAATAGGGTATCTAAAGTACATGTACATTTTGCAAAAAATGTTCCCTGACCCTTCTACTTAGCCCCTTTACCACATACTGTAGATCTGGGTTCCCCCTACAGCAGAGCAATACTTACCTTGTCCAAGGGCTGCAACCAATACTTACCTTGTCCAAGGGCTGCAACCTTCTGTGATGCAGTCTGGCCAGTAAAAAAAATTTAGCTCTGGGCTGGTAAAAAGAAAAACTAGTGGTGGGCTGGTAAAATAAATCTAGTGACTGCCCATGCTTACACTTGAATGAGGCACAGCTTCTGCTCTCCAGGTTCTATTGAAATATATGGGAAGTTATTGTGCAAGCAGCCTGCAAAGCCATATTTATGCTGACCGGGTTGCAGACAGTGCAAGAGGCTGCAGCTATCAGATAACACAAGTGCAATCCTGCTGGAGTGTGGGGGGCAGATCTATGTTTGGAGTGGGATTAGGAAACGTTTTTTTAACAAATATTTAATGTACATTAAGTCCTGCCCAGTTATTTTTGGTTAGGTATGTCCATAAACATCCTACCCTTTTAGAGTACTAAATTCGAGGCGATCCAACCAAAATATGGACCCTTGCTGGCCATATACCGTACAAGAATAAATAGTCGATTATACTGTAGATTCAATAGTTCCAAATAAACATTTGCTAGAAAATATTTGGCTCAAATTCACCTGAGAACTGATCTTTCTTTTTCAGTTATAACAAATGTTTATTGATCGAACCAGCCATTTAAGGCAATTTTTCATATATAGAAATGATTATATCACTTCATGTATGCCCTGTGTAAGTGTTATTGAAAACCTCTGTTTAAAGCTTTATTATTATCTTTCATGTTTTAGATTAGAGACTTTTCCCAATAGTTTTGTAGCATATCGGAAACTTTTGCAAAGGAGAAATTACTAAGTAATTATTGAAACACCTTTTGTACATTTTATGTTCTATGATCTGTTGTAATAGGAGATTAACAGAAATTTGCAGCTTTATACCACAATGAAGTTCGCAGTAATAACTGCAGTAATTGCAACTTCTATTCATTTACAAAATCAGCCAAGCCTTGACAAGGGGTAACTAAACCTTATTACTGCTGTAAATATAGCATGCCTTGTGCAACCATACCTTAGGTGTTAGGGCAGAATATCCCTCAAAGGTGAGTTTGCCAAGGAAGTCTCTACTTTTGCTAAAATTATATAACAGGTGCAGTGAGTTTCGAAAACTGTCAAATACGAATGTCACTTCCTTGCAATATGGCAACCTTCCATTTTGTACATACTTTTCACAGTCCCTCTAGAAATGTAATGTTCCTGTTTGTGTGACTGGCCTACTGCTTTTCTCAGAAGCATCAGCTGCAATTGTTTTATGTTGGTGCACTTCTTTCTGCACTTCAGACACTGCAGCTTTTCTTATTACAACATCGGCACTCATCTGTTGTAATAATGATGGCAGACATAACCCATTCAGAGATCAGTTTGAGAAAAGACGTTAATGCAATCATTAATGACTTAAAAACAAAGAAAGGTCTGCTGTGATATCACTCCTTGTCCAATCAGAGAATGCCCATTGTCGATTGATAAAAATACCAAGCGTTTGCTAAATGACCACTGTGCCAAGTGAGCGATCCCGTGTTGTCAGAGCAGAAGGGAAGTTGTTTAGCACAGCAGCAGTGGAGGACTTGGATGATCACTGTAAAGTATTGTAGTGGCTGTGGATACTACAGTGTTTCAAAGGATCCCCATGACCCTTTCAAATATAACATATGTATACTTACAATGGACCATGGTGGACCAGTGTAAGTTTATATACATATGTATACCTGGAGATCAGGTTGAAGCATACTACGTTTGAATTACATTTTATTGGTATTCAGTTTTGCTAGTTCAATCCAATGCTGGTTTTTTTACTTCTTCCCTCTCCTCTTCCCTCTTCCTTCTCCTCTTCTCTCTTCCATTCCCTCTCCTTTTCTCCAATGTGGATTGTTAGCTCTGTGAGTTGATTCTGCAATAAAAGGCTAACTATGTGATTCATTGAAACAAGATGAACCATAAAAAAAGAATGTAAGAATCAATAAACGGTAAATCTGTAAAACCACAGATATAAATGTACAATTTGTAAATTAAAACAAATGTAAACTCTATAGCATTTTATCAAAGGCCAAAGAGTGGCATAATTTAAACAACAGAGCAAGATGGTACCTTGGCTTACAAACAATGTTTATTTCTCCTTTGATAAAGTTTGTAAAGAAACAGAAAAAAAAATTCCCTGGCATAAGTTTTTGCATTCTGTTTCTGAAAAATGCTAATCAAGATTAAACAAACGTTTAATTCAATCCATGTGCTGTTTGTCAGAGTTAATGAATCTACTGGTATGGTCAGAGTAATTTTGTAATTTATAACACTACTGACTAACCTTAACAAAGTATAAAAAGTCATTTTTAGAGAGCATTTACTTTAAACGCTTGCCTGGGAAACATACCTGCACTCATTATAATCTTTATAAATTTTATATGACTGCTTACAACGTTATCTTAAATGCACCTAGCTCTGAGTTCTTGCTTCTCTTACCCACTCATATTTCTGTTTGGCTCACTACATGACATTTCTGTTCAGTATAAATATATAAGACTGTACTTAGGGACAGAAAACAACATCTCTCCTCGAAGATGACTTATCCTAGTAACAAATCCTAGTAACAAGAATGGACACTTTGTCAGAAACAACGATAATGTTGACTTTATCCATACAGTCTGAGGTATATATAGATAAAGGGGAAAAAAGGAAGTGAAATTAAAAATTCTTCTTACTCATATTGGGTGATTGGTAAGAAAGGGCACATCTGATAGTGCTTCCATTAAAAAGTAAATACGGTGACAGAGAGGATTTGTAGGATGCCATTCACTGCCTTGTCAGTAATACTCAGTACCAACCACTTTCATACTGGATTGAAAATGGGGCCTGGGTTGGGTATCATTAGACAGAGTGCTACCTGCTTCACTGTCTGCATCCATAATGTGGAGAGTTCTGTCCTACGCTTAAAGCCTATCTCTGGACAAATATAAAAACCCAACCCCCCTACCTATTCACCAATGTTATAGAAAAAAAGTCTTCCTAAGCCCTTTTTAAATAACCTGAATATGCCACCATGTGACTCACCATGGTGCCTCTGCTGCTAGTGAAGTCAGATGATCCAGCACTGCTGTCTGTGTCCGCTGCCTGCCAGTAATTTTTGTTGCCCCTTGCCATAACATCATCATGACACCACTGGAGCCTTCAGGACACTGTGAGGACCCCACTGACAGACAGCCTAATCTGGCCTTGCTTAAGGCGACATTAAACTGAGAAATGAAATAATAAAAATAACTTCTATTGTATAAATAATAAATGACTGTGTACCTTTTTTTCTCATTGTTCAGCTCTAAATGCTCCAAAATTGATTATATTTTTCTCCATCCACAACTTCCTGCCAGAGGGTGGCTACTTTTCTTCTCCATGGTGCCTATGGGAGCTGAAAAGTAGCCACCCTTTGTGGTTCATGTAAAGGACTACAACATGCAGAAGGCGTGTCTTCTCAGTCTCCGCCCACAAATTCTCCCCTTTAGACTCTGCAAGGAGCTGGGATTTCTTCAGCTCTCCCACATTAATATATGTTCTTTGATCTCTCTCCTCCTGACTTACCGTGGAGGGAGTGTGAGGGGAGCTGCTTGTAAGGAGATTCCGCATGTGAGCTGTCACCAGCCTCGTACTTTCTTCTGAGCTCACATACTGAATCTGGTCACACACACACAGAGGATACGGCTCCTACATTTGAAATGAAGTTGTTTTTCTGTGTAGATTGTTGTAAACTTGATGTTTGTTGTAGATTTGTTGTAGATGTGTTGTAAAGCTGTTGTAAGTAGTTATGATAATTCAGTGCATTGTAGAGGAGATTACAAGCAGTGAAACTGTCATATTGTGTTTAGTGATGAGAGTGAGGGGAGGCAGCTGTGTGCAGTGAGAGATGATTCCTCTCTGCCTCATGGAAGTTGTAGGCAAAGAAAGATGTGCACATGACCAGAATCAACGTGCATGGCTCTTACTAGGTGACAGGAAGTGTGAGTGGAGAGAAGAGCAACGGGAGCGAGCAAAACAGACTTTCTAAACAGAATTAAGTAATAGTATAGAATAGTAAGGCTTTATTTTAAAACATAAATAAATGTGGCTTTGGAGAATGTTCATTGTGTAGATGTGTATAAGTGTAACATACTCACCTGTCCGTTGTCACACATTTGGTCATTCGGTTGTCTCCCATCTCCCCACCGATGACATCATGCGGCTCCTCGTTCCTAGGCGGTTTAAACCATGAAATTCAGTTGCACAGCGTTCGTGCAAATAAATAAATGCTGGCAATTGCGTGCTTGACAGAAGCTCTCCAAATAGCAGTTATAACTGCTTTCCAAACTGAGGATTCCATCTCTCTCTCCTTCACTTCTACTGTGCTTGTCTGGCTGTTAACCCCTTGCTTCTCTCAAACGCTACCAACTTACACTAAAGAAACTGCTACCTCACCTGGCTTTTTCCCCTACTCATACCACAGCAAGTTATCCTGACTCAGAGGAATCTCTTCAATTTTCCTTACATCATGCTTGCGGAATTGTCTAGAGACCACGGTTGCATCCTGAAGGCATATCTAGGACTTACTATAGGATTCCACTAACTGCAAGTATTTATTATTTCTACCATTGACTATTGTTTGTTGCTCGAGAATCATTGAGCAGCGAAGTAACTTCCTCAATATTCCCATAAACTCCTGCAAATGACTGTTGCCTCTCTCTACAACGCAGATTGCTCAACCATTCAATTGTGTGATCATTTCTCAAGTATCTCCCTACATGAGGTAATAGGGTTGCATACCTTTACGCTGCAAATGAATAAACAAGCTGGGTTTATTGATCCGTAACTGAGATCCAATTAATTGCAAATACTTGCCTGTGTGTTATACTAAGGAGAAAAAAGCTGAGGGTTTTGTGTCGCTTTAAGGTAGAAAGAAGGCTTTTTTTATTAAACATTTTTTTATTTTATAAAGTAGTGTGATTTTTGAAAAGGTGGAATTTCCCTGTAATAAGCCTTATTGTTTTTAAAGCAAGCCCATCACACACAAAAATATTCTAGACATCTTTGTGGACTATACATACATAGGAGTTTGTGGCACACCACCTGCTTTGGAACAATGCAGCTCCCAGTGGCCAATCACCAGGCCCCAGCACTGTCACATGTAGGAAGGTGATGTGCCATTCAGTGTGCAGCAGTAATGGTAATTACAGGAAACGGAGGCTTCTTAGTGTCAGGGGCTGGGTTAAGAATTTTATTTTCCTTACAGATGTACTTTGTTTCCCTGTTAGACATGTCTGAAATATGCACTAAATACATTATTTAACCAGTTGACATCCGTGGTGTTAAACCCCGTTCCCATCCAGTGTTCGTCTATATGTGAAACACCCGGTAACGGGTGTTTGCATTGGTCGGGTCTTTTCTGCCTGTGCGTGCCCGCCAGGGGGCGTGCGCGAGCAGAAAAAAAATGCCGTCCGGAGACGGCAACCCGCCAATGCTGCAGTGCCGTCCGTCCGTTTTTTTACAACGGGCGGACGGCAAGTGGTTAACTAATACAAATGTCTTAGCTAGGATAAATATCTTGTGAGATTAAAACTTAATATTTTTAGTTAATTTTTATTTTAATGCTTACAGTAAATAGTTTTCTGGTATGTAAACCCAGACTATACAGAGGTAAGCTTCCTGCTTATGTACAATTCTATACGCCAAATAATAGACAGGAAACTGTATGACATTTTGCCATCAGTCTATTGGAGTGCCGTAGAGTAGTAAGTGCATTTCGACATAACGTGTTAGGTTGTCTTGTACAGAAAGTTAATAAAAGGGAGGAAGTAAAAAGCTGCTCATTATTTTTTATGGTCTCCCTTCCCAGCAGAGTGCCTGTATCTCCTGTCTATTGCATGTTGCTTTATTTTATTTTCATGAAAAGGCATTTAACAGTTCAGCACAATGACACTCTTGTCCTAAATCACCGAACTGGTCAGGTGGCCCATGGTGTTGTGCTATTCAGTCTTTTATTCCAAACATGTATGCCAAGTTGGTGAGAAGACCTTTTTGTCTTGTTCACACCTCACACTGACTTAGCAGTAGACTGTGCTGACAATGTGAATATGAATTCATTAATTAGCTTTAACTGCCCTAAAATTATCAGTTTGTGTTGTTTTAGAAAAAAAGTCACATGTCCCTTTAAGAAAAAGTATCGGTAATTGGTATCGACAAGTACATGAGGGGAAGTACTTATACTTGGTCTTAAAAAAGTGGTATCGGGACATCCCTAATATATATGATATATTATATAAGATTTACACAGAGTCAACAGTATTTATATATAAACTATTGCATGTGAATATTGCAATTTTACTATTTCCAGTTGTAGGCTCCTTTCACATTTACCAGACAAATCTTAACTCCCAGGAGCTAAATGGAATGCATTCCCATGGCACACAAACATGGGTATCTTTTTTACTAGACACATTGTTGTACCGCACCTGCCAAAGTACGTGCATTGTAGCATGGCAAAATGCATGGTACAAAAGTACCATGTGTTTTTGTGCTGACTGTCTATAAAAAAAAAAGGTGCACACACTTCTTTGGTGCGATTGTCACACATCGGGCAACTCATTGAAATGAACACATGTAAAACATACATACCTGCGGGTGCCCTGTTGCATGTAAACAGGTATGAACCAAGCCTTATTGTTTTGCTAAAGAAACCTGTTGCTTACTGACCGGAATAACTGAAGCTCAGATTGCACACATAGCTGTATCAGTCAGGAGATTAACTCATCCACCCGTCTTCCTGCTTTGCATGTCTCTCTACAAAATGTCAGTAACAAAGGCTTTGGTGATCTGCAAAACCACCTTCCAAGTGTTAAGTGTTTATTTATAACATTATAATTTTTTGTAGATAAAAAAGTTTAATATTTTGTAAACTTAAAACATTCAATTTACCTGAAATATTTTTAACATCTTCTTGGCAATCACCTATGTTGCATCATACTGATTTGTCCAGATGATGCAATAGCTGACAAGAGGTTAATTCACATAGTTATATGAGGCATATAGTTTAGTCCTTATACATTATTTTAAAAGGAATTTGGTAAAATGCTGCATAAGCAACATTAGTGGCACTATGTAAATTATACGTAATATATATCTTTTTTTAATACTATTTTAGTTGTTACAGTAAAACTGCTTTATTACATGGTGATACATTTGTGACACGTTATTTGTACATAGTAAGATATATTTATTTTTAACCATAAAACTTCTTTATGAAAGAGAAAATTCCATTTAGTGCAGTGTCAGCCACCAGAGCACATCATTCACCTTTTAAACATATAGAAGAAAAATATTAGCATGCTTAGCTATTTTAAAAATGCAGATATTCACAAAGATACAGTATGTATTCATCTCCTTAAGGGAAACCACATGTAATTCCTAAATAAGACCATCTTCATAACCCAAAATTAGTTTGGGATAAAACATATCTTTCATATTTTGAATTTGCCAAGGCCATTGAGATTGTTAGTGTGGAAACCAGAAGTGTTCAAAGGGTGTGGTAGTGAAGGAAGTGACTAGTGATATGTGCCTTGGCTCTGTAACATGAAATCAAAGCACATCCATTTTTTAACAATCCCATGAGATCAGCTGGAGATCTTGGAAAGAGAATATTAGAGTAGACATAATTATGATGAAAGAGACATCAAATGCTGTTAAAATATGTCTCTGTTCAAGTTTAGAAATTATTGCATTTCACCAGTAACTCAAAATGAGATGGTTGTTTGCTTTCATTGTACGATATAGATATATATCTGCACAATTTGTAGAAGCAGTTTTAACATTATACCATATATCTTCTGTGTATAAAAAGTTTCCTTTCTCCTTTTCTTTTCTTTACTTTAATAGAGCATATTATACAATAGACTTTTTTGGAGTGTTTTAGAGTGAACTGTTCTGTGTCTTCTCTTTCATGTGCCACCATTCTTTTTGGGGAACTCTTTTGATGTAGAAACGTTTCTAAATTATTGAAGGCTACGCTTTGAACACCTTTTTTAACATATACACAGGTATAGACACCCTTATATACTCATACAGCTATGGACTTAGATACAACATGGCTGTTTTAGCATGGTTTTATATATAGATAGGTTATGGAGATGATGAGGGTGGGGGGGG
>NW_017306359.1:2355767-2377676 GCF_000935625.1 Nanorana parkeri | reverse complement strand
GTGGTGTGGGTGGGGGGGGGGGGGGGGTGGAGATGAGGAGAGACCTATGTCTTCTTTGTAATCGATCAGGAATGATATAGACTGGGCTGACATCACATTCTTTAGAATCCAGTGCCAAAAAGACACTGGGGAGAATTTATCAAAACTGAAGCAGACAGAGTCTACAGCAGTTGCCCATAGCCATATGTCAGCTTCTCTCTTCAGTTTATTAAGTTAAGCTTTGAAAATGAAAGGGATAAGCTGATTGGGGACTATGGGCAACTGCTCCAGCTTCTGTCTGCTCCAATTTTGAAAAATTGCCCTCACTCTGTTGTCTAGTCAAAGATGAAGGTAGTTGCATACTATATTTCTGTCATATGAGCATAATGAGAACTATCTTGACATCAGCAATAGACACCACTGAGGTCTTTTGCAGCACATGCAATTATTTAAAGATGTTTTGCACTTTTAGGATGAAAGTGAAAAAAATACCTATATGCTCCCAACAGTTAAATATCAGGGATCTCAGTTCAAATAACCCTTATAATCAGTTACATAATATTGCTCTGGACTGGCATCCTAAGAGTGGCAACAGTGGACCATGCCTGCATAACTTGTCAGCATAGCCCCTTGTTGCCTCCACCAAGGTCACGTCTGACAGGGTGACAATGCAGAAGCAAAACAGGGAGACAGTTATCATCCCATAACAGGACTTCATGGCAGACTCACCAGGTATTATTTTAGTGAAGCTGTCTGATTGAAACCTCAGGATAAGCCACCTGACAGGGGATGAGTCACAAATAATGACTCATTGAATTCTGTTAACAACAATGCTAATGTGCCAATCCCAGCACGTTGCATTTTTTTTTTTCTTAGAACTTTATTGATATGTCATGAGTGATATTTTAATAAGTTATATACTGCATTGCACCATCCTTTGCTAAAAAAAAAAAAAAAGTACTGAATGCAGTACTTTTTACAGCGCACTCCACTGAAACACAGTGGTGTGAAATGAGCCAATTGAAAACAGGCCAGATTACCTTGTCTGTGTATTGGGACTATGCTGGAAAAGTCTTCCAGCATAGTCGCAATGTTTCTGGTGTTACCAGGACCTTAGATATACTTCATTTTTTCATATTTGCAGTGAATTGTAAAGTTTGAAATAGGATTTTGTTAAGCAGACAGTTTAGATATAAATATTCCAGTAGGTCTTCTTCTTGAAAACCTGAGGGAAACCAAGAACTAATAGGTATATTGAATTAAGCAGAAGTGTTCAAGTGGAACTCCGGGAACAAAAATAGTTTTTCGGAAAGACCACAACTGAAATAAGTTACCTGTAGTGAAGGGCATGCTAAGTCTGGAATGCTGCTGGTTACGGTAGAAATGACAGTTTCATTGATCCTGGTTATTACACACAGAGCTGTTCTTCTGGCATTGTAACTGACAGTTCTGACTGACCGATTGAACTGACAGTTCGTGTACAGTGCAAGGATCATTTTGTTTACTCTCCTCTTCCTCTCACCTCGTCTGATCACAAAATACCTAGCATTTTGTTCACAGAATACAAGGCATTCTGTGAATAGACATGGGGAGATCCTATCGTTTACCTTCCCATCCTCTCCCTTTGTCTATTCACAGAACACCATGTATTTTGATAACAGAACAAATAAGAAGCAATAACAATTAGATATTGTTTTCATTGAGTTCGGTTTTATCTCCTCCTGAAAAGCCTCCACTGGCAGTATCTGTAGGTAAAATATAGACATTAGATTGTACCCTAATCTGACCAGGACTATTTATGAGCACCTTAAAGCCTAAATAAAGTCACAGAAATGTATTTGTATTTTCAGTCTCATTGCATTGCACTTAAAACCTCCAGTTTTATAGCCTTGTTTATGATTTACTAAAAGGTGTAAAATTTAAATGTTGCTTTTGTCTGTGTGTTTATCTGCAATACTAACTGCATAGAAACCAAGGTTTCTTAATTTCTGGGTATCTTATATAGTATATTTTGAGCTAAACATACACATTCTTTGAAACAGATACTTGTGCAAGCATATAGACACTTGAATGGAACATCTAAATTCACTCTCCATATCACCACGCAACATTTTTTTTTCATCTGGCAAATACTTTATGCCTTTAAGGACCAACTTAAAAAAAAACAAAAAACTAACATACTAAAAATGGGATTATTGGTTTGTTCCACCACAGCGTGTCACCACAATACTTTAAATGTAATGTAGAGGCTTGGGAAAGAAGTTTGCTCTAGAGAATAAATTTGTTATCATTTCTAAAGGCAGATCTGTTTGAATCTATATATAACATATCAACAAATTTGTTTCAGTCTATGAAGCTGGGAGGGATGACAATATGAAAATTAGCTTGTTTTCTGAATTAAAGATTGATAATAAATTGTAGTTTGTGCCTGCCCTGCAATAAAGTAAATCTGTCAACTTTTTAAAATTAAAGGTCCTGCCTAAGACTGCTCTTCATTCTTTTCAATTAGGTTTTATAAGATTTTTGAATACTACAAACATTTACAAAATAAGATTTTTTTAAAACATAGATAATTGTTGTGCACATGGCATCTAGTATAATGTTTAATTTTTCATTAGCCAAAATAAAATGAGTCCTTTTTCCAAAATATATTTTTTGCTGGGCATAACCACTAAAAATGGTAAACAGTCCCATCATTGTTATAACCTCAGCTACAGTGTTTGAAAACTTTATAATAAGCCAACTGAACAGGGGTAACGTGCAATTTTCTATAAAAATTTCTTAGGGAAATACCAATAAAATATAACATATAGATTAAATGGGGTTTTTTTCAAACTGTGTGCAAAATAAGTAATGTTTTTTTATTTTAATTGTTATAATTATTTATATACTATGCTTGATACTAGAAATATTTTTTTGTTATCAAAATGGGACTTCCTCAATACAGGAGGGAATATGAGTATTCAGTTTGAGAATCTACAATTCATTTGAATGCAGCCGCCAAGCATGAATTTGTTCTCAAGATCTGGGCCTCAAGATATTGTGAATAGTCAAACGGGCCACACGGCAGCTTAGAAAGCCCTAGCTATCTGGCATAATTTGTGCTTTTCCAGAAGCTAAGTCTCTCCTAGAAGAGAACTTTTAGCCAATCATTAGATCTGCACATTGCCTAGTGGTAGAATTTTATAAAGAATGTTAATTTGAAATTGGCAAGGGGTTGTGAGGGATAAATGCTCAGAAGTATATTTTTAATAGCCCAATATTCAGTTATTATAATTACAATTTTCCCTTCTTGGTTGAGAAGCGCATCAATAATTGAACATGGGAATGCATCCAATCTCCTAATTTTTTACTTAAGATCATGGATGATCCAAGACATCAAGTTAAAGTTGTCAACCATAGTTTAAGTAATAAATGTAAATATTAATTGCATATCTCTATGTTATGGATAAGTCACACAAACAAAACCACCCCCCCTCGAGCTCCTGAACACAGGGAGCCGGCTGGCTTGCCTTCCTGTACGTTCCAGAGGCCGAACGCACTGGAAAGCAGAGATTGTGGTGTGAACCGGCCCTGAAGCAGACCTCTGAGAAAAATTTTACTAACTCTTGCAGTAGTGGGGCTACCCCCGGGTTAAGTGCTTGTTTTGGTCTGCAGCTGAAAATATCAAACTTAGACTCACCTGATCCTCAGAGCTGAAAGCTTTGCTTTTTAAATGCTTTTTAACAGTTGTTCACACTGCTGTACTATATCATAGAAGCTTGATGATTCAATAAACAGTGAGCATATTTTCACTTATGGGGTTGTTGATGTTTTTCTGAAATTGCAAACTTCCAAAATCTCTTGAACGTCCACCTCCTGAGCTAGCAATATCCACCTTCACATTGCTTCCACACCATTGCATCCCTCCGTCAGAGCCCTGAGTTAAACCCTGCCTAAGCTATGTGTTGGATGGTGTCAGAGTTACCCCTTAACTGGGCAAAGTGACTGAGTCTCTTTAGGACACAACCCCACCATACTAAGATTGCATCAAGTGATTCTAATAAAGGCAGACCCTCCCACTCAGAAATAGCAATACATAGCAATTTCTTTAGAGCAGAGAAATATATGAATCTGCAAAAGGTTTGCTAAAATCATTGCAATATGCTGTACATAGTTTGCCAAGAGGGAATGATTGTTTTCTCAACAAAACAGGAGTTACATTTTAAAAACCATATTGCAAGTAAAGCTATTTCCACTCCAGAATGCAGGAGAAAACTCCATTGTTCTATTATCTGCTGTCAGTAGTTCACATGTATTAGGGGAAGCTTGTTGCTCTAAGGCCCCATGGTTTTGATTGCTCAGTTCCATCTGGTGCTGCATTGTCTTTCAGAAGGTTGATACAGTGTCTGCAGCAATGCGTGGTCTGGTGCAGGTGCAACACTGGCCTTCTTCCAATGCCCAGTGGGTGGCTTTTGATTGAGCTTACTAGGCAGAATGTTGGCAGCGTGGGAATGGGCAGATAACTGGGCCTCCCATCTTGTGAAGATGATAAACTTAATATGGACAGGTAGAACAGTGATTCCATCTGCATTGTTGTTTGCTGACTATTTGCCTGTCCCTGACCTAGTAATATTTTAATGGAAATACCAAAGAACAATGTGAACACTTGTCCATTCAAGATAATAACAACATTAAGGCTTGTCTGTATGTTTATAAAATGTGTTTTGAATTTTCTTTCTTGGCAGGCAACATATTTGTAAAACCATTCCTATGCAGACATAAACTCTAAACAGTCTGCTCCAGCTTAGCTAATATATCCTGCTACAATGACTTTAATAAATAAAGAATGACTATTATAAAAGTGTGCAGTGGTCTGTCTGCATTAACATTCTTCTGTTTCCCTATTTAAATTTCACATTTCTTTGATTCTCCCAATTATTCATTTCCTATAGGTAGGCATATTGTTTTTCCTAGATATCTTATTCCACCATTTTTGCTTACAGTCTTCTTACAAACATCAACTGTGCCAAATCCACCTACGTATGTTCATTTATTTCATTATTCATTTCAGATGTTCTTTCAACCTTTCTATCGTCAGTGTTCACTCCAATCTGTTCCCATATGTCAACAATCTTTTTCTGGCTGTCTTGGCATATGATCTGTGCATAAAGTTCTAAAAACAATCAATATACAAAACATGCACACAGTACTGACTGATCTGGATTGTGGCTAAATTAAATACGTTTTTGTGTAAGTATAAAATAAAAAGAGAAAATAAAAATAGGCCAGGATGTTCAGTATATTCTGGATTATCATTTGCAATACTTTTCTGTGACAGACAAATGCTTATATATGTTCTAGAGAAACTGAACATGGAATTTCACACAACATGAATGGTAAAGCTGACCAGTGTGGCATTATAGAGTGGGGGAGATTTATCAAAACTGGAGCAGACAAAATCTGGAGCAGTTGCCCATGGTAACTGATCAGCTTCTCTCTTCAGTTTGTTCAGTTAAGATTTTAAAATGAATGAGAGAAGCTGATTGGTTGCCATGGACAACTGTTACAGATTTTGCCTGCTCCAGTTTTGATAAATTCCCCTCAGTGTGTTTTAAGTGTCCCTATGTGCACATTATCTGTATATACTACAGTTGAGAGTATAGCAGTGATATGAAGAACCAGCAGTACAATTGATAATGACTTATCAGCTGGCCTGAAAACTAGCCACTGGCCCAGTTTGCATTAACATTGATCACCCACTTCCAGGACTGATCTTCCTGGGGAAAGAGGATATCAGCCATTAGCCATGGTGAAGCTGGTTATTCTTCTGAATTGAGTTGTAAAAGCAGACTACACAGACATTTTTGACACAATGGACCTCATGTATACTAATGTCTGAAGGAAGAATGATTCTTGCTTATCACAGCAACACATAAGGTGCCCTCTTTCATCTTTCCAGTATTATCTTGTTAGATAAGCCATACTAAGCACCCTCAGCTACAAGAATATGGGCTGCTATTTCTGAATCTAGAAAGCATGTGAACTTACCTAGGGCACAGCCACCCCCCCCCCCATCTATTTCAAACTGCAAAACCCAATAGCAGGCTGGCTATTGCACCTGCCCACTGAGCAGAGGAGCGGAACTCAGAGACAACTTTCTCTCTCAGGTCCGCTCCTCTGCTCACTAGATGGGGTTTCAACAGCCAGTCTGCTATTGGCTATTTCAAATTAAAATAGCCAATAGCAGTCTGGCTATTGCTCTCAGCTGCTTACATGCCTGTAAAAGCTAGCCGGCAGGAGAATGGGGGTGCACGAAAAAGGGGGGGGTTGGGGGCTGCACCGTGGGAGGGGCGGCAGGGAAGGCGCTGGAGGGTGCTGGTCTTGCCTAGGGCGCAAAATAGTCTAGCACCAGCCCTGGTTACACCAAACCAGATTGTTTTTTTTTTTAAGGAAGAGGGTATGCCCTCAAGGGGCATCACTGATTTGCACTAGGATCTTCCAGGGGTGGGGAGTTTATGGAAATTCATCGTTCACATTCAAAATTCTACCTCTATAATCCTAGGATTTATTCATCATCACAAGGTCCCACAAAAATACAGACACAAATCTCTCAAGGGAGAAGTTTGAGGCGGAGATCAGAGGTTGTACACTTACTGACAATCAAGAGTCATTTACCAATAACAGGCCATCTCCATGTTATTACCAAAAGCAAACCCTTTTTACTGTTGCTACTATAGTAGCAAAGATATCTTTTGGTAAGTAACCAGGGTACATGAAATCAGCCATGCAGAGACTGAAGACAGGAAAGAAGAATTTCAAATGTTACTCCTACACTAAAAAAATTAAGTGAAGTGAGCAGATTTATCTAGAACAAATGAGACAGCATTAAGGCATTAAGCTTGTAATTTAACATTCACTCTTTATCAAACATACAACTTTATAATCAAAAAGAAACTTGAACCTGTGTATAAATCACGTATATGTAAGAAATATGTGAATATATTTCATTTGTATTCATAGGAGAAAGTACAGACCCAATTTCATTGTGCAGTATTCAGTTGTATGGAATGTACACAGAAACTACATGGTATACATATGTATTATTTCAAACTCTTCTATTCCGGATCAGGACTTTTTGAACTACAAAGATTGGTTTCTAGGTTACGCAAAGGATATTTGTGTATATAAAGCATTTCATTCTTTTCAAATTGAAAGCAGATGGTATTTGTTAGCTCCAAATAAAAAGGAGATCTAACGCATTGTTTTAAGCCAATAACAATATTATAAAATTAGGATGGTTTTGAATAAATAAATATAGATACCAGAGATGCATACATATGTACAGTGAAAACTGCAGGTCAGAGTACATCTACTACAATGGAAAGTATGCTTCTTATGATACCTTTATTTTTGTGTTGTGTGCCAAAACTGCAGCTTGCCGTGTTCACATACTCCCACACAGTGTTTTTATCAATTACGTTTAAAATTGAATTTAAAATGTTTGCAGGGGGCATATATGTGAACTCAACTGTGGTGTGTATCTGGAATTTAATACCCTTCCTAATATCCCAGACTTTTAATGCATAACTGTAGTTTAGTTTAAATATGTGTATTTCATCAATAGAGAATGAGGGTCTGCTCTGCAAACACAGCACTGTTAAAATTGTAGTTCCTTATGCACAGTCCCTGGTGGGTTGTATACAGGACGAACGTTTTTAAAGTGTACCTAAATCCAAGAACCAAAATGTAATACACTGCAGGTTATCAGTCCTTAGATGTGATTACTCTGTTTGTTTTCGTTTTTTTCAGGCTACTTTACCTTAAAGGAGAACTATGGGGTAAGTGTTTTTCCCCAGAGTTCTCTTAAGGGTCACGGGAGGACATATACTAGCGTCCTCCCGTGACCCAAAACTCAGTATATCGCGAGCTACACTGAGCTATACTGAAATTGCCACAGCCAGGACGGATACCGACATTACTGTCGAGATCCACCCAACTGCGTAAGTGACAGCTGGCTCTGCCTATCTAGAGGCAGAGCCAGCTGTACCCGCCCCCCCCCCGTCTGTTCCGCTAGTCAGCGCTGGAGAATCGGAGAGGGGGGAATCCCTGCAGGGAGCTGTGTGTGACAGTCACCGCTCTCTGCAGGGACATGATCGAGAAGTGAGTGAGAGACAGTATGTGTTCGCTCACTTACCGATCTATTGAGCCGACGTGTCTCAGTTTCATTGTCACACGGCTCGAACTATGAGGTTGAGTGAAAATCCCTCACCTCACAGTTCTCCTTTAATATTTTTTCCTTGAGATCCTGTCCTCAGCTGACAATGCTTACTCACTGTACTGAATCTATGGAGCATCTTTGTCGACCTAGGCTGCTAGGCTCCCCCTCTCCTCATCTCCATAGCATTAAGGGGAGGTGTTCTGTGCTTCACAAAGAGAACCAGCACAGAGATGCCTCTGGCATTTAAGTGCGCGTGAAGTCATTACATGTATGCGTGATGATGTCCCAGCGGGTGACACCTGGCAGTTGCTCCGGGTGACACCCAGCTTGGGGAAGTCTCTGCTGAAGTTTACTGTTTAGTACAACCTTTGCAAATAAAACAGTGGACTGATTTGAGCAGAATACATTTTAAGGGGTCACATTCTGTATATTGAGGGCCACACATACTTAATTCCAAAAGAATATTCTAGGTTACTATACACTGAGTGGCCCGATTATTATGACCACCCCATCAGTACTTCATTGGGCCACCTTTTGCCTTTAATACTGCGGCGATTCTTATTGGCATTGACTCCAATGGTAAACAACCTGCTTCCCTAGTTATAATGGTCTGGCCCTCTAGCAACATCAGCACAAAAATTATAGTTAATTATAGCTAATTTGCCTACAAACGTCAGGTGGTCATAAGAATCTGGCCACTCAGTGTAGAGTGATAATTGCTACTTACAGCTATGTATTTCAGAAAAGGGATCCATAAAACATTCCTCAGGTATTTAGGTGCAAGGGTATAAACTGTAAGAAACTGCTATCAACTGGAGAGCATTCAACATAAGTTCCTAAACCTTTGAGAGTAGAAGGAGTGAGAGGCCCACATGTGACCCATAACACACCAGAATCACATGCCTGGTGTAGTATATACTTTCCTAGCAAGACTGTGGTTTTGCTTTATAGACCAATTCCAGGCAAACCATTTTTTTAGTTTAGATAGTTTGGGAAAGTCTAAGATCCTCTCTCAGGTTTTTATTGTCATTTCTCTTCCTGTTGGCAAAATTTCCCCTCACTTCCTGTCCTGATGACTACACAGGAAGTGTTCCCAACAAGAAGACAGCAGTAAAAACCTGACAAAGGTTGCTATCCTGCCTTTCTCTACGTTTAGATGTTTTATTTTTGTGTTAGTATATGTTTAAGAGCTATTGACCAGACAGCGAGGGAACATTTCCCATATGTTTACAGAGAATGCCTAAAATGTGGAATATAACATGGGTGCAAAAAATGAAAAAAGGGCCTCAGTCATGAAGGGGTTAATGTTCTGATTTTATTATAGTCTGTTAGTATTAAAATGAGGGCAATGAAGTTTTCTCCATAATCTTTTCACACTAGATCCATATATGTTTAATTTACCATCTGCTCACCACTGCAGTGGGTCCACCATCAGTAATGGGGATTGAATAGCAGATATCCAATAACAGTAGGACTTTTAGAACCTTCATTCTTACAACTTTCAATTCAATTCATTGATCGTTTTGAGTTTCTTGTGTGAATAGTAGAACAGTAGAAAGGCATCATGGCACACTCACAAACCAGCATGTAAAACAACTTGTCTCACCACTAAGGACAATGACAGAGGTTTGGATACACGTCTTCTGCAAAGGATGTGTAAGCCGCACTGCCGCGCCAAGGCACCTCTTATAGTGCGGTCCTAACTCTAAACTATGAGAGTCTCCATCTTGGAGCACAGGGGGGCAGAAGATATCAAATTGGGTGCAGGCCTGTCAGGAGGACGCCCCACCTCCTTAAAAGGTACAGAAACACACAAGGGATCCCGCACATCCCATTGGCAGCTGGGAAACCCCATGTGTCGCTGCACCAAGTGCGTTTGTCGTTTGTTTTGCTCTTGTGTGAATAGCTTTCTAGAGTTATGGCAAAGCATCTCAGCTGGGTAGATGATGGGTCTCTGACTGTGCTACATGGTAAAACAAATTTTCCTATGTTTCAGACCAATATTTTGTTGTATCACCCAAGGTGATAGACTGCTACTCTGATAATCTGCTAAACAATCTGCGGTTGTGGGGATATATGTATATATATATATATATATATTCCCAAAGATAGCCAAACCATCTGGTAACTTTATGTAACTATTACACTTGTCCTATGTAATATAGTTTTTCCTGTTTAGTTTCTTTACTGCAGCATAGCTTCCCTGCTTTACTGCATATGGCAGCCCAAATCCTGGTCTATTACTGTGACCCACCATTCAAAACATAAGCACATATTTCGCTGGGTCAATAAAGCAACTGAGCCTCAGATTTCAAAGCACATATTAGTTTAAATTTGATACAATTTACAGTGTGGTTGAACTCTGTTAGACATATTCAATATAGTGTTTAAATGAAATTATTTACTGTATAACTAAGGGCATAATAAATCCACTTCATAATAAGATTCCTGATTCTGTTTACATTTCTTATGTTGATGGATGGTGAACATGATATGTCTCGTGCCTAAGACGTTGTTTATATAATCTCTTATTCATGAAATTACATTACATAATAGATGAATTGAATATTTGGCAGTGAACTACTTTGACTATTCAGATTTCAGATTTTTTTGTGGATAATGCAATGTAACCTCATGATTATGGAAATATCGGATATAACAATTATTATGGTGCACTTTGTAAAGTGAATAGAAAAAAAAACAGGAAAACTTTAATGGATACAAATCAGTAATATAATCAGTGATATTAGATATATGATAGTAGATGTAATTAAAATGTATTTGATTCTGTTAGGGGTAGGACAAAATATTATGCAAGGTTATGCATGTAACACACTGCTTCCTTTGTTACCAATTGTCTCCCACCAATGTCCATAATCAATAGCCCCATAGGTTGCTCTTTTAGCTTCAGCATGTAATCCATTGTGGAGATCCTTTTGGATTAGTATAGTAAAAGACAGTGTTACAGACAATAGAAGATGGCTTTTGGGATGCTTAGCAACATTTAAAGAGAACTATGGGCCAACCTTTTTGGCCATAGTTCTCTTCAGGGCCATAGGAGGACAGATACTAATGTCCGCTATATGCGGAGAGCGCAGAGCTGCATCGCAACAGGGACTGACCGATTGACAGCTGGCTCTGCCTCTCTAGAGCTGGAGAAACGGAGAGTGGAGGGGGGCAATACCTGCAGGGAGCCGTTGTATTTCCACTTTTGCAGCACCATTTTTATAACACTTATTTTATAATTGTTATATGTTCTTTTTCACAATGCATAATCTACATAATCATCTACATCTGCATAAACAAAATTTGAAAATTGCTGCTTACATTTGAACTGCTTTTTTCTTGCTTTACTCTAATTAACCCTGTCTGCACTGTGCTGGCAGATTTCCTTATGATTGTAAACTAGATGTGAACACTGTCTGTTGTCTGTCTACTTTCACTCAGAGTAGCTTGGGATCTGCAAAAAGGCCTTCACTATCTAAAGGGTAAGGAAGATTAGTAAAAATTATTTTTATAGTAATTTCATTTTATAGGTATGCTGTGAGAATGGAAAGACAACAAACATATATTGGGCAGTTGTTTAAATTTGACTGCAAAAGTGGAAATACACTTTAAAGTGTATCTAAATCCAGAAGCAAACATTTTATATAGTGTATACCAGCTTAACCAATTCTTAGATGTGGTGGCTGCATTAGTTATCTTTTGTTTTGGCTTTTTTCCTTGTTTTTTCACCTGGTGATTCAGCCAGGAAGTCTGTTATTTTTTTAACCTTCTTTAAAAGGCCAAGTTGTTATAACTATATAAAAAGTGTTAGCTGACTGTATTTTGTTAGTCAAGTCCATCTAAATTACCCTCTCCAACAGGTTGACAATGCTGCTGTTCAAGGGTGGTCCTGTGGCTCAGAGAAAATAGAAAACTGATGCAGCTGCTACGTTTAGGCCCCATTCCCACTAAGCGATTTATCGCGCCGCGATATCGCGCATTTTTGTCGCGCGATATCGCGAGAAGTCGCTGGCCAATGCTATTCAATGGAGCTGTCTTAGCTCCATGTTGCTCGTCGCTGTCGCTCTAGCAGGACCCTTTTTTCGGCGGATTGTGCGCGATTTTTCTATTTTTTAATGGAGCCGGACGGTGAAGGTTGCGCTACCGTCGCTGGATCATCGCTGGAACGTCGCCCTGAAACTCGCGATATCCTGGCCGCGCGGATCCGCTGCAAAAGGTATGTCGCTTAGTGTGAATGGGGCCTTAAGGTTTGGTCAGCTGCCATATATTACATTTTTGTTTTTGAAGAAAGAATGGTAAACGGATGGGGGTGGGGGGGTGATGTAGTTAAAGGAGAACTATGGGGTTCTATCTTTTTTATGGATGCATTCCTTAGGCTAAAAAAGTAAATAATGTAATTTACTGTAATTAGCCAAAATGCACAGGAAGGCTGTAAAACCTTATTTTAGGTGGTGGGCGGGGCTAAGCGCCGCAATGAGAAGACATCCCAACGTATCTGACGGGATCCTCCCCACTGATGATTGACAGTGATTCTTGAGAGCTGCTGCGCGTCCACGAATATATGGACATGCGCAGCAGCTCTCTCCTTACCTGCACGTCCCCGTGTGCCAGCTCCTTCCCCACTCTCTCTTTCTCACCCTGCTGACAGATCATAGACGCAGGTGTGTTGTGCAAAGCCGTGCATGAATTGCAAGGTGATGTTGTGTAAATTAGCTCTACATTGTGTTGCTTGCGTTGATGAATGCAGGAATGTAAATGCATGAGCTAACCATTTTTGTCTAAACTGTGAAGCAGCATTATATATGCATCATGTGCATGGTTTTTCCATATATGGCATTAGTGGAAATATGCTTTTAGAGACTTTTTGGTTGATAAATACGTTTTGCTGTGTAAAAATCACACGCACCTGGTGTGTGTGTGTGTTTAGGTTAGTAAATCACCCCCACATTGTCAATGCGTGATACACTGGGGTTGATTTACTAACCCTATAAACACACCACGAACATGTATACACCTCTGTAGTGTGTTCCCTCCCAGCATGATCTATGGGTGGAATCTAAACACCTTTGTAGTGTGTACACACCCAGCAGGTGTGTTGTGCAAAGCCAAGCATGAATTGCAAGGTGATGTTGTGTAAATTAGCTCTATGTTGTGTTGCTTGCGTTGATGAATGCAGGAATGTAAATGCATGAGCTAACCATTTTTGTCTAAACTGTGAAGCAGCATTATATATGCATCATGTGCATGATTTTTTCCATATATGGCATTAGTGGAGATATGCTTTTAGAGACTTTTTGGTTGATAAATAAGTTTTTCTGTGTGAAAATCACACGCACCTGGTGCGTGCATGTGTTTAGGTTAGTAAATCACCCCCACTGTGTTGAAATTAAATGTACTGCTGTATCATTTTATCACAACACACACCAACACAGTGCACAAACGATTTTTAACATTAGTCGCTTGATTATAGTTTTTGCATCCTTCATTTTTTCACCGTTTTGCAAAAAGGCAAAATGTAAAATGTACAAATATTTGTTATTTATTAACGCAATACAGTTTTATCTTTTAGATTTAGTTGTAAAAGTATTTTTTTATGCACTGATACTGATTTTAGTGTGCTCTTATCAATTAAATTGTGTATTTTTATCGGTTTAATATTGATTTGATAAACATTTGCGCAATTATCGGAGGGCCTACAAATTTAGTAGCACCATCTTTTTATTCTACCGGGCCTGTGCTTTCAAAAAATATATGGTTTAGGGGGCCTTTTACAAACACTAGCAACGCAGCAATAGAAAATCAAAACAATGGGAAAAATTGCAAAAATGGTTTGGCCAGCTGAGGTGGAAAGCTTTCCAGAGGGCTTGGCAGCGAAAGGGTTAAAGCAGGTTCAGATTTATGGTCTGATAGTTGGCAAGGTTCAGAGTAGGGGCAGGAGGGAAAATGGAAGTGATGGGGCCAGATTTAACAGATTAGGGATAGTTTCCAATTCGCCATGTGTATACTTACAAAATCTTTAATTACCTCTCAGTCAGATTCAAATGCAATCTCCCAACATCTAACTGATAATTTCCTGTTTAGGAAAAAAATAACAAAAACAAAAAACTGTTGTACTTTTATCCTGTTGTTGTTGGACAAGAAATAGCTGTTTTGTGTGTGTTACTGATCTTTGGTAAAAGTATTTCCAGCACTAATAAAAGCATGTTGTATCATAAGAAATTAGGCTACAGAGAATAAAATACTTCTTTTTGTATTATCTAAGAAAAATTCAAATGTAATTCACATTTCTCTGGTACTATTTTAAGAAAGTATATAAGGAAAAAAAATGATACTGTTATTCTGTTGCTTAATAAATATCAGACAATTTGTACACCCAACTGTTTTTTGAAGTAAGAATTAGCCTTTTATAATATTTTATCACGGCGCATGTTTTCTTAATTTTTTACCATAAGACTTTAAATAGCATTAAGTGAATAATTTTTTCTTTAGTGTCTCAGGGAAAATTTTAATTCAACAACACTTCCAGTATGAGTAAAAAAACGAAAACAGATACGATCATATTGCTGTTGTTATGGACATTTATGGTTTTAGGTATTGCTTTCTAAAAGTATTTCCTGCATATAATACACTAAAAACGTATTCCACCATACTTATTACTCCACGCTGATGATTTTAAAGGCATACCTGTTTATTAAAATTAGCAGGGCTATTCACAAAAGGGTGAAGAGTTTGGAGAAGGCAGGAGAAGTGAACAATCTAGGCCAAAATAGCTGATTTGGAAACATTCTCCAATTCAGCTCACTTTCCAGTTCAGCTATGTTGTCCTAGATTGTTCACTTCTCCTGCCTTCTCCAAACTCTTAGTGAACAGCCCTGTAAAATTTAGAATTAAAAAATGACTGCTATCGTTGGGCAAGAAATATCTTCTGTGTTCTTTGTGATTTCTGAAAGATATTTCTACACTACACAATTTCCTATGGTGCCTAAACTGGACGCACAATCTCCTACAGCCAGCAGCTTATCGAATGAGGGTACAAGATAATGGTAAGTCTCAATTACACCAATACACTTACCTTTCTCAAACATTACAATGTTCCTAGAATTATACCTTGCCTATGTTTAAATAAAATTGCCTTTGTATAAGGACATCAAGGTGTGTGTTTTCTTATTGTTGCATACTTGGAAATGGACTAGAATTGTGCACTTTTGGATTGGTGGTTACTTAATAGCTGCGGCAAGTGAGCTGTCCTTTTTCTACTGGACAAATCATTGATTTATTTATCTGAACAATAATAAAGTAAAACAAAAAAAATATGTGGATTGGCAGATCTACTACAATTGTTATACTATAGGGATATCATTGCATGTTTTAACATTGCACAAGCATGTCTATTTATATCCATGAGCTAAAAAAAGCAATTTAATAACTTGGTACACTTTGAGGCAGGGTATGACATGATTTTTAACTGCTTATTTCAGATTTATGGACAAATGTACAATTTAGTTGATCCTAATACTGGACTTTAAAATGTGGCGCTGTACATTAACCCATGGAAAAGCAATCACCAGATGTAGTTAATTAGGACAGCCATGGTCCTATAACAAGGGCTATTAAATGAAGACTACTGATCTTTTGAAACAGATCAAAGTACTTGTAACAATCTATGCTTGTGTCCCTTTATTACTCTTGTTTATGGGCATTATTGTACTTGAAATTCCTTTGTCGGTAATAAAGTAGTCACTCTGTTCAAGCAGAAAACAAAGCAAAAAGAAACCAGCCATTAAATGACTTGTAAACTTGGGCATAAGAGAGAAGGCAAAAGGTGACAAAGAATAAACTGCTGACTTAAATGACTTTCACATGCTGCAAATATGTTTCTTTACCGCATTTTTTACAAGCGCTCCAAATATGCAGTACTTTTCCCATTAGCCAAGCAATCTGTGGTTCAGCATATCTCTGTTCAACTTCCCATAATTAAGGATGTAGCTTACACTATGTGATTCAGGCTTGAAGAGATTTACTGGTAGGACTGTGCTTGAAGCATCATTACTCAGGTCATCACCCAGCTATGTGAAAATGAAATAAGGTTTTCAGTTTCTAGGAAGTCTCTTTACAGTTCAGCATATTTACCAAGATATGTTAAAGAACATGTTAAGGTACAAAATTACTGGACTAGACAATAGGTAGATTTGACCAGATGTTCAATATTTACATTTCATAGCAAGTTTACCAAATAGGATTTGATAATATATCTGTGCATATATATTAGTAAGTCGGAAAGGCTTTATGCGTGATTCTAGATCTGGCCACACATGTGCCCGTGAGGTCAAATAATAAGGTGCATTTAATAAGGGCAATACATGGATCTGTCAATAAAATATACAATTCACATTAAAGCAATCCTTTTGCTATAGAACTATTGTTTAAGCAAGGAATACCATTAATAGAAGACTGACATACTTACCTTTCACACTGCCTGCACCACTAACACCTAACACTGAGTAAACTTTATGTGAAGTCCATTAGCAAACTGATACAACTGGTAGTGTAAATCTTCTAGGGCATGTAGTGATGTACAGGTCAGCAGGTTGAACCAGTGAAAGCTGCGTGGGTCTCAGGAGGTTTATACTGCTGGAAGCTTTGGTTTACCCAGCACACTTCGGGGACCTTTTCTCAGGGACAGAATATTTTTCAGTGCAAAACATATGCTCATCTCAGTCACTAACCAAAATGATGTCAGCTCCTAACTAACAGAGTGCCACCTAACGCATTCTCTAAAATAAACAGCACATGTCAGTATTTTGTCAGTAGTCAACCTTTCACCCATCATCGCGCTCTTACATAACAGAGGAATCCCAAGAGCCTCAGTCAGCTTACATATATAATAGCCTGTCTGCAGCCAGCTAATTAGACCTGGCTAGTAAAATGTGTACAATATAGGATCATCCCAGATTTAAATGTAAAATGCTGCACCCCTATTGATTTAATAGGGATCACAGTTTTCCCCATATTTTTGTTCAAAAACACTGTACAGCATCATAAGTTTTAATGGTGTAGATGGGCTGTCCACCAGCACGATAACAACCAATGATACTGTGCTTTCAGGATCCACAGTGTCATTCATTATTATGGTGGTGGCAGTGGTGGATTGGGGGTGGGGGGGGTGGGGGGATGGGGGGGGGGGGGGTTGATGTTAAGAGGGGACTCCTCCCAAGGCGCCAAAAAGAGGGAGACATTATCCAGTGCAGATGTTAAGGTCCTTCAGCCCATTAAATACAGTTTGGCTAGGCATGCTAAACTCACCATCATTAGCCCTACTCCTACTCTGCCTCTACTTCACTCTCTACCTCACCGTCAATTCTTTATTTTGCTAAAACAAATTTGGCAACCCTAACTGGAGGCTTTATCCCACCCAAAGCTCTACAAAGCCTCTGGGTTCAGGACTCAGATGAGAACTTCATAACAGATGCAAATCCTATAGCCCCTCACCATATGTAGGTGAGAAACCTAGGTGACACATACTCTGTCCACAACCAAGCCCAGAACAATGTGGTATGGTTTTGCTTCAATTGCACATTTGTTTTAGCTCTATTGAAAAAATTTGTATGACTTTTTTGTGCAGTAGAGACTTGCATGCCTCTGTTCTATGCTACCTGCAAATTATGTTTGAACTAAACCAGTTATTTAGTTTGTAAGAACCAGTTACAAATGATGCATACACTAACAAAGCATTTTATGTTCTAATAGCCAAGAACAATTCCAAAGCTGTTACTAATCCATTTAGTTGAATCAAAATACATGCCGGGACTCAAGTTTATTAATTTGTGCTAGAAAGGAAGTTACTACTCAAGTTTTTTTGGCTGACCAAGTATTGCGTATTTTGATTTTTCAATGACCATTGAAAGACTACATGGTAGTTGTCAGAATAGAAGGGCTTTGTCTACATCACTATGTTTACTTCTGATTGGGCATGTTGTATGACTGCAGCAACCAGTTTCCCGGCAGACTCCTTGTGTTATCCATTGGAATCTTGGCTTTTTACCCTGCAGCAAAAACTTCGATTGAGCTTTGCATACGATCTTGTAACAATACCCAGTGCCACAGAATTGGAAATTATTTAACTGAAGGCGCCATTAGGTATCTACAAAGAAATACATTGGAATGGTAGATGCTAAAATGAGGATTATACTGTGTACAAAAATATATTTGTATATTTCAGGTTTCATATGGAATTTCATATGGAATTTCTTGTTTACAAATCCTCAATGTACAAAGAAGGACAGGTGAATGTTATTGGAACCTCTCTTTGAGATAGTAAGGAGGCAGCAATATATTTGAAATATAACTATAGTTATTATAACAACTGTCTATGGTTTACAGGATGTATAATTACATATCATTAGAGTGTGGGGTGTGGCAAAAAGAAACAGTATGATATGGCAGATGGCATGGGAACACATGTTACCACAGAGATTCATTCAGTGTCATAAAGAAAATATATTATCACAGAAACATACAAAACAGCCAGGAAACCATATGGAAAATAACAGATGCAAGGATTCACAAATAAAGTCAGAGAGCCGTATATAATGATATGATGGCATGATCCATACCAGAGGTAAATTGTTAAACAGTAATATATAAATAATTCTAAGTATAATTTCATTTTTTTTTGCTTTCAACGTATCAAGAGAAGAATGGTTGGAAATAGTTTACCCTCACCTATATTTTATAGCTACTTTGCAACTGATTTGTAATCTAATTGATAACATAAAAGTTATGCCATGCAATTTATTTAAACATAAACACTATGCCCATGATTAGATGATTAAGGTAAACACAGCTTTAAAGTGGCATTAAAATCACAAATATTTCCCCCCCCCCCTACTGCTTTAAGGACTTACCTTAAATGATGCCTTTCTCTGATCCACCGCAGACTCTTGTCTCTTCCTGTCCCGCGGTGTCTGTCCAGTGTCCACCCTCATGGCGGCGTGCATTGACTTACAGTGAGTCTCTCCTCTTCTCCCAGCCAAAGATCTGTACTGCACATGCGCCCATCCCATCATGCTGGCTCGGCCGCTTGAGAATCTTCAGATCTTCGGAGACAGAAGCGAGCGGTGAAGACACAGGTAAGTAATAACCTGTTTTATAACTTTTTAAAAATGTTTTTGCATATATCTACTGCTTTCTAGCAGTAGATACTGTATATGCAAACAAAGATAGTTTAATTATACTTTAAGCTTAAAGGAGAACTATGAGGTGAGTGCCTTTCTCTAATGTGTGACTGTCACAGGTCAGCTCAGTAGATCGGGAGGTGAGCGAACACATACCGGCTTTCGCTCACCTCTCGATCCTGTCACGGCTCTCTGCCAGGGAGGTCAGGGGAGTGACAGGGGAGGGGATGGCTTCCCCCCTCCGATCCACCAGCTCTGACTGGTGGAACGGACGGGGGAGGAGGTGGGTACAGTTGGCTCTGCCTCTAGGTAGGCAGAGCCAGCTGTCCGTCACGCAGCTGGGCGGATCCAGACATAATTGTCGGGATCCGCTTCAGCTGTGGCGTCTTAGTATACCACGAGCAGCAGCTCGCGGTATACTGCGGCGTCTCAGTATACCGCGAGCTGTAGCTGTATACTGTGCCTAGAGTGACGGGAGGACGCTAGTTTGTGTCCTCCCGTTACCCTAAGGAGAACTATGGGGAAAAGCCTTGACCCCATAGTTCTCCTTTAACATGCAGTATTTACCAAGTTCAGTGATCAAGCCCGCGATTAGTTAAGCAATGGTAGCTTTTTTTCAAAATTAGACAACATGTTGACTTTTACAACACATTCTAGTTTCAATATTCTCAGAAGTAGTTGTGCCACATCTCTTAGGACAAATGGGGTTTAATCAGATGTGTGTTGAGAGCTTCATGAGCTAAATATATTCTTGCACTGAGCTCTGCATGCTATCCACATATGAAAAAAAATATTTGGTTTTACTTCAGGTTTTCTAAAAGTAGTCAAAAATGTAATTCTCCTCTTTGCTTGAATAATCTGTGGTGCATGGTAAAGTACACGTTAAGAGAGATAACTGGGGGTTGCCATTTATTCCAGAAAAGGCTTGCTTCCTGGCTGTCTCTCCGGTTTCAATATTTTCAAGAGTATGACCTAAAATAAGAATAGAGCACATTAAGGTCAGAGAAAGGCTGAAATTCCTTATCTGTCTACTTATTTCAAGTCAGTAATAGAAAAAGAATCAAGCCACAGCATCATCATTATCAAGAATGGTAGCATTGTCAGAAAGGGAAACCAGCAATGGTCCTCAAACCAAAAGTATGATTAGTTCCCCAAAGCCTTCTACTCAACCAGTTGCAGCTCTCTGACATAATCAAATACAATGCAGGACCATCAGTTCTGAAATGTATGTGAGGAAACTGAGCACCCCTTCCCAGCACATACATACCCCAAGATGGAACAAGCAATAAACCCTTACAGTGTGTTTGGGTTGGGGGGCACTGGAGTTCAGTTTTAGAAATACAAACCTACAATAAAGTTTGAAAAAAGAAGATCACAATACATTATAAGAGGCATTTAAAAAGCACATCCATTTTTAAGTGCAGATGTATAAAAGAGCCCTGGCATCTTTAACCTTTTTAAATTACTTATTATTTGATAATGTGACACTTCTGGTCTCCCGAATCTTAGTGCCTTTCACATTATCCAGCCAAGATGTGACCATGAGCCCCATAATGCATTGAGATATTATGCTGTTTCTTTTTTTTTGTTTTCTTGTGGATTAAGATGCTTATATCTCTGTGCGATTTTATTACTTGTATATTGTGTCTATGCTATTGTCTTTTATAATTACTTAACTATATCAATAAATATTTATATGGAAAAAAAGAGCCCTGGCATGCAGAAATGCTATATTGCCATTACTTGCCAAGCAAGCCCTGTGTAGTAGAAGCTTTAGATTAATCCTGAGCCAATCATCCATTTCAGTGTTCTCTTTTTTCTTATAAACTCACTCAAATATCTCCCATCATTGTTCCTTTCAGCATATAAAGAACTTGAAATGTTCTTTATATGCAACCCTGTGATACCAAAAGTGCCCTGCCAAAAAAACTGAATAATGTTACTCCATGACGGAGTAATAATGCATCTTACAAATGACAGAATACCGTTATGCTACCAAAAGTGTCTTGTCATAAAAAATAGAATAATGCTGACAGATCGATGTCACATCTTACAAATGACAGAACAACCCTATGTTAACTTAGAGTAAGCCATGATTCCAAAGGTTTCATGTTACAAGCAAATTTTTAGCGACATACATTACCAGGAATGCAACTTGACAGGCATTACTGGTAACCCTCATTACCAGGGGTGTTAATGGGGACATATATTATGAACGGAGACACAAATTACTAAGGCGCATGTTGGCAATGACAATAAAACAGAGACTAGAAATATTAGTAGAGCCCAATGTTACCAGGAACACATAATACTCGGAAGGGACATATATTATCAGAGACATTTCCAGAGACAGCTAGTAATTATGACCCCTCATTTGCAATTGCGAGTCTTTAAAACCATCACCATAGCAGCCATAGTGATGGCGTAGGGAGCCCTAATTCATTTACCCCATTTCCTTAAAATACATTTAGCAGGGCCATGCCAGCAGAACCATGCTAATGAACAATATGTTGATTGCTGCCTGTGCAGTTAACGTAGGGGTCACTGACC
>NW_017306359.1:2302721-2354684 GCF_000935625.1 Nanorana parkeri | reverse complement strand
GTCCCTGCCCCCCCCCCCCCCATTTCAACGCCAGTAGTGATGAGGCACACCGTAGCACAGAGATAAGTGAAAAAGCCTGAGTGCGCCCATGTATTTAAACTCCAGATGAATGAACTGCATAACAAATAGAAATGGAATTTAAAATTTAGAATGTTTCCAATTATAAAATCTATCACATGGAGACCTATGAACGTTAAATGCAGTTTTTATATTCAGGCAGCCATAAGAATACAGATTATATTTTTGAGGGGGGGGGCACGGCTTATTATTTGCCGTTTAAATAAAAGAGCTCATATTTCATCTCCAGCTAATTACCTTTCAGAGTTATAATGTGAGGAATTCGGAACTGATCACAACTTGCATAAGCAATGATGTGGAATAGGTTGGCACTTCATAAACAAAGAATAATAAGAAGCCAAAAGAGGACACATTTTATATTGTTGTACTCATGAGCAGCATTGTTTCCTGTGCAATATAGAAAACGCTGAATAATCACAATGCTTTAATGTCTGGATTATCTTGTTCTTACTGGAAATAAAAGAGCATTGCCAGTTTTACTCCAGAAAAACCCCTTTATGCTTAGCTTGTTGTCATTTTAAATAGATAAGCAATACACCAGTGAATAAAACATTCTGCTGACAAATAGGACGTAATGTAGCTGACTTATTGAATATGAGGCATTGCAGCACAGTACAGTGCACCGACAGTCCCTTAATTAGATACTGTATTGTATGCCAAAGGTGTATTTAACTAGAGAAGAACATAACCTCTAGAAAAGCACTGGTGGTTTAATTTGGTTTATGAAAATTAACAATTAATATACAACTATAATCAAAAAAACTTTTCAGTACTAACTAAAATTTGTGATCACAGCTCAGTATAGATATCAAAATGTCACCAGTTAAAAATTTTCTTTGAGAAAGTGGTGTGCTTTTGCGCAAAACATGTTACAATATGTTCCCGCTAGCTAATGAATAAAGGTAGCATGATTTATACAAGTGAAAAAAGTACAACCAGTTTCCAGAAACTTGTAGGTGGTGTGGGAGGGCTCGCTCCCCAATGCCTATGCTCTGTAATCTCCTCTCCCTGCTTAAAGTATCACAAAGACAAATTTTGCTCATCCGTGTAATGACACTTTGAAGCATCATGCTTTCTGAATGTGAGAGACAGCCTGCAGTAAATATGTTAGGGAATATCTCCACTGCATTACTAACTGGTAAATTAAAGGGGTTCCCTGTTCATCAGAGAAATGACTGAGGGGAGTAGGATGAACTCGAACACTCAATGCTTGGAGAAAAAACTAGGCCTGATTAGGTAGATCATGTGTCCTTTGTCCATCTCAAGGCTTTATTCTCAATTTCACCAGAAGTGACATTTCTACAATTGCTGTCATTCGCGGCGCCATCCGCGGTCACTGCGAGCACCCCCCACTACAAGGGACATATCGGTAAGGAGTGCGACAAGGATAGTACTTATTTTAAGATTATCAGAACACATACTTTGTCCCTACCCTCCACCTACCACTGTCTCCTCCCATCCTCCTTCCCACATAACGTGGTTACTACGCTGGGGGCAGAGCTTCGGCAGGGTGGGGCGTGGCTTCGGTGGGACAGGGCGGAGTTGCCTCACCCAGCACAGAAGGCACAGCACAGCACTGCTTTACACAGTACAAGAACAAACATTCCCAGCACGCTCACCAGCCAGCCTGCAAAAAAAAAAAAACATTGTCTAACTACTAAGGTTAAAAACAGAGGTTTTAGTTGCACAACATTTGCGAAACATTTGGAAGTCGCACTGCCTCGTCAAGGACCCTCTGTATAGTACAGTCCTAACTCTAATCTATGAGAGTCTCCATCTTGGAGCATATTTATATCAAAGGATGAATTGGGTGCAGGTTTGCCAGGAGGTAGCCCAACCGCCACACAAGGAGCCCCGCACATAACAATGCCAGCTAAAGCCCCCAGTGTGTACTGTGTAAAGCCCTTCCATGTGCATCTTGCTTTAAAACTAGCTATGAATTGATAAGTGCGCTTGCCATTTGTTTCACTTGTTGGATTTGGTGTGAGGACACACTGGGGGCTCCTTGATGAGGCAGTGCAGCTTTCATATGTTTTACAAATGTTGTGCAACTAAAATCTCCGTCCGTCCGTTTTTTTACAACGCGCGGACGGCAAGTGGTTAACCAGTGTAAGTAGTTAGACAGTGTACTCTTTTTTGCAGGCTGGCTGGCGAGTTGTGAAACTGTGAATTCCACATAATAGTACAATACATTATTAAAAAGTCAAAATCATTGCTTGGCATGTTTCCCCCGTTTCACTGCTATATTTTTAAATAGTTTTTAAAAGTTCCAACGGAGTACTTGACATTGACTTGATGTAAAAAATAAACAGATTGGGGAGAAGTATAAACTGCATAAAGTGGCAAGATCAAAAAATCATTTCAGCTCATTTTGAGCATAGTACGCTCTCCAGCTTCTATCCAAGGAGAATTACAACTGGCTTAGGAGTAAATTCTTATTGTTGAATTTTTTATCAACAAAACTTAAAACTTTTTTTTTATAAAGTCTCTCTACAAATACATAAAGTAAGTTTCTCATAAGAAAATTTCAGCGTATCAATTTTAGCTTTTAAAATGAGGCCTATTTGGGTTTTTTTTTTATAATAAGGATTTTTATTCTAAAATGTATTTAGGCTTATGTTATTTTTGTTCTCTTTAGATAAAACAGTTCTTAAAAGGAACACAGATTTGTTTAGCCAGTGCAAAGATTGTTTTTTCTAGTGTCTTATTATTTAACTATGAGCAAAGTGCCTATTCTCATATTTCTATATTAAAGTGTATGATTTTATATTAGAATTAAACAATTCTTTGTGATATCAGACATATTAATAATAACGTTTTCCTTGACATTCACTTATATTCCCTAAAGATTAAAATAATTCTTCATGTACAGTTGGCATATAGCACCTGCTTGTGAGACACAAGATGCAACATTTGGCCCTCATAAGTCAATAATTATACCTCCTGTGCTGCCCCCTCCCTCTGCCAGGTGCCTGGGTGTATCTTGGCCAATGTCATTCACAATCCCTGCTCATTTGTCTGCTGTGTGCAATATTCAAATTAATGACAATGTGGTCTATTTTGCTTAATGTGGATGTCTGTCAAACAGGTTATTGTGCACATTAATTGCTTAAAGATCTTTAAGGAATTATATCCACTGACAACTGTTTAAAAATGTTATGTGGCTCGTTACATTTTTATGATCTCTAAAATAGTAATGTGCTATTATAATGGGAATATAAAATAAACCTCTAATAACCCTTGGGATCCTTCCAGAGAATGAGCTAATAGTGGATTTTTAAAGATCTTTAAAATATACACATTTTCCTTTTTTGTAAGGGGAATGTGACCATTGGCAAACATTTTATTAGCATCAGTAAAGTATTTTTGTTATTTCCTAATTGTCCATGAGGTCCGTTATACTTTTTAAAAAATATCACAATTTCTTGGCTGGGACAATATTAATACTGGACTATTGCTTAAATATATATGTATTTGTTGTGTCTTCCACATTATATACATTCATATATTTGAGTTTAATTCCAATGGCAGCATCCAAAAAATGTTCATGAATAATTTACATAAGACCTGATTAATCAAATGCCATTTAATTTAGGGATGTTATTGCTCTTGCTCAATGCATGCTAGTTAGCACTTAAAATGTATCTAAACCCAAGAACAGATATATAATATATTGAGGCTCCTCAGTCCTGTGTTATGACTGCATTCATTTTCTATATACTGCATTGTATGTATAGAGGAGCAGCATTGTCACCATGCATTTGCAATTTATTGTTATTGACGAGGTTCTGCATCACTGCGTAGTATGATTGATGATGGATTTACATTGGGGTACTTTTTTGGGGCTGTTTTAACATTTTGTTTATTAAAGGACTTGTGTGATATCTTTATTTACAATTTACTTTTTTTTGGTAATGAATAGGAGTACTATAAACTGTTTACATATTCATGTGGGTGGGGGGCTCTGGTATTTAGGGGGGCCCTTATTTTTAAAGGGGGCTGTTTAGCCCCCTGCTCACAGACTCCTACAACCATTGGGCCAGGGTTGTGGGGAAGAGGTCCTTGTCCTGATCAACATGTGGGCAAGGTGCCTTTACACTGGGGTTCCCCCCTGGCAAGGTGCCCTTCACATGTTAAGGACATGTGGCCTGGTGTGGTTCAGGTGGGGGGTGAACAAAGTTTTCCCGCGCCCTTTACTTGTTCCCCACTTTCCTGCAAGCTTGGATAAGGGTCTAGTAAGGGTTTTTCAAAGGGTTCCCCATCAAAATCCATAGTAGATCTGAAGGGCCTGGTATGAATTATAGGGGGGGGGGGGGTGGCCAAGCCATTTTTTTTACTAGTAAACCACCATTCCCACCCCTTTTGTTTGCATTCAGCTATCAGCCGGAGTCACCGAGTGGTATGGGTGGGATGACTCACTGGTCATTAGGACACAACATTCTGCATCTTCACAATTTGTGGCGCTGCCAACTAATGCAGGAATTTACTGGAGGAGGACATGGATAAAATCGGGAAGTGGGCAACTGTATGGCAGATGAAGTTCAATGTCGATAAATGTAAGGTAATGCACCTTGGAGTTAAAAATAGACAAATGGACTATACACTTGGGTATGCAACTAGGGAAGTCAGAAGCGGAGAAGGATTTGGGGGTCATTATAGACCGCAGATTGAATAACTGCGCGCAGTGCCAGGCTGCTGTAAACAAAGCAAGCAGAGTCCTGTCATGCATTAAGAAGGGAATGTATTGCAGGGACAAGTCTATAATTTTGCCACTTTACAGATCACTGGTTCGGCCACATCTGGAGTATGCGGTCCAGTTTTGATCACAGATACTCAGAAAGGATGCCCTTGAGCTGGAAAAAGTCCAGCGGAGGGCAACCAAACTCATTAAGGGGTTCGAGGACCTATGAAACAAGGTTGCTAAAATTAAATATGTTCTCTTTGGAGGTTAGAAGATTAAGGGGGACATGATTTTCCTGTATAAACTATTCAAGGGCGACAGCAACATTATTACCAATCTGTTTACGATCAGCTCCGTAACAAAGACCAGAGGGCACAACCAAAAATTGGTGGAAAAAAAATGTCAACACACAGGGCGAAAGGGGTTCTTCACAGTTAGAGCGGTTAAGGTCTGGAAGTAATTTCAGCTAAGAGTGTGGAATCATTCAAGAAACTCCTGGACGAGTTCCTCGGAGACCATAATATACAGGGGTACAGGTACTGCTAAGAGCAAAATCATACATGGACAAATACACACTCACACACCAACTCAAACATAAATGCACACACACAATAGGTTGGACTTGATGGACTAATGTCTTTATTCAACCTCAAATACTATGTGACTATGTGACTGGGACAAATTTAAAATATAACCATAATGGACTGCCTGGATTTTAAACTTAGGTCAGATGGCTAAGAAGGGCTGATAATGGGGGCTTTGTTATGTGAAGGGTGGGTACTCATAAGCTATTTGTACAGTTATACATTTTGTGTGTATTGGAGTAGTTTAGAGACAGCTAACAATCTTTGTAGAGAGGGTTAGTTGCTATACAGTGCTATACTGTGATATATTTTCCTACATTTCAGAATCCAGTGCGGTGAGCTACATATTCTTGTGTACCTCTCTGTGTTCACAGATCAGAGAGTCAGTCTCTTTTTGAACTAACATTTTTGTGTGCAACAATTGTAGTTGCTGTTTCTCTGCTGGCAACACCTACTGATTGCTGTAGGGAAAATCTTGCTTTGTGCTTATTCTGGTACACCAGCACTATTTGTGTCTATTGTCTCTCAGATAGTTCATTCTAATGTTAACTAATGTTAAGATAAAACCTGTCTCATCTCTCCTTATATTGTGGCCTAACAACCTGCTTACATACTGTTCATCCAATTTTTCAAGTTAAAACCTACCTTGTCTTTCCCTCTTACACTGCATGTTACCAAGCTTCTTACATACTGTTCAACTACTGTACAATATTTGTGGCTATTGTCTCTCATCTAATACATGCTAATGTTTATTTCATGATAGAACCTTCCTTGTCTAAACCACTTTCATTGCATCCTTACCTAGCTGCTTATATACTGTCCAGCCACTAAACAATATTTGTGGCTATTGCCTCTCAAATAATACACTCTAATATTTATTTTAAGATAGAAACTTTCTCATTGTCCCTCTTACAATGTGATCCTACCAAGCTGCTTACATACTGTCCAGCCACTGTACAATGTGTGGATATTGCATCAAAAACTATACACTGGGGGGCGTGGCCTGGCAATGGAGGCGTGAATCGCCCACGGTCGGCTTCCCGACGGGACCGGCCAGGAGAGGGAGATCCCGCAACCGAGCCAGCCAGAGGAATGTCCCCGGCCCTTGCCATGCCAGGAGTGAGACCTGAAGTCCCCACCGGATGGAATCCTGGCTCCTATCTCAGGTTTTATGTGCATTTTCCCATCCCACAGTTGTTGTTTGCTCTGTGCAAGTTAGCGCTGTTCATTAGACTTTTCTGATGTTAGAGGGGGCCCCCACTAGGGGCGCCACTGGCCGTCCTGTGACTTTCGCCTCCTTTTTGCCTTGGTAGGGCCAGTGGGGCCTTGGGTGGACTCTCTTTCAACACCGTGGATGGGTTAGAGAGGTAGCTAAGCTAGGTCAAATGTTTTATTTCCATACTTTTGTTATTACAAGTATCTAGCCAGTTGGATAGGAGATGACGGGCCCCAAAGGTCATAGGTGGGGGTTCTCTCAGCATTACGGTGTGGCTAGCAAGCGAGTTATGTTCTGGCTTATGTTTTATTGCCATGTTTATGTTATGCTATTTCATTTATTTACCTAGTTATTTGTAAATTGAGGCCCTGCTGTGCCGCCTACGCAGACTAGAGGCGTCCCACAAACAGTCACTGGCAGTGGCGACCTACCGGGACCTCGTGCAGGTCCAGGAGGAGCTGAATACTCTTCTGTTTGTTCAGGTGAAGAGACGGGCAATGTGGGGTAGGAGGTGCCTATATGAGCATGCAAATAAACCGGGTAGGTACTTGGCCGGGGCTTTACGGGGCCCGAGAGGTAAATCGTTCATATCACATCTGATCTCTAGGCAGGGCTCCCGCCTCACCCTATCAAAGGACATGGCAGGGGAATTTTGTGACTTTTACCGTAAACTCTACAACCTGGAACCCGACCCCCAAATTCGGGAGGCGCCGGCCAGAGTGGAGGCGATAGACCGGTACCTTAGGAGCTCCGGTCTCGCCTCTCTCTCTCGCAGACAGACAGGGAGTGCTTGGACCGTCCGATTTCGGCGGAAGAGCTGGTGGGGGCTCTGAAGCAGTCCAAGTCCAGCAAGTCGCCGGGCCCGGGCGGCTTCACGGTCCCGTACTACCGAAAGTTCCTGGATCAGTTGTCCCCCCATTTCCTGGCAGCCTTCAACGCTATTCTACTGAATCGCCCCTTTCCAGTGGTAGTGATTCCTAAGGAGGGGAAGGACCCGGCGCAATGTGGTAGCTACCGCCCCATAGCCCTTCTGAACGTGGACCTGAAACTGTTCGCAAAAATCCTAGCCACTAGACTTGCGCCATGTGTCCAAGCTTTAGTACAGGACTCCCCCCACTGGACTTCGCCCCGCAATTTTTAAGGAAGTGGGAAGCAGACCTGGGTACTACATTTACCCTGCACCATAAAGACACGATGGTATACTTTGCACTCAAATGCTTGATAGCGAACAGATTTCAGGAACAGGGATATAAGATCCTTTCCCGATGGTACAGGGTCCCACACGTCTTACACAAAATGAGCCCCAACATTCCGGAGGAGTGCTGGTGGTGCGGCTCTGCAGTTGGTACAATGCTACATATCTTTTGGAGTTGCCCTTCCCTGACTAGATTCTGGACAGCGGTAAGAGATATAATCAACACACTGGTGACTCCAGCGTTAGTGCTGAGCCCGGAGGTGTTCCTGCTACACATGACCAGTCTCTCGAGACGCAAATACAAGGCGTCGCTGTCAATCCACTTGCTTAATGCGGCCAAGGCCTGTGTCCCGGCTCTCTGGAGGTCGGCCCAGGCCCCATCCCTGCGCCTTTGGCTCACAAAGGTTAATGAGATTCACCAGTTGGAGGATCTCACGGCCACGGTTCACAACACAGAGGAGAAATTCCGAGATACCTGGAGAGCGTGGACGCATTACACCACTACTGACGCTTACCTCCGGATCATGACCCCAGAGGGGAGCTCTTGAGTGCTGACCCCTGCATGAGACTTAACTGTCCTAAGACATGGGTAGAATCATTGCCCCGTATGGAAGCATTGGCTCCAGAGGTTGCTACCCCTGGGGGGGCCACTGGGGTAGGCAGGGGACCCTTCCTCCCTTTGTTCCCCCCCTTTCCTTCTACTTTCGTACTTACCTTTCTCTTTTTCTTTTACCTTCTCTCTCAACTGTTCCTCTTCTACAAATCCTGGTGGACTACCACCCAACCGCCTTATTGAACCAAAGATAGTTGCTTGGAGATCATGGCTTCCGCACTCGGGACCCTAGGTCCAAGGGAGGCCATGCTCCCCTTCATAGACATGATCCTTTGCACGATTGCCACTTGGAGGGCAACGGATAATGGAACACAGCGAGGAGTGGTTGGGTCAGGCTAACTGATTAGTAACAGCTTTGGTGTTAGCAACCGGGACCGAGATGTTTTATTATATCATTGTGACTTGTACCATATCGACTTGATTGTAATTTTGTTACTTGTTATGATATGTACACTTTTACTTGAAGAAAGTTCAGAGGGCTGCCTGCGTGCAGCTTTATGCATACCGTATCTGTATCACCATATGTTTTTTGCACAATAAACATAGATTTAAAAAAAAAACAAAAAAAACAATACACTATAATGTTTTTCCAGTTAAAACCTGTGTTGTCTCTCCCTCCTACACTGCGATGTTACAAAGCTGCTTACATACTGTCCAACCACTGTGCAATATTTGTGGCAGGTATCTCTCAAATAATACACTCTAATGTTGATTTCAAGATAAAAAGTTCCAAGAAAAGTCCATTTTGGAGAGCAAACTTCGGGGGGTGGGGAGGGTCTTGGCATTGAAGGCTGGTGTGTATCCTGGAAGATAAAAAAACATGTACAAGCTAAAGCTTTGATCCTCTCAGGGCAAACAGATCCCCCTTCCCAACAGGATCACAGAACATCCTGCAGGACTCCTTCCACCATTCATGAACACAGAGGAGAAGCTAATATTAACACCTCTCACGCAAGATTAACAACATCACCTGTGAGGGTGAGTGTACATGTTTTTCTCTTCCAATGCAACATCAAGTTACACACATTATCTGTTCAATTTTTTGGTTTTCCCCTGTCAATTTGGTAGATCCTTCCCAAATCTGTGGACTAAGCTTAGTCCCTTGCAGCTGCTGGATGACCCAACTGACACCACTTCACTCCTCATGGTCACAAACTGCTGAGCTGCTGCTATCTATCTATCTATCTATCTATCTTCTGCAGGACTCCTTCCACCATTCATGAACACAGAGGAGAAGCTAATATTAACACCTCTCACGCAAGATTAACAACATCACCTGTGAGGGTGAGTGTACATGTTTTTCTCTTCCAATGCAACATCAAGTTACACACATTATCTGTTCAATTTTTTGGTTTTCCCCTGTCAATTTGGTAGATCCTTCCCAAATCTGTGGACTAAGCTTAGTCCCTTGCAGCTGCTGGATGACCCAACTGACACCACTTCACTCCTCATGGTCACAAACTGCTGAGCTGCTGCTATCTATCTATCTATCTATCTATCTATCTATCTATCTATCTATCTGTCTGTCTGTCTGTCTATCAACATAAACAATGTTCATAAACAAATTCATAACTAAAAAACACAATTTATATTGGATGTTAGCTATAGTTTATAGCACATCTTTTTCATTTGATCTGTGACTGGGAGTGTTTTACTTCCCCGAGTCCTTGTTCAGTAATTGTAAAAATGCAGGTGTGTTGCTCATTGTCACAGGGAAACTTTGTATACCGGACTTTAGCTACACCCCCTGAAACCTAGGTATTTTAATAGTGACCCTGGGGAACATTATTGGTTCGTCTAACTGCCATTCCAAAACTGTAATCCTAGCCTGAACTTATACATGTTTCAATATGTAAATATAATAATTCATCAAATCATCTTTCATAGAGGACATGCAAGCAAAGTTGTCAAAGTTGCAACATTTGTTTACAGGTAAAACTATACATATATTTCAGCATAGCCTAATCAAACAAGTTAATCCAAAGGAAATGTTAAAAGACACATTTAATTGAACTTCAAATGTATTATTGTTATTGTGTTTGATGTTTTAATCATATTTTTCTGAAGACTTTTAAAAAAAAATGTGTAAACACATACTCATGCTCTGTAAGATAATGCACACAATTTGTTTAAATTGGAATGTATGTGAAAAGATTTAGAATAACAAAACATACAGCACAGGAAATTGGGTCAGTACATCATGATTTTCTCCCATAGAGAAATTCTGATTCATGTGTTTTTCCTTTTTAATGCTTTCTCCATCGATGCTGATTCTTCTGTAACTTTCTGCAGGGTCATGGAATAGCTATTAAAATAAATGTTTCACCTAAAAGACAGACAATTTCCCATTCATTTTCAAAACTCACATCCGGGTTATATCTTCACTGATTGTCAAAGCTTCACTTATGCTGAGCTGATGGAAACTTTTTCAACTGTTCATAATGGTTTCTGTTAGAACACTTTGTTGGCTTTAGACATCTCAAGCCTATGTAACTTTTCTAGAAATGAAAAATAATTAAGGAATATTTCTGAAACTTATACTGCAGACAAACAGTAAAAAAAAATACTTCTCATAGCAACCATTCATATTTTCATTTTCTAGCACAGTTTAATAATTTCACTCAAATGGCTGTATTTAAAGGATAACTGCAACTTTAACAAAATGACCAATACTTCTTGCCCAGGTCTCTGTATTGCTAACAGTGATATAGTGCCATACAGGCGATTCCTGTAAAAGTCAATCTTCACAGCTTGGCTAAGTGCATGCTTATTTGAAAGTGCTCTTTTTTATTGAATTAGAAAAGCAGGGAAGGGACCCTTCACAATCTGGGTTGATTATAGCATCTGTAGTTAAAATAATCACAAAAAGTTCCACTGACTTGGGCACACCAGACAGTGATGAGAATCTACTGTATGGAACTATAGTGGGGCCATGGTGTGCAGAGCAGATAGGGGCTTAGTATTTTTTTTTAAGCTGCTCTTTAACGTTAGTGCCCTTATGCACCTTACATGTATGCCTTAACGCATGATTATGATGCATTAATTCCATGCGGTTTTACATGAGTTTACATGCTTTAATGCATTTTAAACATGTGTTAACATGCATTTCTGTTGATATGTTATGCAGAGTGGGGGAGACACATTCAAGAATATGGCTTTTTAATAGTGCAGGTGAGCTAAAAGTACACCAATGTATGATGCATGTTACATCACTCTCAGTATTTAGTAGAATACAAAATGTAGTCTTGAAGTCAGTTAGAGTTCCCTGCTTACCGGAGATGACCTTCACTCCTAGACCATGATGATTGAGGAAGAGGCACACCATAGGGCATTCGATTCTGCTGGATACAGTTGTTACATTTAGAATATTAAAGCAATTTGTTTTTAAAAAGTCTATTATTTTGAACTTTTTTTTACATCTGAAAGTTCAGTTAATAGGTTTAGGGTCCAAAAGCATCCCTAAAACCAGTTCACTAGGGATGGATTGCCAACTTGCTTTTTGGCACATTAGACCCCACTTCCTTATACTAGCAGTCTGTCCTGAGTGCTAAAGGGCCTAAAGTACACCAACCCATCAACAACAGGCACCAGTGTTTTTGGAAGGGTACACCTTTTTTTGTGGACCTTTCTCAAAGCTTCCCTCAGTGCTAAAAGGAATGCTAGCTGGTACCTTTTTGGTGCATTGAACCTTAAGGTGCTCGTGAGAAATGAATGGGTAGAAGTAACATGTACAGATAGTTGTAAATTAAAATAAAATGGTAACCTGTAGCAAATGCCTTTGACTGTGACTGCCTTTAATCAAATTAGGTAGACAATGAAGATTAAGTGGTAATTTCAAGTGCAGTATGACTAAAGGCTACTATGCTGCCCAGAAACCACATCCAAGAACCTTGAGACTTGTAATTTCTTGCAGCAGTCAAAAGCCTGTATTAAATATTTTATTTTTGAAACATTGCATCAAAATAAAGATGCAAATTCGGGCAAATAGATAACAATATTTTGTTATCTAATCTTATCTAATAAGGTATTAATACATTTAGCATTTTCCCTACATGTCTACATTAAACTGTCTTGAAGAGTATGACTCTATTTAAGTATAACACTCACTCAGGGACACAAAGAGAAGCAATAACCCACTGCTCAAAAAAAATGTTTTGGATCTACAAAGAAATTACAGAGTTTTGCCTCCAATAAACCTCCTGAGGAAGCTTTAGCGAGCGAAACGCGAGGGCCGCAATAGTGCAATTATAGATGAAATTATGCTTGCCTTGTAAATGTGTATGGACAATCATGCACCAAATGCATGACCATTACTACAAAAAATATATTGTGGATTAGAAATGTAAAAAATACATTTAAATACCAAGTAGGTTAACATCTGGAGTTAATTAATTCTTGATGTAAATTAAATTTCCTATTTTCATCTATAATATCAGCTATGTGGGCTATTTGTTTCAGCTGTGAGTGTGCTAACATTATAATGATAAATAAAACAAGTGCGTATCTCCCATAATACCCATTGGAACTGCGACACCACACCCCTGAATACACTACATGAAAAAACAAAGCGATAATGGGGCTTTAAAAGTGTCCAAGGATGAATGTGGGATAACATGGCTTAGCTTGGTAACAAGACATGATGACTGGTCATAAATATATATAATATAATAAAGATTTTTATTTACCGTATATACTCGAGTATAAGCCGAGATTTTCAGCCCATTTTTTTGGGTGAAAAGTGCCCCCCTCGGCTTATACTCGAGTCAGCGCCAGCGCGTCTTTTGATATGTAGCCCTGTACCCCCTTTTCCACTTACAGAGCTAGGTTATTTTTCTTTTAAATAAATATTAATGTATTTTAATGGTATCTATCTACCAGTAGCTGCCTCATTTCCCACCCTCGGCTTATATTCGGGTCAATACTTTTTCCCAGTTTTTTTGGCTAAAATTAGGTACCTCGGCTTATATTCGGGACGGCTTATACTCGAGTATATACGGTACATGATCTCAATATACTTAAAAACATTTAATTGGTCTCAAAAGTTACAAACAGTGGATAATAAGTAATTAAATATATCTCCCTGGACTTAGTGCAATTGCATGGTGTATATAATAACGATATATTTTTTGTAGTAATGGTCATGCATTTGGTGCATGATTGTCCATACACATTTACAAGGCAAGCATAATTTCATCTATAATTGCACTATTGCGGCCCTCGCGTTTCGCTCGCTAAAGCTTCCTCAGGAGGTTTATTGGAGGCAAAACTCTGTAATTTCTTTGTAGATCCAAAGCTGAGATAACTCTATTAATAAATATAATAAATAAATAGTAATTCTCAGTGCAAATATCTACATTAATATAAGCTCAATTAACTACATACATACCCTCTTGGAAAATTGGGCAATGGATGGGTCCACACCCCCGGAGGACTCTAGCTAACCAAGAGGGAGAGAGGGTGGTGAGAACAATTCGGCAAAAGAGCAGGGGGATAGCACTTCTATCCTGGAGTTCCTACAATGGTTCAAACCCTATATCTATCAAAAATTCAAAAGTTCAATCTTCTAAAAAAACATAAATTATGATCAAATTGATAATTGTCTCATACCAAGTCCATCCATATGGCAATAGTATGAGCACGAATTAAATCACATCCATGGATTAGAGAGAGGAGAAACGCAAGGCATTCCCTCATGTTGGTAAGTACATAGTGTCAAAACAAACCGTATCAGTTGAATCAAAATCTCATATCATTGACAACTCAAATATGACTCAAATCTAAATAGATGCATTTGATATCCAACATCTCTCTCATATTGACACCACTGGATGCATAACTGGCCAAATTTCTCAAAATAAGTTGCTGATTTGTATGTAAAACACTCTTAATAACTAAATGTCATTTAACTACACTTGAATGCAAGGAAATATTACCTCATTGTAGGAAGGATTTCTCTCCTCATGCTGTCCAGCCACCCCGCTCCAGCCGCAAGTCTCTCCCACCCCCCAAACCCCAAATATCTTGCCACATTCAATCGCACCACCCCACTGGGTTAGCGTGTGATGCATGTGGCCAGGCCCGGCTAGGGTCGGCACCTGCGCCCTAAATAGCGCATCTGGTGAGAGGTTCCCTGTCCAAAACAGGGGCCCCTCCCCCCTAGGCTCATTCGCACATTGGGGCAGCATCAAAACGGACTGCATCGCCCCAATACCCATCCACAACCGCAGATCTCTCCCTCTGCTAGTTGTGACCATACGACAGAGCCCAGGGATACCAGCATATATAACACTTCTCCCCAATTAGTCGGAGATGAAGTGAAACTCAGGTGCCGATCCTCCCCAATTAGCTGTAGAAAGGGGATTAACGGGGGCATGGCCGGCGGCTACATGTGAGCGGACGTGCGCCGCAGAGCTCTCGCTACACATCCTGCAACTATCCTGGGAACAACGGATCCTGCGCCTATCTCCCTTTCCATACCGGCTTCGGACCTCTCCGCCACCCGCCCGCTCCTTCTGGTACCGCTATAGAGGCTGTCCGTGGCTGACATGTCCAAGAAAAAGGACAGTCAGAGGACGGGCCTAGTGATCCAAGATGGCGGCGGTCCGCAACACAGGGAGAAAGGCATAGACACAGCGTCGAGGCTGGAACGCTTTGCCCGGCAGCCTGCTACTCCTGCTAAATCACAAAGAGCCTCTCAGCCTAGACAGAGTAGCACAGGCAGAGAGCCTGAGGACAGCTCAGCTGCTGAGAGGGACACAGTGAGTACCCATACTAAGCCTGCTAAAAACCTGCTAAAAGCCCTAAAGCCAACAAATCTAAGTCTAAGACACGCCTGACTACATCCCCAGAACCCACACTAACAGACGTATTCCATGCTGTACAACTATGCAACACCTCCCTTGCCTCGCTCACCGACCAGGTGCAGGGCATGAGGGCAGACATCTCCTTCCTCCGCCATGACTTACAGAAAGAAAGGGGATTAACCCGTTTGATCCCGGTCCCATGTCAGAGATGCCAGACACATCCATGTCCAAGTACAATAAATTAATTAATAAATTGAGGAAGGACAAGATATATTACAACAATCTTAAAGAATCTCCAAAATAGCCTAAATTTGCTAGTTATAAGATGTCATCAGATATAGCACAGATAAAAAAAACACTGCATAAATCAAGGATTTATAATAGTTGGTATATGTGTAAAAATTCAAAGCGGCACATCTGCCCTTGATTCTTATTAGGTCGCTTAATACCCCATTGATAGTGACAGTGAACCAATTTTGGTATAGTGACTAGTGTAATTGGTGATATGGTACTAGTGTCATCCCCCCCACAGCACCCCATATTGTAGCATTGTGTGAACCCGCTGGCAAGCAGATCCAACCCCATTCCAACCCCCCCCAAAAAAAATTAACCACACACTGACCCACAGCACACCCACCTGACGTTAATATATGATCTCACCAAACTCATTGGAAAATTGTCCAAAGTGTCATAATAATAATAACGGCTACATTATGCCTACATGTATGACCATCCAAATTGTCTCGATCTTGCAGTGTCCCACAAACGGTTTTTAAATCATGCCTGAAGAGATACCGACAGTTCGTCCCCTGGGTGGACTCATGTTGGAAGCCCTTCTCCCTCCTGGAGCTGTAGCCTATCACCGGGCTATTCTATTGTTTACTCCTCCCCCTGTCACTTTTTAAAAAGATGGCCGGCTTCCCGCGGTCCTTACTACCCTGAGACTTGAAAAAGAGGGAACTCCTCGAAACGCGTAGCCGACTGCTAATACTGCCCGCGGTGTCACTCTCTCCTCCAGACTTAGAGCACTGACACACAGCACTCCTGACAGTTCCCCTGAGCACGGCGTGGAGACACACGGTGAGCTGTGTTTCCCAGCCATTGGTCATCCACTCCTTCCCCCTACAGCTGCCGCGGCTCGGCCTAGCTGGCCGAGTACGTGTGCCTGCAATCATATACCGCACTTACGGTTCAGGAGCCGTTTGTCCGTCACCGTTCATCATTGGAACCGAAAGACCCCCGGTGCCAATCCACTGGGGACCTTCAGACATATCTGCTTACACTCCAACTGCAAAGTAAGTTACCACTTATATGAGTGTATATTGTTAGCCACACCAGGTTCATTAGCACGCACCCAGGTAGTTGCGCTCCTCAGCCCATTGTTCTATATTGTTTTTGGGATCTACAGGGTTCCCCTCCCTGTATTGAGGAGCATTGCACACCATTCCTCATTATCCACATTCCTGAAGTGTGTCCCTCTAACAGGAGTGCTCTGTATCATTTGCTTTTTATCTATTGCTATCTTAATAAAAATTACCACTGTGAGAAGAATGGGTAGGGAAAGAAAAACAAGGTATGCAAAATCTGCAAAAAATAAGTCAAGGCAACTGGACTTGCTGTATTTTTCGGATGACAAGTGAAACATCTTCAACAAAAATATTGTAAGTCCAGTTGCCTTGACTTATGTTTTACAGATATACCATGACCTGGATGCATAAGAACCTTCGCAGACAAGGTATGCAAAGAATAAGAAGTCTGCCATTATCTACAAGTATCTTTTGATTGCCATTACTAAACATTTCTAAAGATGTCTTTGTTGTCATTTTTAAGATAAGGGTACCTCTTTAAGTAGTTTAAACTGACATATGATGCTTACTATGTGTGAGGGCACACTATTAATGCTGCCACTATATTATTTATTAAAATCCATTGAGTGACAAAAAATAAAAAATAAAAAACTTAAGAAAACATCCATCATGGCAGAGCTCCGACCTGTACATGGCTCTGCAGATTAGCCATGCTATTTATAAACCTCTGTGAATTCTGCCATTCATTGACTATATTATTTCTGGCAACTGCATACATAGCATCATTCCTATAGAAGGAAAACTTCCTTAGTTGAAAAAGCACTTAAACATGTTCACTGCCAAATGTCGCTGACTAATATTAAAGTGGAAACATTTTTTATATATTATTCAATTATTCCTGCCAAATAATGAGGATATTTTAAAATGTAAAAGTATTTAAAGTGTGTCAATATAAGAATGTAGTGGGTAGCAAATTGGGCTGTCTTAAACATGGCCCCTAACCCAAAAGAAGCAAATTGTTTATTACTATTTTAACATTTATTAATGTTTATGTAACACCAAAACTATTTTTCTTTTCAGTTATGCATAGAGTGGCTAATTTTCTCTTAGGTTGCCAAGTTTTTATTGCTGTCTGTGCCCCTGCTAGGGAGATTCACCCTTCTGCTTGTACATCTGACTGTCAGTAAAAAATAAAGTAAGGGGGAAACCCCTATTTTAGAGTGGTCATCAGGACAAAAGGTGAAGGGAAACCTTTTAATGGGGACAACTGTTCAGGTGACAACTCTCTAAGAGGGGAGGGCCCTTTGTGACTATTACACTCTCTTAGCCTCACCTTTGCAGGAATGTAACATTTTACACTACATTAGCCTCCCAAGAGTGGCAGAGTTTTTATTTTCTAGTTAGATTAAGCTAAATTATTTTTCAATATCATTTACATTTTTTTTTAAACATTTCAATGGTTTAAAAGTAAAAAATACTTAGGGGTCTATTCACGAAGCTGCCGAAGGATCTAGCCGTAGCTTCGCCCGATCCTTCGGCTAGCTTCGGCCCCAGGACCCCTTCAGTTCAATAAAACCGAAGGGGTGCTGTACGGGCTATTCACTATAGCCCGTACAGCTCCCGAACATGGCCGAGCGGCTCAGTCGAGCCGAACACATATGCCTCGGCTCGGCTGAGTCGCGCTGAAAGCCGAAGCTGGTCGAGCGGCCGGCCGACAGCCTGCTTCTGACAGCTGGGCGGAGCCAGTCGTGATCTTCTGAGTTTAGCGTAACTTCAAAGCTGAAGTTTAGGTTGTTTTTTTTAATGCAGCCTCAGTGACATAACCTACCTCCGATTAGGTGTGTCCCATAACCTTGTGGCTGCTGGCTATTGTAGAAACCCTAACCCTGCTGCCAGGGTTAACAGCAGCCGTTGCCAGTGTGAAAGAGTCTGCAAAAGTTGTGTCACTTGCCTTCCACTTCCTCCTCTCTCCTTCATTCTTAGAAGTCATACTATTATTTGCCACAATATAAAGCAACCTGTGATTGGGAGATGGGATGATGAATGACAGCAGCTGCTGTTATCCTTCACAGCATTGGAAGATTGACACTATAGGGGGTATCCGGCAGCACTCATGGGATGGTTTCCCACTGTCAGCAGCAATCATCACAGTAAGTTGGCTCTTGTTGCAATAGAAGCCCATTCATAAAATTACTGGAGCAGGAATTAGAAAGTGCACAGACCTACAACAATAAATTAAAGTAGCATTATGGTCTTTGTGTTTTTTACCTTAAAGCATTCTCTGCATTAGGGTAAAAACCGCCCAGCACTTTTGTCTCCCCCCCCCCCTCCCCCACACACTTACATGTCACCTTCGCTTGTCACCTGTGACAGACCGAAGTGATCCTCAGTTCGCTGTTCTTCCTGGCTGCGGGGGACAGCGATGGCAGAGGAGCCACATAGGCTCCCTCTGCCATCATTCAAACTGTTGGGTGGAGAGGAGGGACATGGCCTGCCGCAGGGCTGTGTGTGTCTATGGACGCACGCAACCACTGCAGGAACGGCCAGGGACAATGCACGCATGGGTGCCTCCATAGCAGCCCCTAAGCTGTTGGAGGCACCCGTGCAGGTCGCGGGGTGAGAGCGCTGTGGGGACCCACTAGAAAATGAGGAAGAGGAACATTTTTGAATAAAAGGAACAAATGTTTCATGCAAAGATGGGCCTCTTAGTTTTGATCACAAAAAAAAAAAAAAAAACGAGCCTTTAATATTATGTTATCTGTACTAGTTGTATTAAAGTGACATTAAACCCTCAGATTTTTTAACATAAACCAATACTGTAATGTGTGCCGTACTGTAATCCAAGGTTGTTTCCCTTCTCTTTACTGCTCTTCCTTTTAAATCTGTATTTGTTCTCATGCTGGGCAGAACTTCTGTTTTGCAGCAGACTGCCTTGTCTCTGGAATGGCTACATGGTGTCTGTGTGTAGGTTTGCAACCTGAGCCAGCACTACAGGAAGAGGCAGTCAGCTGCAAAGGGAAGTTCTCCCCAAGCATGAGAAGACATGAGGATTTAAAAGGAAGAGCAGCAAAGAGAAGGGAAACAACCATGGATTACAGTAAGGCACACATTACAGTATTGTTTTATGTTAAAAAATCTGAGGGTTTAATGTCACTTTAAGTGAAACTGCATCAGAACAATGTATAAAAATATCACAAACAAGTACTTCTATATGAGTGTATATGAGTCTATCTATCTATCTATCTATCTATCTATCTATCTATCTATCTATCTATCTATCTATCTATCTATCTTTCTATCATAGTATAGGAGCAGAAATGGGAGTTCATAAACAAATTCATAACTAGAAACTACAATTTATTTTGGATGTTATAGCACATCTTTTTCATTTAATCTGCCCTGGAGTGGGAGTGTTTCACTTCCCTGAGTCCTTGTTCAGTAATTGCATAAATGCAGGTGCGTTGCTCATTGTCACAGGAAAACTTTGGATGTCTTCCACCTAAGCACATAAGGTGCCAGATAGTGGACAAAGGGGAACTATTTTAACCATCTTTCTTTACATCTACTTACATCTGTTTAGGGCTCTGTTCACATCTATGTAATGCGGTTGCATTGCATGTTGCAATGTTAGGTGCGCTGCGGTGCCATTATTTTTTAATGGCACCCCAATGCACCTAGGCATTGCATTGCATTGCACCACATGGCATGGTAACCTGTTACCATATCATGTGGTGCAATGTGATTTAAAAAAAGGTGTATGCATTTGTTTCAGTGTAATTTAGCTTTGGTAGGCAGCCCATGCAAAATAATGGGCTACCTACTGCAGCGCACCACAATCACGCACTGCAGCACCTGTGAATGAGGTGTCATTGAGGGCTTAAGGAAGTAACACTTTAAAAAAAAGAAATAGGCAAAGTGTATCTGTCAAAGCTTTGTTTTTAGTTTTGCATAGAGTGGGGAAGGTTTAGAACTCCTGTTAGGTATTACTGCTGTCGAAATCTCTAGTTAAGGGATTCCTTCACTGCCTGTAAGATGTTGTCCTCTCAAAACAGCAAGTAAGGGTGCATCTCTGTAACAGCAACAAAACAGCAGTACAAGTGATTTTGTTATGTTAAAGTGACATTAAACCCTCAGACTTTTTTTTTACATAAAACAATACTGTAATGTGTGCCTTACTGTAATCCATGGTTGTTTCCCTTCTCTTTGCTGCTCTTCCTTTTAAATCCTTATCTCTTCTCATGCTGGGGGAGAACTTCCCTTTGCAGCAGACTGCCTTGTCTCTGAAATGGATACATGGTGTCTGTGTGCAGGTTCACAACCTGAGCCAGCACTACAGGAAGAGGCACTCAGCTGCAAAGGGAAGTTCTCCCCCAGAATGAGAAGAGATAAGGATTTAAAAGGAAGAGCAGCAAAGAGAAGGGAAACTACCATGGATTACAGTAAGGCATACATTACAGTATTGTTTTATGTTAAAAAAATCTGAGGGTTTAATGTCATTTTAAGTAGGGAAATACAAGAACCAGCTTTTTTATCAGCTTTTTATTCTTGTCTGTCTCCCTGTTGCAGATTTTCCCTCACTTCCTGTCCCCTGAACAGAAACTGAGGAGAAATCTCTCTAACAGGACCCCTGATAACAGTAAAACTGTGCAGGGGTTCCAAAATTTCCCCACTCTATCAAAAAGTAAAAAAAGTTTTGGTTACAGATAAACTTTAACAGCAGTTTAAAGAGAGCACATCAATATTCTGATGCATTGCAATCTTCCTTTTAAAAAAAGAAGATCTTTAAACCAAAACTTAGTTTTGCTATGATATATTATGAAAAATTAACAAAATCGCGCTTCATAATATAATTTCTACTATAAATATTTGATTAATTTGAGATGTTTGCATATCCCTAATGTTCTTGTGGGCATACTAATTAACAAGCCAAAATTAATATTAAATCAAAGCTATCTCCTGATCTAAATGCAAAACAAGTCCCTTCAAAATTATCTATTTGTGATTGCTAATGTGAATTATAGCAAAGGAGACTTGCTGTTAGATGTCAGTCAATCGTCCATCATAGAAGTGTCTGTTTCTGCTGGTAGCATTTTCTGTTTGCCAGTGTCCCAACCTCCTGTAGGCAACAGTTTATATCGACTGCATTAGAATTCCTGTGTCCCTTAGTGGATTTAAAGAAAAAGATTTTACGGTAAATACAGTAAATCGTATTTTTGATCTTTAGAACTGAAAAATTATATTTTCCGATTTCTTTATGAAGATATACAATTTAATAAATCAGTAACAGATTGCACACTCATGCCTGTAATTTATGGACACACACAAGTAAGAACCAAAGCCCAGACCATTTAGAACAAATCACCTCTAAGCAAACCCATGCATGCCAAGCAACACATTCACTTTAACTGTGGCCTGACAAACTGCATCTAGAGTATGTACCTTTCATTCCACCAGATATGCCCAGTGCTTCTGGATATAGGGGATGATGTGACTGACTCCCCTTCAACCCATGTGACAGTGCTGGTGCTTGGTGATTGGCTGCTCAAGCACCTAGCCCTTTTACACTGGATGTGGAAAAAATCTCCAGCCCTGTGTATGCTTAAAATTGCAATTTTGATATAGATTTTTCTCTTTGCTGCTGGCTTCTGAAAAAAGTGGCTTGGGAGTGAAAGAAAGTAGAGTATGAACAGATGGTGGGGCCAGAGTAGACATGTGCGATTTGTTTAGTTCCAAATTAAAATTGGTACAAATTTTCAGAGATGCATCCGAATTTCCGAATGAAAAAATAATGAACCCGAACATATCCAAATTTTTTGGATGCATCTGAAATTGTTTCCAATTCGTACTAGACCCTTTAGGTCTGGTAGGATTTTTAGGGGGGACCCCAACGCTAAAACAACAAGAAATCATGGGGTCCCCCTGGATCCCTTACCAGGACAAAATATTTTGGGGTTGAGGAGGGCAACGGCCTCTTCCCCACATCCCTGACCCGGTGTTTGTAGGGTTTGCAGGCAGGGGGACTTATAGGAATCTGGGTGACCCCTTTCATAAAGGGGGCACATAAATGTTGCCCCCCCCCTTCTTGAATGAGTAGGTGGTAGTTGTTACCCCTTAAATCTGAATTCCAAAATGTATTGGCTTTCGGACCCAAATCCCCGAAATAACAAAAAACCAGAGACAAACTTAATTTTTTCCAGTCCACATGTCTAGGCCAGAGTTTAAGCAGATCTGTAATCGTATAACTTGTAGGATAGCCACAGATACATTTGACAAAAAGGCATTACTGCAAAATGTATATTGTACAGCATGTGTCTGGGTAAAAGTAGCGTAAATCTTGGGTAAAATCAATAGTCCCCTTACAGTTTATACAGTTTATAGTTAGACCATTTGAAGACAGCTTAGAATGTATAGACGTATGTAGTATATAAGGGAGCACATAGTGCATGTTCTAACTGAGTGCCAGTCTCTCCATGGTCTCCTGCTGTCAATAGAGGTGTATTGAACTGATACCAGCTCTTGGAGAAGTGTTTGTCTTCTTCCATGTTGTAACTCACCAAGATGAACATACTCTACACCATTATTCTATATCAATGTTGCAACCTGCCTTCTAATCATTGGATTGCCTGGACAAGCACCTGACCTGGGAGAGTTTCAAAACACAGACGCTTTAGCTTTTTAATGTTTTCTGTCATTGTCTTTTTTCTAGACTGGTTATGCTGCATTGTTGTCACCACTTAATATTAAACGGTTTGTGCACTCTGGCTCTTTTTACATTATCCACACTACCAGCACATATTTATTGTAAGCAGCAAGAATATGTCTATACAATGAGAATCTGGGTAATTAAAACACTATGCCCGCAGGAGACCAGAATTAATACAATTATTTCAAATTATCGGTAATCACATATATTTCAGCATAAAACGTGCTGCGTTATTGTTCTATAATTATTCAGGCATTGAGGACAGACACACTGTATAACATTGCTGCAGAATTCCCCTCAGAATATATTAGTCCTCTTACCAACACAATCACATAGCCATCTGCTAACTGCACTCCTGGTGCTTTGTTATTAATATCGATGTAAAATGGGTGCATAATGTTTATTAGTGTGTGTGTGTGTGTGTGTGTGTGATTGCATGTTCCTGAGTTTGTTTCTGTCAAGGAAACATATTCAACTGTGTGAGGTTATACCACATTAGCTGCCTTCATATGGGAGTGAGAAATCTAAGGATTTATGACTCTCATCTAGCTCGAGTTCTGCATTGTGGGATGTGATTACCGCAATACCCCACATTGGGACAAATCTCTTTTCATACATTTTGTTCATTTTTGAAGTGTTCCAGTTATACATTTTTACCAGATATATAATTAGTAAAATATATAGCATTCTTATAAACAAACCAAATTGCAGAAAAATATCTGTTCTTGCAAGAGGAGACTGAAAAAAAAAATCATAATGCTAATGGAAACTTTCCTCTGTTTTTCCACACTCTATATAAATAAAATAAACTAATTTAACCATGTCTGTTGGTGCACACCTACTTTGTATAAGCCAAATCCATTTTTACTGCAACATACATGCTACATACAGAGCACTGCAAAGAACAAGCGATGGTAGGCAGACATGAATGAATTGTCTTTTATATACTTCATACACATCTTTACTGAAAGTGTGAGTCATAAGACTCAGTGCTTTCATACAAGCATAAACATACTTAAAGTCTGTGGCTGAAGACCTGGCACTTTCATAAATGGGAGCCATTATGTCATTATCAACTGGCTGTAATGACACTATATTATAAGATTTATGTGGGAAGAAATGTAAATATGTAGACATTGTAGACCTTATTTATCATTAAGAGGTTTTTAAGAGGTTTTTCTATTATCCAATAAGATATTTCTTTTTATTCTGCTAGTGCAGCATTGTAGACTAACAGGAAAAGCTAACTTGTTTTTGGAAACATTCTAATATAGTACAATAGCCATGAAAAGAAGAAAGAACACTCCAATTTAAGGAAGAACTCCAGGAATTAATAAAATCAACCCTTGCGGTGAGGCTACCTCCACACTGCAAGGGTTAACTGCTAGTGATGTGCCACACATACCCAAGTTCAGTTCGAGTTCGAACTTTAGAACATGAAAAAAGTTTGAACTCGAACTTCGAACTCAATGCAAGTCTATGGGACCAGAACTCTGAAAATCAAATGTCCCCATGTTGAAGCCTTAAATGCAAGTTATTGGCCATAAAAAGGGTATGGGGATTCTGGTACTGCCCTGGGGGGACATGTATCAATGAAAAAAACACTTTTAAAAAATACCGTTTTTAAAGGAGCAGCGATTTTAACATTACTTAAAGTGAAACAATAACAATGAAAAATTCCTTTAAATATCGTGCCTCGGAGGTCCCCTTAAACTGCCTATAAAGTGGCAATCGCATCTGTACGATGTATAGAACCTGCTGCACTAAAATTGACATTTATAAAGAAAAACAAAAGCGTGCGGTTCCCCCTCCCAAACAATACCAGACCCTTTAGGGCTGGTAGGAAAGTTAGGAGGGACCCTATTTAAAAAAAAAGTGTGGAGTTCCCCCCAAAATTCATATCAGACCCTTTAGGTCTGGTAAGAATTTTAGGAGGGACCCCTAGTTACAATAATAAAAAAAAATTAGTGTGGAGTTCCCTTTCAAAGTCATACCAGGCCCCAAAAATGGGGAAAAAAGATGTGGGGTCCTCCCTAAAATTCCCAACCAGGCTAGCCTATGTTGATCCACTATTTTATGCAATGTGATTAGCAATTCTATGTTTCCTTATGTTGCATGTAAAATATAAAACCTAAAATATTATTATATAGACATGTAGGGAAGTCAAAACCATACTTCTTGGCATTAAATTCCACTAGATTGTACATATACTGACATAATTATATTACTCTCATTGTATTTCTTCAATTGTATAAAAAGTCTTCCTTGTATAGTTTGAAGATTCCCATGGCAACCACACTTTAGATGCTTAACAGTAGATCAGGAAGGTGAGAAAATGTAGCATATGGCTTTAACATTACATGTTAAGTGAGGTCATGTTTTCTTTCTTATGTAACTGATTTTATTTATTTTAACTTTTTTTTTTATTCCATTTCTTGTAGTTCTCAAGCACTGCCTATGTATTTTACCCACTATTCTCTTAATTCAGTCTGTTTAGCCATTCGTGTGGTTTGTATTCTTTCCAATATTAGCCATATGGCAGGAGCATACTGTCAAATTTAATGATGTCCCAAAGCAGTTCTTCAATTTTCTGAAGACATTTTGAATATGCTTGAAGAGTTGGCAATGGGTTTTGTTTTAATAGCTTAATTTTGTTAAATACTAGACTGACTGTAAAGCCTTGCCCAGTCTATCATTAATCAAAGCCATCAAAACACATTAATGTGATTACAATTAATTTATTATGAAGACTTCTGAAAATGAGCCATTAATGTGTAAATATGTTGAAATGTGATTCTGTGTAGGAAGATAAATGTCCTAGCTGTAGATTTAAATGTTGCACATGTAGCTGTAAAATGTCCTAGCTGTACATTTCAAGTATTGCATTTCTTTTCTTTTCTTTAAATGTTTATTAAAATGTTATTAAGTCATATTTTTACACTAACCTAAAGTCCTGAGCAGTGTTTACAAAGTACATCTGGTACACCTCTACCATATAAGAGCATCAGCAAAAAAAGAAAAACATTTAAAGGTGCGTCTCTGTTACCCATAGCAGCCAAGTGTGAATATCTTATCTGCATTGTAAAATACAGTTCCATTGGTTTTTATGGACATCACTGAGCTTTTTCTTTTCTGTTACTTCTTTATATATCTTCTCTGATTTCTCTTACAGAAAGAACTCTTTTTTTTAACAGAAATATCTTTTTATTAAAGTTTTTTTACAAAGAATAGATTGTAGAAACATACTTTGTTAATGTTTGTTAATGGGGGAAACAAACCACCCATACAAAGGCAGCAATAAGTGCAATCGTGCAAAATAATAGCATGGCTATAATGAATACCAGCATCAAATATGTAAGATTGCCCTCGAGTGAGACGTACCCCGTCTAGTTACCTATCCCTGTCATGGGGGACTCGGGTGTTAGGGCTCATTCTGGATGGGACCAACCCATCTGAGGTGGGCGAGGCTCGGCACCTCCAGCAGCCCTCTAGAAACAGGATATCATACGAAGGGCAAGATACCAGTAACCGGTGAGGTAGATTGCGACACCTAAAAGCCACCTGACATCAACGACATAACATAGATACACAAAGAACAAAACAAGTATACAACAAAGAGAATGGAGAGACGAAGAGAAGAGAAAAAGGGAAGAAGGGTAGAGGGTTAGTACGTGTACAATGAGAATGGATCACGCCTCTAAGCACTTGCCCTAAACTCATCAGATGCCATGAACAGCATCCAGGGCCTCCATCTGGACAGGAAGGTCTCAGACCTGTCCAACCGTTCTGCCAGCAGTTCCCCAGATCTCATTAGGCGGCATAGTTCCGCTGTCCATTCCCCCAAGGTAGGGATCACCTGGGAGTTCCAATGCCTGGGGATCAGTGCCCTGGCAGCATTCACAAAAAATCTCAGGAGGGATTTCTTTGCTTTGGAGATGGACACAGGAAAGATCGACAGTATGGCCATTTGGGGCGTGAGATGGAGTTCGCTAGCGGTCAATTTTGAGTATACGTGTGCGCTAGTAGGGTGCAATCAGAGGGCAGCTCCACCAAATGTGTGTTAACGTGCCCATTTCTGCTTGGCATCTCCAGTAGGCATCAGGAAGGGATGGAAAAATCTGGTGCATCCTAGCAGGAGCCCTGTGCCATCTGGTTAGAAGTTTGTAATTGCGTTCCTGTACCGCTGAGGACATGCAGAGGCTATGCGTAAAGCAGAAGAATTTCCGCCTGTCTTCCTTGGAGAGTACCACATCCAACTCTCTCTCCCACGCAGACAAGAAGTACGGATGGCCCTCTTCGCGGCTGGAGAGTAGGAAGTCATAGAGGAATGATATGAGATAAGGAGGGTATTCTCCAGAGACGCACAGTTGTTCAAAAGTGGTCAGGGGCTCCTGCAGAACGCCCGAGGAGGAACGTCTACGTACAAAGTGTTGGAGTTGATGGTAAGTGAACCAAGCAGCCAGCGGTACAGGATCAGGAGAATAAAATTGGACCAGGGGTTTAAGAGTTCCCCCACAGATGCCCTGGAAAATGTATGAGGTGGTCGTCAACTCCCAACTTAGGAATCGCCGAACCCCACACCACGGAGGGAACTCCGGGTGGGCCAGGACAGGAGTCATCAAGCCCTGAGGAGTGGACAGTTTGTACTTAAGCATCGTAGAATCCCACCGGAGGAAGAAAAAATGGCAATGCACAACAGGGGGGGGGTGACGCACGGATGAAAGCCAGGGGAGATTCGTTAGAGGAGTCGGAGTCAGTTCCCGCTCCAGGGAAACCCAGAGAGCTGGGTCCCTGGTATCAAACCAATCTACCAAGTGAGACAAATGAGTGGCTCTATAGTAGACCTCCAAGTCCGGAAGAGCGGCCCCGCCCCGTTCCCTCCACATTGTGAGGACCGCATATTGGATCTGCCGTTTGCAACACCTCCAGATATAACGTAGAGTGGCAGACCTTAAACTGCTGAAGAAGAGGGCGGGGAGACGAATGTGAAGGGTTTGAAAGGTAGAGGCAACGAGGAAGTAGGTTCATATTAAAGAGGGCAATTCTACCAAACCAAGTGTGGTGAAGGTTCATCCATGTGAGAAGAGTATCTTCAACGGAGCGTAGTAAGGGGGCATAGTTCAAGGAGTATAGGTTAGCGAGATCTGCCGGGAATGCGGACCCCCAGATAAGTCATCGGATTTTAAAGACCCAGTTTGTGGTCTTGGGATCCCATCTTAAGTCCCTGCACTGAGTCATTGCATCTAATCGGATTGGCTAGGTGCTCCATCACCAAGATATAGAGCAAGGGGGATAAGGGCCATCCCTGCCTAGTGCCATTATAGATCGGGAACGGGGTCAGACAAAGTTCCGTTAACCCGCACTTTAGCAAAGGGTCGGTGATACAATGCCATGATCCTGTCTCCGAATTCGGGTGGAAGGCCCGAGTGAAGTAGGGAAGCCTCAAGGAATGACCAGCGTCAACCGAGTACAGGCAGAAGGGGAGGCTGCGAGAGCGAGTAATTAATCAAAGTGACCGTGTGTTTGGTGTTATCCGACTTGATCCTTGTGAATGAGCTGTGGGATTAGTCTATTTAAGCATAGAGCCAATAGTTTGGCATATATTTTAATATCTACATTAATCAAGGAAATGGGACAGAAATTATTACAATGCATGGTATCCTTGCCGTGTTTGGGTAGAACCCAACGATTGGCGGGGAAAGTGGCATGTAGATGAGAGAGCATTAAACGAGCTAAGAAGTGGAGAGATCAGTATGTCTTGGAAGCGTTTGTAAAATCTGACGGTGAAACCGTCCGGGCCGGGGCTCTTGCCTGTTGGCAGTGACTTAGGAACACCTAGGAGTTCGGCATCCGAGAATGGAGCGGAGAGTTCGCGCAAGGCGGAGGGTGAGAGCCTGAGGAGTGCAGTTCGATCGAGATATTCCTGCAGGAGCGCAGCTCGCGCTGGGGTGGACATGTCCGCGATCTCAGGTTTAATGTGATAAAGAGTAGAGAAAAAAAGTTTCAAATTCCTTTGTAATGAGCTCTGGACTGTGAACTACGCCCTGACTACCTGAGTGTATTTTGGGGACATAAGTCGAAGTCCGTTGTTGGCGTATGGAGCGCGGCAGCAATCGCCCACTTTTATCCCCCTGCTCATAAAAAATGCTCCTCACTCTATCTCTGTAGGAAGAAAAAGTGGCGTCCAAGTGACTTCGAATCTTAGATCAGATTCGAGTTAGGTCTTGGAGGATGAAGGAGGACGGAGACCTCTTATGGGCCGTTTCAAGAGTAGCCAGTTCAGTCATCAAACGAGAGAACGTGGCACCCCTCTCCCTTTTCAGTCTTGCTCCATGTTTTATGAAAACCCCGTGCACCGTAGCCTTATGTGCTTCAAAGCGAGTGGGAGCAGGAGTGGGGTCAGCCACGTGATCTGAAAGAAAGTTATTAATCGTGGAGTGAATGTCCGCCTTACAGCTAAGATCCAGAAGGAGGTTCTCATTCAACCTCCAGGAAAAAGAAGACCGGTGCGTGTGGGGAATCGTAAGTGTCAGCGAGACAGGGGAGTGGTCAGACCAGATTTGTGTTCCGATAGACGTGTCAGGCGACCAGGAAAGGAGATGGTGGGAAACAAGAAAAAAACTATCCTGCTATAGGATCTGTGGGGACCGGAGTAGCAAGTGTAATATCTATGGGTCGGGTGTTGAATCCTCCAAATATCAACCAACTGAAGAGAGTGCGTCCTCTTTTTCAATCTGTTGAGGGAGGGGAATGAGATCTGAGATTTCCCAGAGGTAGTGTCCAGGCTAGGATCGAGCACCAGGTTAAAGTCCCCCCCTAAGATAAGGACGCCCTCCGCAAAATCCGTCTGTTGTGATAAAATGGAAAGCAGCTGAGGGATTTGTCCCTGATTTGGCAAGTACACATTCGCTAGGGTGAGCAATATGTTCTGGATGGAGCATTTCACAAAGACGTACCTGCCATCTGGGTCCATCCGTTCAGAAAGCACGGTAACGAGGAATGGAACCCGATCGCCACGCCCTTGGCTTTGCGACAGGGGTCTGAACTGGCTATCCATCTGGGGAACTGCCTGCAGGAAAGCCGCGGAGACTTGCCGGACACAACATGAGTTTCCTGTAGGAAAACAATTTGTTTATGCAGTTTATGTAAATTATAAAGCACTTGTGACCTCTTTTGTGGAGAGTTCAAGCCTCTGGCGTTCAGAGAGCAGATCCGCACCTCACTCATTGAAGACCCCCTGGCCTCACCAGGAAAGTAGAGTAGAAGCAGAAATGGGTCGGTGAACGGAGGCCCACCGGGGGAATAAGAAGAGAACGACAACAAAGAAAAACGTAAAACAAATCACAGACGGCTCACAAACAACACAAAACACTCACTAAAGTAAGGACGCTAAGGTCCAAAATTACCCCAAACGCCTTATAACAGGCAGGGATAGGCCTATGTGGGGGTAAGTGATCATTCAGGGCCTGGGCGGCACACATACCCGGGAGCGACCGGGGAATCATGAACATATAATGTCGAATCTTATATAAGACAGGAGCATTCGAGAAGTTGTGGGAGAGCAGACCCTGGGATTAGGCGCATGTCCCTGACCCATTCCTGACGGGAGAATGAGCCCCCTCCCCTGTAAGCATTGGCTGGTATTCCAAGGATGCAGAGACACTGTAGGAAGACATGCACTGGGATAGAGGGCCTCCCGCCCCTCCAACAGCAAGGCTAGGCCAGTAGAGACCGCCCCCCCCCCATTGTCTGTGCACACCTCTGCCAACACAGGGAAGTTTAGGCTCGAGATGCCAGAGGGTAAATCTAGCAGGGAAGGAGTGGCGAAGGGCCAGGGATCTAGAGAGGGAATTGCAAACGTGACCACACCAGAATGAGATATACATTGTAAACAAGTCTGGGCGCCAGGCATCCCGGGTGATATACAATGATGATACCTGGGGCTGGAGGAGGCGTGAACAGGGAGAGGCAGCCACGCGCAGGTGCGCGGGAAAAAAAACCCCAAACAGAACAGTGGGGCAAAAAAAAACCCATTACCTCTCAAAAGACCTCCAGCCAGGGACCCATGCATCGTCAGAGCATGCAGCTATATAGACCTGGCAAAATTGTTACATTAGTAATGCAACATCCGCAGACATAATCGACTAAGCAGGGTATGCAGCCATATAGGTCTGGCAGAAGTGACACAACACTAATGCTATAACCGTATGCGTAAAAGACTAAGCGAAGCATACAGTCATATAGGTCTGACAGAATTGACACAGCGCTAATGCCACAACCGTGGGTGTAAACGACTAAGCCAAGTGTGCAGTCAGATAGGTCTGACAGAATTGACACAGCATTAATGTTATAACTGCAAGTGTAAACGACTAAGCAAATGGCCACATTATTAACGCAAAAACCCATAGATGCGAACGACTAAGCAAAGCATGAAGTCACACATGTCTGGCAAGTTGACCCAACATTAGTGCAATAGCCTGAAATACAGTCAATTGAGAGGACATAATCCAAACAGCAAAAAGGCACGCAGTAAGAGGGGCTCCTGCCCCCCCATCCATCACACCTGGTAACGTGAGCAGTGGGAAGCCCGAAACGGACCTGCAGAAGGGGTCTCCACGTCCAGCCGGAACCCTAGAAAGCAATGGTCCATCAGATCAGTGCAGAACAGACAGCCATGTAGGGTCTCGACAGATCTGAAGGTCGATCTTGTGGGTCCATGAAGAGCTGAAACCCTGTTCAAGGGGAGGTGTGGAAATGATCGCATATCAGCGTTGCTAAGAGGCTCCCTGTCTGCTCAGCAGTGACATGGAAGTGTGAGGATGACTTGGAAATTCCGTTACAAACGTTCCTGGCGTGAAAAAAGGAGGCAAGGGACATTCCTGCCAATAGCTCGCTTAGGTTGGGAAGCAGAAGAAGAGGCGGCGTCCGGCTGCTCGCGGCGGTGTTTCCTCTGGGACAAGGCCGGCAGCCAAGATGGATCCTTCGGCGGGGGAGCCCAGTCAGGCAATGATGGGTCGGGCCATTCTTCCAGAGACACCAAAGGCAGGTGAAGAGCACGCAAGAAGCCCGGCAGGTCAGCAGGAGAACGGAGGATGTGCGACTTACCATCCCCGCGAGCCACCAGCTGGAAGGGGTATCCCAACGGTAGGTTATGGCTTTGTCCTGTAGCATCAGGGTCAGAGGCCGGAGGGCTTTTCTTCTAGCCAGCATGTTACGGGAGAGGTCTGGGAAAAGCGCAATCTGTGCCCCACCGAAGTCCACCGGACCTCTATCCCGGGTCTTCGCCAAGATGGCTTCCCTCTGCTGAAAAAAGTGCACTCTGCACAGCACGTCTCTGGGTTGCAGCTGCTGTGGGTTGCGGTAGCCCGGCACCCTATGCACCCGATCCAGCTCAATGGGATGTGTAGGAGGGTTGTCCAGGAGCATATTAAATATGCCCAGAACCGTGGCCTTAAGGTCGGGTGCACCCGTAGGATGACGCGCAGCCTTATATTATTGCGGCGTTGGCGGTCTTCTTGGTCATCCAGCTGTAGGCTGAGATGATGTAGGAGGGTATGCTGTTTGCCAACCTCCTCCTGCAGCTGGTGAACCGAAAGGGACACTGCAGTGTCTGAGAGTCTACCTCGTCCAGGCGTTGATTAAAGCCAGCCAGGAGCTCCGTCATGTCCTGGCGGTGTGAGGCCTCAAGGCGGGAGAACATCCCCTCCAGCTCCGATTTTGTGGGTAAGAGGGCGAAATAGCAGCGGAACATCCCGTTATCCTGTACCGAGGCGCCATCCTCCCCCATCATCGAGGAATCAGAGTCCCCATGAGGTATGTGTGGGCGCAGGGATGAGGCCTCGGAGTCGAGCGGGTCCCCGATGTCGCGGTCATGCCACGGCGACATCTCCCGTTGGCCCGATGGTCTGAAAAAGGCCCCGATCGTCTGCCGTGCAACGGGGGTGGACTTCTTAGCAGGGGTCTGGGCACCCTTCTTGCCTGTCCGTCTCATGGGGGTCGATGGTGTGCTAGATAGAGATCCAGCGGGTCGCTCCAGGGTAAGTCACCGGAGCTCCCTCTACATGCAACCGTCCGTGGCCATGAGCAAGCCACGCCCCCCAGAAAGAACTCATTTTAACAAGTTGCAATGACAACTTCATAACTAATTTTTTTTATGTTTTATTTATTTATTTGCTATGTTATCATTTTACTTTTGCATTGGTACTACTTTTCATATTCATAAGAAATATTGTCTGGTTCTTTGAGGGGAAAATCCTTTTTTAGGGTGATTCCATAAGTGGGGACGTATTTCATAAGACTGGAGACGTTATAGCAGGTAATACAGGTCTTTCTCAGATCTGCTGGCAGTAAAATACTTGCTTGCACCTATTTATCAATTAATATTTTGCAGAGGAGCCTGCAATGAATTGCAACTGTGATCAGTGGATAGCAGGTGCAATGCACAGGCTCCCACAGACTATTCCCCCAACCCAGAGTTTATATGAAGGTACGGATCCTTGGTTATGGGGCTGGAGAAAGTAGTAAGAGAACTACAAGGATTGTGGCTTGACCGCACTTTCTCTCCATTGAGACCTATAAGTACCTCTGCTGTGATGGAAAACAGGACTTCAGTGCTGCATTCACAGATCTGCATGATTGAAAGGTGGAATTATCTATCTAAAGTATCTATTTAAAAAAGCAATGAAAACAATTGTAGCATCTAAACACCTGAATAAAAATTTCCCCATGGAAGATATCTGTAGGGGTATATGCAAACAATGTAAGTGTAAGACTGAAGTACTGAAGGGAATTCAAGATATTGCATAGAGCTTACAATGGGGATTATTCACAAAGCTGCCAAAGGCAGCCGAGTGAATAACCCAGCCGAAGTGAAGTGAGCCGAACTAAATGAAGTGAGCCGTTCATCGGCTGCCTTAGGCTGCACTTCGGTCAGACGAACATGCCCAGAAAGACTTCGACTCAGCCGATCCAACATCTAGATCGGCTGAGCCAAAGCGCCGGCAGCTCACTCGCTGCCATTCGCCACTGTTCACATAGGGGCCGAACAGCAGTGAGCGAATAGCTGAATGCCGCCGAGCGGCATTTGGCTGGGCTGTTCTGCTCGGTATCTCCGTGGTACCGATCAGAATAGAAAATAGTGGAAAAAGTTGGTGGAAAAAAAGGTTACATTTTTGTTAAAAATGTAAATAAATACTAAAATGAAAAAATAAATAAAAATTTCTAAAAAAAGAAAAAATAATTGGGCGGAGTTAGCAGTGACAGCTAGCTCCACCCAGCTGTTTCCTATTGGCTGGCACCTGCTAGAGTCTTCTAGCAGGTGCCAGCCAATGAATAACAACTGGGCGGAGTCAGCCATGATGTCACGGCCGTTTCCGCCTAGTTGTTATTATTTAATCAAGGATCAGCATCTCCAGGTCATTTGGAGATGCTGATCCGTCATTACAACTGGGCGGAGGGTTACGGCCAGCCCTTCGGCAGGCCGTTTGCTCCGCTTTGGGTGTCACTTCGGCTCAGCTGAGCCGAAGCATATGCCTTCGGCTCGGCTGAGCCGCTCCGCCACCTTTGGCTGCCGTATGGGCTATAGTGATGGCCTGTACAGCAGCCTTTCAGTTCCAATGAACAGAAAGGCTCCGTCGGCTGAAGAGAGCCGAAGGATCAGCTACGGCTGGATCCTTCCGCTCCTTTGTGAAAAACCCCCTTTCTCTGACTTCTTTAATAATATGAAGTTGCCAAACCAATACCACAAAGCATATATGTTAGCTAACAATATTATATAATAAAACTGTTCCATCACTCAGACCTCAGACCTGGTAAACTGAGGTAAAGTCTTCTCTTCATGACTGCCCTTGTGACTCTGCTGTAGGTGACAAGTCACATGACCTGATTTTGGAATCTGCAAGAGGAGCCATGATTAGATGTCAGAAACAACAGTTTTCTGGCTGTAATTATAGTCATAGCCAGCTACGGGATGCTAGGGGTACATCACCAGGATGCAATGGTACATCACTTCACTTAATGCATCAGTTTTGTTCGAAGAGTAATATGATTCACCATGTTAATTAGACAGAGAACAAATTACACTGGTCCCTGCGTGCTTCACATTCAGTAACCTTTTCAACTGCAGATACCTGAATTGGTAATTACTCCTTCCCTCCCTTACTTGTCATAGCTAATATTTTTCTAATTATTTACATTTTTTTAACCATTCATATTTAATTTGTAGCCCATTTGTTTGGAATGTTCCATTTCAAAACGAAAGACAAATGTTAAAATCCCTCATTTCAATTCCTAATAAAAAGGCCATACTTTTTAGCAGAGGTTTGACGTGTATCTAAAGCTAAAACTTTTTTTATATTGTATATAGTAGAGGATGATTAAAACTCACGTCAGGTTGTAACGAGAATAAGCAACCCCATTGAAAGATTTCCCTTCTATTCCTGTTGTTTTTTATTTTCCCTCACTTTCAGGGCCCGTTCACACTGGGTCTGTGTGTTAATCGTACGTTTCCGTGCCATTAACGCACGATACTGCACAGCGTCAGTTAACAGAGCGGAAGGTGTGTTGCATTACCATGCATTTGAATGGCTCCCTAAATGCACCTCCTGCCTGTAATGGGATCGATCACGCCACAACATGCGGTACCACAATACCGTGCATTGTGATTAAAACAAAGTATTGCGAATCCTTCTTACCCACTCTGCTAAAAAAAAGTGCTTTTATTGCCATTTATGTTCATTTCTTCTCATTTCTGTCCCACCAGGTACCACCACAAGAAGTGGGTAGAAAAAAGGGGGAAAACCCTGACAGCAGGGCTGTTTTTTTTTTTCCTTTTCAGGTATCATCCTGCCCAGTGACACCTGAATAATGACACCCTTATGAACAAGCTCTGCCCTTTGTATCATGCAAGAATTATATAAAAACTCATATTAGCATGCACAATATGAAGAGGTATCGTGTGCACGTTACATTCACAGCTACTTTTTTTAACACACAGAGCATTCATATTTGTGCATTATGGCTCTAATGCAGGTACATTCTTTTATTACTGTACATGTGCTTTGGGATGCTGCTCAGAATCATTTGGAGAGCTATCATGTGTCAAGGGACCCTGGGATAAACATCTGTTTTAGCATACATTACCACAATACTGCAGTGTGAATCTAATCTGACAATAGTATAAAAATACAGATATCTACAGGACGGTGCCTATGGGTATTTTTGTTAATTCCTCAGTTAGTGTTCAGTGAGGGCCTGTGGAGTGGAGTCCCTGTTTCACAGGCCCACACCAAAACATATATAAGGCCTTGACTGAAAGCTAAACTCTGCAAGTCTGCCAGTTTCGAAATCCAATGTGGCAGCGTTAATAACCAGCACATATTCTTTTTTTTAAAATATATTTATAATGTTTAACGGATTAACATCCGTTAAACATTATAATAATAAGAAAACAAGAATATAGAAAATGAACAGAAGAACAATATAACATTTTATTTCAAAGAAAGTGTGGCCCAGTTAACTCAAGAGAGAGGAATTGCGGTGGGCCCCGAAGGGAAAGAAACAACAACAAAAAGTCAGGATAATAAATGTGTATAAATGGACCCTATCTGATAGTGTGAAGTTCAATGTTATATAGAAGGGAAAGATATATTTGGAAAAGTTCTGTTAAGCTGAACGAGGCAAGCACGTTCTTCAAAGGAAGAAATAAATTAGTTAGCATAAAAATGTAACTGTATTAGCGGTGATAAAGAAGAAGATATACTAATGATAAGTGGGAGGAGAGGAGGGAGAAAAAATAGCTGGAGGGGAATATGGGGATGGGAGGACTAGCACATATTCTCACCATGGCCTATTAGATGGTTGTGAAATATTTTTTTGCAAGGATGGGCTGGACTTAGCTCTGAGTTAGACAGCTGTTGAAACCCAATGAGCCCACAGAAAACTAGTTTAGGTTCAGCAAACATAGTTGCTGGCAATATTGTTAGCCTGATCATCTGACACATTTGCTTTAAGAGCCCATTCACACCAGGGCGGCTGCAGATCAGCGCAGTTTCCGCGCTGATTTCAACAGGGAGGTTTTGGGAGTTTTTAATTGCATTTCAAAGCTGATTGGCGCGGTTCTATTGAAAGCTGTATGGAAACCGCACTGATCAGCGCGGCAAAAAAGGGTCAGGGAGCAGTTCGGGCGGGGGCGGTTCGGCTTGCGTTGACCCGCACAGTCACATGAACGGTCCCTATAGCAATGTATGGGATCGTTCATGTCGGCGGATCTGCGCGACCAAATCTGCAGGGCTGAACGGGGCCCGGTGTGAACGGGGCCTAAGTCGAATTAAACTGTCAATCATCTGCACTGAACTGTAGTCTGTATTGTCCCCCACAGACTAGTTTCTAAAAACAAGAAGGAAGAAACAGTGGAGGTATTGCCCATGGCATCAGATGCTAGTTCCCGTCAATTAAAGCTATGAGCTACAACAATGCTTTCTTTCCTCATCCTTTGTTATGAACTATTTTTATTTAGCTATTTTGCTTTCCTCTAAGTTTTATGTAAATCAATGACAGACTGTATATGGAAGCTCCCAGACTTACATAAGGTATACATATGCACCATAACTGCATATTGAATTGACTGGTAGCGGCACTCATATGCTGTATCACCATACATGATATTCATAAACACAGCAGTGTTTTCACTTCATAAAAACAAAGTATATGCAATTTATGCAATTTATGCCAATAGAGCCAAATGCTGTGCCAAATTGTATTGCTGTTGAATAGAACTAGCTTATGAACCAGTTTCATGCTCAGAGTTCTTATTTCAGGGAAAGTTTGCCTGCATTTTTTGGTGATACTTTTTTTTTTTGCTAAGTAATATATTATAAAGAGAAATTATTCCTAGCTGTTCCCAGTCTGACAGAAATATAATTAAATTGGCACGTACACATTAGAATTTTTGTAGATGTATTTTACAGCCATATATTATTTTTAATTCATTGCATGTTTGTGAATTTCAATGAAAAATGTGGCATTGTGTGGTTAAAATTGCTATATTGATGTGTCACAAAGAGCAATTTTGACACATTCACATTTGTAGCAGAGGTATCATAGAAATCTGTAAGACCCCCTCCTGTACCTCCCTGCTATGCCACAGCTGTGTCACAGTAGGTGGAAAAGTAAACTGCAATGTAATTCCTACTTTCCCTTTGTAAAAGCTAGAACTAAATTGATTTAAAGAAAGGGGGTACTTGCTAGTTAATTTTACAATATACTGTAATGTGACAGCTTGATGAACATACTTAATTATGCTTATCTGAAAAAATTATTCAAAATTGTTTCCTGTTTTCTCCTTTATTCTACATTGTTTTCTCAATGCAGATATACACATTAACAGATGCCGTGAAGGGACATTCAGAGTCATATTAGAGCTAACCTGGAAAAGATACCTCCAATTTCAGTAGTATTCTCTGAACCACAGGCTACATAATACTTCAGGGGCAGTATTTCCAGACCGCAGAAAATTATTTTAACAAAGTGGACAGAAAGAGGATAAAGAGGTTGGAAGTGGTATGGACATGAACAGAGAACGGACACTGTGTGTACTGCAGAAAGGGCATAAAAGGAAAATGGAAAAGAGTGAGAAAATGGGTATGTAGACAGAGTGGGCTGGAGGCTGAGTGCAGAGAACTGTTAGAGCAGGATAACTCCACTTTAGGTAGTAAAATGAAGTATAACTGCTACACAAGCACATTTTGTAATCTAATGTTCATATAAAAGATCCTTCGTGTTTAATCTGCAGCCAGCTATTATTTTCAAAAACTAGTAAAAAAGTCAGGCATGGGTTCCTTTTATGGGGCAATCTACACACTCTTTTTGCCAGTTGCTATTATTTTACCACTGACAAATCATCTAATTTTCCATTCAGGAAGTAGTATGTGGCTACAAGAATAGGATTCCATGTGTGGGCTTTAGTGCAAATGGTAGCAGGACTTGGAAGGTTTGCTTAAATTTGTGCAATATGTGTTACAGACCAGGGGTGGATTTTTTATTTTTACTCAGTAAAAGCGGAGCTAAATTTTAGACTGGTGTGGAGTCCACAGTGGTGTGCATGGAGTGGTGTGAAGAAATAAGGATTACATGGTGGGCAGTGAAGTGCAAGGAGTGCACAGAGAGTAATGCAAGGCATATTATCTGGTTTCAGAACAATTATATTTATAATTATATTCTATGAAATCAAATATAAAAGTCTTTAGAAGTCCTGCGATGAGGTAAGGCTAAGGTGTCATCAGAACTTTGAATGGAGCGGAAACAGTTTAAGGATTGCTGTACTAGGCAGTAAGCATTGAATAGACATCCTCCTTTGCTCTCTAGCATTTCAAATTGGAGTGACCATAGAAATGCCTGTGCAATCACTTTGTCCCCTGTGATTACTAAGGTGATGTCTGAAACAGCTGACAGAAGTAAGATTTGTGCCCATTACAACTGCATCTGTTGAAGGTAATATAGAATTTTGAAATGGTACAAGGGAACAGCATTACAAAAATAAAGTTTTCAAATGACTGAAAGCACGAAAAGCGCACCGGCGCCTCTTCAAAAATGTAACTGCACCATGTTACATTTATGTGAAAGGGCACATCATCCCATTATCATGCATTGCAGTGGGACACATCACACTACTGTGAACGGGCCTTTTTCTTTTACACTTGAATAAAAGATAAGTTGAGGTGTATTCTAGTTACTGCCTCTTTACTTTGGATCAGACAACTGGATATTGCCAAACCTAATTTCCTTAATAACCAACTATCTGGCAGGACACACAATGTCACTGCAGTCCTAGACAATCACCTATCTTTAATTACTTCAGAAGGGTCAGGTGCTCAGTGGGAAGGTTCTTTCCCACTCTCAGTCTGCACCTCAACTGGGTGTCCAGCAACTTCCAGATATACCACCAATCTTGAGAATATACACTGAGTGGCCAAATTATTATGACCACCTGACGTTTGTAGGCAAATTAGCTATAATTAGCTATAATTTCGCGCTGAAGTTGCAAGAGGGCCAGACCATTATAAATAGGGAAGCAGGTTGTTTACCACGACAGTAGAAGTGATTTTTTTTCTGAAGATATGGGTAAACAACGCGATTTAACAGCCTTTGAACGTGGGAGGATTGTTGGCGTTTAAGCCATGGAGCGAGTATGAGCAAAACAGCAGAATTCGATAAATGTTCAAGAGCAGCTGTTGTTAAAGTGTTTAAAGACTGGACTGTCAGCCAAAAATCTGGGTCTGAACGTGCGAATTGTGGCCGTCAGTGACTAGTCAATGTTAGGGCAGAAAGGAGAGTGGCAAGACTGGTACAAGACAACAGAAGGGCAACAGTGCAGTGTCAGATTCCTCGCATCACCTTTCAACATCTCGTGGAGTCACGAGGTGGCCCAACAAAGTCATCTCGTGGAGTCATCTCGTGGCCCAACGAAGTACTGATTAGGTGGTCATAATAATGTGGCCACTCAGTGTATATAGAGAATTTACAGGCCAGTAATGAGTAACTTAACCACTATGCGAGTATAGACATCTCCCTTCTAGGTACTTGCACAGCAGTGAAGTTTAGCTGGGCTTTGAACTTTGCTTCAGTCATGACAACTAAAGTATAATATTGTGGCAAATTCAGAAGATTTAAAAATTTTTTCTTTGAAATGTTGAATTTATGATAGGCCTGTTATTCCAATAGTATACTACATTCAGATTTGTTCAAAAAACATTGTCCAGATCACCTTTAGTCAAACTGAAACCATGTGATTTGACAAAAAAACATGAGATTCACTAAGTTTGCCATACAGTATTTGTTGATTTTTGACTTTGTTCAATTCTTTCTAGTAGTCATTAAAAACATTGGCTATGTTTATTGAATTGCAACGTTTGATAACATGTAGCACTGAATTAAAAGTGTGAATTTTATTAAACCCCATTGTCAGTGTAAAACTGAACAGTGTGAGTCTGTCATCGTGTTCTGTGCAGCTGCTGGTTTTTGTTAAATAATTGAAGAGTTATATTAGGAAATGCTGCTTTAATTAATAATCATTTGCAATTAGAACTCATTTATCAAAATGGCAACTGTGGGGCTGCATGTTTTCATATTCATAAACTATCTCCCTTTGAGCTGTGTCTAGCCATATTTTTAAGTTGGCCTCTTTCCATTAGCCTTGCCTCATCACACCACAAATCCAGATGTACTTGCAAAGGTCCAGATGTCTGAATATGATTAAAGGAAAATGCCAGGCATTTTCTAACAAAATGTAAATAGTAAAAATTGAAAATAAATGCTTAGTCTCTTGATGCAGCTTTTTGAAACAAAACCCAATACCTGCAATTTTTTTTAGACTGCTGGGCATTTATATAAATATGTTCTTGCATGCATTTTTATATCTATATAAAAACTATAGATTAGTCAAGCACCATGATACACAAGTTGAGATATATTTGAATAACATGTGTTGGATGTCTCCAAAACTGTTCCTCTACTGTAGAAAGCAGAGAAACACAGCACCTGCCTCTAGGTTTACTTTCTATAACTCCTTCCAGTGCCACATTTTCAGCTCATGTATTTTGATAGTTACTATGCTGTACTCTGCAGCTGCCTATTTAGTCTTAAAGAGAATTTAGGAAGAGTACTCCCACACAACAAACATAAATCCCCAAAAATTGGCACACTTTGTAAAATCTACATGAAAACAGAATACAATGATTTGTAAATCGCATAAACCCATATTTTATTCACAATAAAAAAGAAAAAAATATATTAAATGTTTAGACTGAGAAAATGTACTATTTTCAGAAAAAAATAAGGTAATTTTGTTGTACAAATATTTTTATTGAGATAGTACAGAAGTAATTTCCATCCAAAAAATAAGGTAATTTTGAAATTGATGGTAGCAACACTACTCAAAAAAGTTGGGACAGGGCAACAAAAAGCTGGCAAAGTAAGTGGTACTAACAAGGAAGAGCTGGAAGAACATTCTGCAACTAATTAGGTGAATTGGCAACAGGCTGGTTAAATGATTGGGTACAGGGGCGTAACTAGAAATCACAAGGCCCCATAGCAAAATGTTTTATGGGGCCGTGCGATTTCTAGTTACGCCCACCTGATAACAGCCCACCTGAGAGCGGTCAAGCCCTCTTACCTGTCAGCCCCATCCTCTGTCCGTCTTCTTCTCCTCCATGGTCGCTGGCGGGCCCCGCCTCCTCTGTCACTGGGCCCCGCCTTCTCCATCGCCAGGCCCCTCCTCCTCCATCGCTGGGCCCCACCTCCTCCATTGCCGCCGCTGACAGGCCCAGCCACCTCCTCCAGAGCTGCTGGTTGTCACCGACTCACAGCAGCGGCTGTGAGGAGGAACGTGCCGCTGCACACATCACTGACAGGTTATCAGTGATGTGAATAACGGCGCATTCCTCCTCACAGCCGTCAGTGACAGCCAGCAGGCTGAGATGCCATAGCGACCCAGGTGACCTGCAAGGCTTCAGGGGGATGTCCTGGCCGGGCCCCCCTGTGCCCCGGGCCCCATAGCGGCCGCCTAGGTCGCTATGGCGATTTTTCCACCACTGATTGGGTATAAAAAGAGTCAGAGTGTCTCAGAAGTAAAGATGGGCAGAGGTTCACCAATCTGTGAAAAGCTGCATCTATAAATTGTCGAACAATTTCAGATTAATGTTCCTCAACGTAAAATTGCAAAGATTTTGAATATATCATCAACCATGGGTGCTGCATCCTCCGGACTAAAAAGGAGAGGGACCTTCCAGCTTGTTATCAGTGCTCAGTTCAAAGCCTGCATCTCTATTGGTATGGGGTGCAATAAGTATGGAATGGGGAGCTTGCACATCTTAAAAGGCACCATCAATGCTGAAAGAGCATCATATATATCCAGACAACATCTTTTTCGGGGAATGCCTTGCATATTTCAGCAGGACAATGCTAAACCACTAACCGCTAATACTAAATCTATGACAACAGCATGGCTTCATAGCAGAAGAGTCCGGGTGCTTAACCAGCCTGCCTGCAGTCCACACCTTTCACCAGTTGAAATTATTTGGCGCATATAGAGAAAACGAAAAAGATGATAAAGAAGACCCCAGGACTTTTGAAGTTTGGGGTGTAGATTAAGTGCTATATGGGAAAGAACACTCCTATGGCACTGTGACCATTAGAAAAAGTTAAAAATTAAAGGCTAAGTTTATTTTTATAACCATCTTTTATATTACACCTATATTTAGGATGCAATATAAAAGATGATTACATACCCAATTTCTCCCCCAACCCCCCTCCTTACCTAAACCGCAGGATTCTTCTCCCTGCAGGCTGCTACCACTTTTTTAATTTAGCTGTGTCATCCACAGATCAATTTACAAGATCTGTGAATGGAGAGACTACAAGACTACAAGACCACAGAGGGACTTATAGTCACCGCACCTATAGTCCATTCATGCCTCTCTCATCTCTTAATTGAAAAGTATGTACCTCAGTATGGACAGGCATGGGAGGAAAGACTCTGCAGGAGCCACTGATCCTCTGAACCTCTGCAAACTAGCCTCACTAGTAAAACTTCAGATTGCAGAGACAAGCTAACAGGTTTCCTCCAATCATGAGCCTTATGTACCCGACGTCAGCTGATGCTGTGGAGAGCGTGTAGCGAGAGCATGTAGTGAGTGCCCAGATGCGACATGGAGCGGTAATGTCGGAGCATTCTGAGCCCATAAAAATGTCAGAAAACAAAAAAATACCGGTAAATACCGGTACCGATAAGCAGCTGTCTTACTCTGCAAAATTTAAACTGGATGTAATCAGTTATGCAAAAGAGCATGGAAATAGAGCTGCAGAGAGACAGTTTGGACCTTATACCACTGAGTGTAGGATCAGACAGTGGAGAAAACAGGAAGAGAAAACAGGAAGAACAACTCCTTAAGGTGCCAAGAAAGAAGAAGGCATTGAGAGAAAAACCAGCAAAATGGCCAAACTTGGAGCAGAGGCTTAAGACTTGGATTTTGGAGCAGCGCCAGAGTGGCTTATGTGTGTCAACTAAGCTTATTCAATGTCAGGCAAGAATGTTTGCAAGCGAAATGAAGATATATCATAGTACTGGTATGTAAACGTTGCCTAATCACTAAGGGGTTATTCACAAAGCTGCCAAAGGCAGCCGAGTGAATAACCGACCCGAAGTGAAGTGAGCAGAATGCTGTTCGGCTATTCACTGCAGGCTTGCACAGCTGATTTCAGCCGTATATCGGCTGAAATCAGCCATACACCGGGTGGCTTTGGGTCGGCCGAACATGCTCAGCATGTTCGGCCGACCCCAAGTGCAGAAGGAGTTTGACTCAGCCGATCCAACATCTGGATCGACTGAGCCAAACCTCCGGCAGGCTACTCGCTGCTGTTCGGCCTATGCTCATAGATACCGAACATCAGTTAGTGAATAGTCAAATCTAGCTGAGCGGCATTCGGCTCGGCTAGTCTGCTAGGTACCTCTGTGGTACCGAGCAGAATAGAAAAACAGTTTTTTAAAAAAATAGAAAACGATTGGCCGGAGCTATCAGTGACAGCTGGCTACGCCCAACTGTTTTCTATTGGCCGGGACCAGCTGTCATTACAATGAGAGCTTGTTGGAGCCGGCGGGAATATGAAAGCCGGTTCTGCTAAGCTCTCATCCTAATGACAGAACAGCGTCCCCTGGTCCCCTGGTTACCAGGTAACCAGGGATGCCCATCTGTCATTACACACGGCGTCATTACACACGGTGGCCCGACGGGTTCTCAGTGTAATGACAGATGGGCAGATGAGAGCTTAGCTAGTGGTGAGGCTCTGCCCGGGGATGCTGATGAGCAGGAGATACTTTAGCTCTGCTTGTTGCCTGGTTTTGCACTGATCACAAAGCAGCTAAGACCCCCGCTGCTGCCTCTTCATTATCACATGACAATCGTTAAGGGACTCCGCCACTGCACCACAGAAAGTCTATTCTCGTTTCATTTGCAGCTCTCTAGCGAGACCTAATGAGTTCTGTCTTTTTTTTCTGTCTTTTTTTCCTCACACTACCTGTTCTGTGGTAAACTGCCCAGGGGTCTAGTGCATAGGAGCTGGTGCAATCAACTGGCATTTTGAAACAGAATGTTTTATCCTGGGCCCTCTTTCCTGAAGCATCCTCCAGGCACACAACTACAACAATAAAAACTGTGAATCATCCTTTATGTAGGTTTGAATCTCAAAGGTGGTGAATGATTTCCCTCATCTCTACTAATGGATATAAAAAAAGCACAGAGAATGCTCGAAGTAATAAAGGCAAAATGGTACGCCAAGTTTACTTAATTCAGGCATTAGCATTAAAATAAAGGATACTCTTTTTTGTTTTTCTGTTTAATTAGGAATTTGATACATTTTTCTTGGCTTGGATCCTGGCTGGAGAATGCAAGGCTTCTGTTTTTATTCCCTGTTTCCTATTCTTCCCTTGTGCTCACTGCTAGGAATTTACAAGACAACCTGCATGGACCCCTTAGAGGATGAATACAGTATGTGCTGTTCAGTGGTCCTGACACCTGCTTTTTCAAAGCCCTAGCAGCTGTTAGGGAAGAAATGTCTTATTCCTGAGATAAACCAATGTTGATGACATACTTCAATAGATTTACTTATGAGGGAGTGTTTATGACTTCTTACCATCTGCATAATGTTTTCTCTTTAATATAAGTAATTTAAAAAGTAAAATCACATGTAATAAGCACAATATACACATATTAATTTATTTCAATGTTTTGCATAATGTACATAAAATGCAGCTGTGGCTCTGAGTTAGCGACACTGCTTCATAATTGCAGTTTTGAGGTTACAAAGGCCTGTGCAATATTTGTGCAATGTGCTTTAGGCAAGTTCAGTAATAACGTAATAACCCAAATAACGTATACACAAAATGGCATTCTTACAATAAGACTACATCAGTACCACATAAGAAAGAGGAAAAATCAGTAGTTTTCACAAAATGACTAAAAAGAAATTTGAATCTGAATGGGTGAATGATAAATAGTAAGCAATGTTAAAGACATGATTTGGTGACAAGAGTCCTTACAAGTCTCATGCACACTACGCACCAAAACGTTGAGTTTAGGTCAGAGGCGTAACTAGTGACCTCAGGGCCCCGATGCAAGAATCCATGAAGCCCCCCCAGAAAGAAAAAATTAGAAAATTAGATACAATTTTTTTTAAAACAAATTGTTGACAAAAAAAAGAAACACTCTCCTCTTTCATGTCTCCAGCTCCCCATTATCTCCCCCTTCATGTCCCCAGCTTTCCTCTCCCAGACCCCACACTCTCCTCTTCCATGTCCCCAGCTTCCCCTCATCTCCCCCTTCATGTCCCCAGCTTTCCGCCCCCGGATCCCATGTCACCTTCATAGTCCCAGCTCCCTAGATCTCCCCCTTCGTGTCCCCAGCTTTCCGCTCCCGGACCCTACACTCTCCTCTTCCATGTCCCCAGCTTCCCCTCATCTCCCCCTTCAGGTCCCCAGCTTTCCGCCCCCGGATCCCATGTCACATTCATAGTTCCAGCTCCCTAGATCTCCCCCTTCGTGTCCGCAGCAGCTCTCTATTCCGCAGGGTTCTGTGTGATGAGGGGGCGGGGAAAACACCGCTTCCCACTCATTGGCTGCTGCGCCGGCTGGATCATACTTCACGCTTCGCCCGGAACAAGGTGAGGGGAGCAGTGTGAAGCATGTAGGGCCCAGGATAGGAGGAAGAGGTCCCGGGACTGACATTAGCAGTTACCGGGATAATAAATATCCTGGTAATCAGCGGTTACCAGGGGCCCCTTCCTCCTGTCCTAGGCCCCCTCCAAATGTCGGAACTCCAGGGCCTGGTCGCAGCCGCGACCTCTGCGACCCTTGTAGTTTTGCCACTGGTTCATGTGCATTTGGAGCTCAGTTCTAAACGCACCTGGACTCATGTAATGCCTATCTATGACTTAATGCACATCTAGGCGTCCAGCAGCGTCTAGGTGCTTTCAGTCTAGGTCAATTTACCCAAAATAGAAATTCTGCGTTCTGGGTTCGACTAGCCCAGTTTTATTTGGCTAAGCGCGTGCTAACACATGTAAATGCGTATACATGCATATGAATGCAACTAAGCCCAGCACAGAAAAAAGTGATCTGGGAGCATAAAGTTGTTTATACTTACCAGATAACTTCTGTTGGGCTTAAACACAGCTTGCTAGTGTGCATGAGGCCTAAAAAGCACTTTAGTCTTGCGTAAAATCGTATTAAATGTTGATAAGTTTCCTTATAATTGACTTTCCTGCTTATTCAAGCTATACACTAGGGGGTCTATTTATAAATTATCCACAGGGCAGTTCGCCCTGCAAATATCTGTGAAAGTTCATTCTGTGTTGATATATACAATCGAATACTTATATCTGGGCATTTCTTCAAAGTGCTATTAAAGATATTGAAATGTTACCCAATTTTTCGCCGGAAACAAATTTACCCAATTTTCTTAGGAAGGCCTTAGAAAGTTTATCTTCAATGAAAGACATTGTTATAAAACCCTCCGATAAAGGAAGAAATATAGTGGTACAAAATAGAACCCAATACGAACGAATGTGTAAAAAAATTCTATGCAACCCAGATTGGTACAAGAAAATCAATGAGACCCAATCCTTTAAAAATACTCCCCAAAGGAACTAATAACAGTCTATATATCATCACCCCAAGAGCGATTCTACACCAGCCAGGATTTGACCCCCCATGTAATCTGTGGGGGAGGCGTGGCCTCCCTTCCTACTTGGTACCTGGTGAAAATGAGATATACGCTAGGGTTGTTCTAAATCTTTATAAAGTGCAAGTGTTCAGCAAACCATCGCCGATTGGCTACAAACCATCATTGATTGACCGGGACTCCACGGACAGCGCGATGACGTCATAATACGTCGCCGCGCTGGATGCCGTTATAGCGCCCACGTGAGCCACTGACACCAATATGCAGCCTTCCGGCGGCGTTTTTGGTAGTCGGTGGCGTGGAGGTGTCTGGCCAAGCTGTCTCTCTGTTTTGTGGGAGCAAAGACGGGATGGATCTTCAGTCTCCCTGGCGATGAATCCAGTAAGTGGGACACATCGATCCGAGGTATGTCTGACTGATTATAAACAGATAGGAGCGCTATCTCCTCTCTTTACCACATATGAAGAGCTTGACTTATATGCCTCGGTGATGTTATTTTGTCCCTTCTCCCCCTATTTGTTCTTTATAGACCCTTAATACGTCCTTTGCCTCTCGCCCCCTGCTCTAATTTTGGGTCATCCGACTCCCGCCCCTCTTTGGCCCCTTGGGAGGGACCAGATGGAATTTGCCGTTCGGGCGTTTGTGCTTGGGAACACACGCATATGCCTGCTTGTGCTAAACCAGTAGGTAAGACTCGACCCAATTTATCCCCTTTTAGAAAAATAACTATCATAGAAATTACATTTAATGTTTTTCTATATTATACAGATATCTCCCTTTTATTCCTGAATAAGCGCAGTGTTGCGCGAAACGTTGAAGTCGCTCTTCCACCTCCTAACTCTCCATTAGCAGTTACCCCTGATCCAAACAATACCATCTAGGTTTGCGGCATCATGATATAGTGGGAATTGCTCTGCCGTTATAAGTCTTTTACCTTATTAATTGATTAAGTTTCATAAGCATTGTCACTTTATCTTTCACAATGGAACTGTAATACACAGATCATTACGGTAGCCATTTCCTGGGTATTGGGCAAGGTTTGCTAGCCTGCTCACTATTTAATTAATATCACGATTATAATTTTGTGTTATCTGCCTATATATGAATTTTTTTTTTTTTGACACTTTTATAAAATTGATCATGTATGTGCACACAGTTTCATGGTGAATCACAATGTGTTTGACATAACTATGACCATGATCTTTGTGGGTTTCTAATCAACATTGTTTTCTGTACTCAATCATGCTCAATAAGTTGTTATGAATTGAATCATGTTATGTGCAAAGGGTCACACTCTGTTCCTAGGACAGTGTTAGTAGAGAGAAATTTTTTCATTCCACAGCCCTACGAACAATTGTATAAAGATTTGGCATCTGAACCCCAATCATGTATGTCTATAAGAACATAGGATGAATCATGCAGGTTTCTGTTAATGGTGAGGTATTGTGCATGTGGAAAGAGCTGTGTTAGGGACTATCTACTCAATTTTATCATTGGCTATAAGCCCTCTTTGTTTCTCTCTTTTTTAGGATTTATATGAAATAAACTAATATATTTTTACATATTGTGGTTGGAGTTGTCATTTTCTGGTGCTTTCAAAACCCCACTTCTTCTTTCTTCAAAAGAAATTTTTTTGCATATTACTGTGTTGATATATGCCAAAACAAACATTCTTTTGTTGTTTCTTTAAAAGTGAATGTATTTTTAATGTCCTTTTCATGTAATACGGCATTATGGCTACTAGATGGCGCAGAGCAGCAATGCCTCTTAGCTCCATCTTGTGGCCATAATGCAATATTTCATGAGAATATTTGAAAATGAATTCCACTTGTAAAGAAAAAACGAAAGGATAATCGCCTTGGCATATATTCACACAGAGGGAATGTTCACAGATATTCACAGAGTGAATGGCAAATTGATGATAAATGAACCTCTAGTTGTCTCTAGCTAACATGCAGCTAAAAAATACTTTTTAGTAGGGTCACTAGCCTGAGGATTACTGGCAATAACTGAGCTTTCACATGTTTAGGAGAAAAGTAATGTTTTTGTCCTGTTGCAAAATAATAATAAAACAGGGCTCTACATCTACAATACTTATATTTATGAATAATAGTAACTATACACTTGAATACTTCATACAAAATAACTTGTTAGAATCAAATCTACAAACTGATTGAAGTTTCTTCTGACGGCATAATGAGAAAGTAAAAAACAAACATAGCAAAAACTAACTATAATGGCCCCTATTTTAACCTTAATGGTTTTATTTATAATGGCCCCAATTTTAACCTTAAAGGAGAACTATGGGGTTAGGGATTTTCCCCATAGTTCTCCTAAGGGTAACGCGAGGACACAAACTAGCGTCCTCCCGTCACCCTAAGCTCAGTATACCGTGAGCTACAGCTCGCGGTATACTGAGACACCGCAGCTAAAACGGATCCCGACAATTATGTCTGAAAACGCCCAGCTGCGTGAGTAACAGCTGGCTCTGCCTATCTAGAGGCAGAGCCAGCTGTAACCGCCCCCCTCCCCCGTCCGAGCGGGGAGGGGGGAATCCAGTCCCTCCCCTGTCACGGCTCTCTGCCGTGACAGGATCGAGAAGTGAGCGAACGCCGGTATGTGTTCGCTCACTTCCCGATCTACTGAGCCGACCTGTGAGAGTTTCATTGTCACAGGTTGGCTAGAACTATGAGGTGAGTGAAAAGCACTCACCTCATAGTTCTCCTTTAATGGTTCTATTTACATTTTTGCTTACAAGTTTATAAATGTAGATTTTTTTATTATGTGTTTATTACTTTACTGCTACTGTGCAGAATTATTATTCTAATTGTCAGTTAAAGTACCGCAGCGCTGAATACTGAAAAATGGCCTGGATGGGAAGGGGGTTTAACACCGCGGATGTCAACTGGTTAATGTAGGTGTAAAGCCTAACTGGATGACATTTTGTTTTATAAAGCACTGTACTGCATATCATAAACAATCCCCATATTTTTCATCCTTCTTTGCATTCAGTGCTGCTAATCTCCTCCAGCTCCTTTCAGCCACTTCCTGCCTACGTACACTTGTTCTAGTGTTTTCTGGGGAAGCTGCACTGAATACAATGCCACCCCCATTTTCCAAAAATTTGCTTTGACAAAATGTTTAGGTTTAAAACTGATATTTGTGCTGTAGAATAGGGTGACCACAGACCAGTTTAAAACAACATCATGAATCTCATTTAAAAAATCCAGTTACATCATATTTGACATAACACAGGCCCACTGTCATTAAAACATTTAGAAAGATGTCCCTTTAAGCCAGAGCCTGGTAATAGCTGTCATATATAATCCCAAAATAATCTAGCAGAAATATAAATTCGTAAGTCTGGTCTGGCTTGATCTGAAACTGCCCTTTCATACATATCCAGCACTCAACTGTGGTCATATTTTATAATTGGTACTTTAATGGAGCTAGCACCATAAAACAGCTATACACACAAAAGTTTAAGAGAATAACAATCAGTTTGATACCAAACACATCTATGCTATACTATATAGCAAGTGGATTGGTCACCAGGCCCGGATTCCCCACAAGGCCACCGAGGCCCGGCCTCGGGACGGCAGGGCGCAGAGGGGCGGCAGTGGTGTCCTTGTGGGGAAGTTGCCCTCTCTACATTCAGTCCTGCTTTGCACAAGCAGGACTAAATGTAGAGTGAGGGAGCCGATTTTTCGTTTACATGTGAACTCGGCGATGTCGCCGAGATCACATGTAAACAGTGTGCAGCCTCCTCCCGTCCCCCCTGCACTTACCTCTCTCCTCTGGTTCCGTCCTCCGCCGCCGAGTCCCTGACTGCAGTGAGCAGAGCGGCAGGGTTAAAAGTAACCCTGCCGCTCCGAGTACACAGTGAGAGGGGAGAGCTGTGCTCTTCCTCTCTCACCTGTCACAGGAGTTCCAGCACAGTACTGTGTAGAACTCCTGTATTGGAGGTGACAGGGTCAATAAAGAGAACCTGTCACCTCCAATTGCTATCACACAGGGGATTGTTTTCTCCTGTGTGATAGCAATAAAGTTAGGTG
>NW_017306359.1:2293046-2301651 GCF_000935625.1 Nanorana parkeri | reverse complement strand
AAAAAATAATTGAATAAATAAAAATTAAAAAAAATAAGAAGAAATAATTAAATAAAAAGTGATAAAAAAGCTTTTTTAAAATAAAACAGTAAAAAAAATTGACACTAACCCTGCCGCCCTGCCATCTAGTTCTCCATTGATGGGAAAGGGGAGGGGGTCGGCGGGCGGGGGGCAACACAGAACCTGGCCTTGGGGCGGCAGTGAGAGTAAATCCGGCCCTGTTGGTCACATCAGATTCTTCTAGTTGATATAGACATCTGGTTTATCAAATCGTAATTTCATTCTGTCCAACAATATGTTGGTTGTCAGATTTTAAATCCCTGCTATCTGGAAATATGGATATATATTGAATACCTGGCATTTAGGGAGTGTTTGCTGAGGTATAATAAAACACTTCTACCTCACACCCCTAAACTCTTTTGATTGGGTGGGGGGATGACTCAGCGACACCCCCTAGATGGCCAACAAAAAGCTGCAGCAATTGGCAGCTGTAGCTTTTATCTACCATCAAAATTATCATGAGGGTAATACTTAAGAGCTGATTACCTTAATACGTAAAACTGGACTTATTCTGAAGCAGATTGGTCCCTGCAAAAACCAAAGACCAGACGAAATTTGCTTAGTATTTTTCATTTTTAATCCCATTTATTTTACTGTTGTTAATGATCTGTTTTGTATTGTCTTTTCTACAAATATTGTCTTGCATTATTTATTTTTTTACTCTAATACTTACTCTGATACTTGGATTGTTCTCCTAGTTGGAAAATACCTGTGCAGATTCTGCTGGCAATGGTAATATCTGAGCTTTCAGTTGGAACATTGTGGTGGCAGCAGTGGAATCTGAGACTACCATGTCACACTAACTGTGTAGAGTTTGTATGTTATGATTGTGTCTTTATGTGGGTTTCTTTGAGATGCCCGGTTTCTTAGCACAACTTAGAATCATACTGGTAGGTTCACTGGCTACCACCTAAATCGCCTTTGTTTGTGTATATGTCTGTGGCAGGACGATGAGATTATAAAATACTGATTCAAACGACACTCTTTATACTCAAATGTGCTGGAGAATGTGTCAGCAATGTATACATGATGAATATAACTAAATAGTTCTGGTCACATAGCATCAGATGTTATTGATATAATGTATCTATCATGCTCTTCATGCATGTATCATGAATATGCTTTGGCAGGTTAATCTGTAAATCTAATTCCAATGGGAAAGCAGCAAAATAATCATTTGGATCTATGACTAGTCTCTGTTGAGTTTATACTAAGCACTTCATACATTTTTAAATATGACTTTGTCGTTTAGCTGTTAAACAATGTAGATGCCAATTTCTTTACTGGCAATGTCAGTTTACTGGAATCGAAGCCTTTCCTGGCCAGGTCTTTCATTACTTTTCTTTACAGCCATGCAGCAGACACTAGACTGTAAATCTACATACGATAAGCCAGCTCTAATAAAGAGGAAGATAGAAAATGGAGTCCCCAACTGGATATGTTATTGGTTTTCTTGCTAATCAAAACCATCACTTATTGTGTATTGCTCAGAGATTCATCACTAAGTAAAACCATTTCTGGCCTGATTTTATGGAAATCTGAAGAGCAGATATAATGAACAGACATGTAAAGGAAAAATATGTATTAAGTATTCAGAAAATATTTTCTAATAAAGAGTTAGACTTATTTATTCCACATTTGTAGATCATAAGACTGACAACATTTTTGCAAATCCTTCTTACAAATGTTGGTATTAAAACAAAAATAGCAGAAAGCTGGCTTACATCCAAAACTAACTTTAATATGTACGTATGTAGGATATTTTTGGGGACATTAGGATTTAAGCTGTTTTGAACACAGGATCTATTATGAATGGATTCATGATTTCTGTGAAGCACAGTGGAGTATATAAATGCAAAAAATAAATAAGAGATTGTGAAACAAATGTAGTAGCTCATTGTAAATATGGATTATAACACAAGTCATTGTTAAAGAGACTCTTGCATGAAGGTCGGGTGGGGGGACTGCTGCACGTATGATGTGTATGCACCTAGAGGTGACTGCTGATAACTTCAGCAGAGGCTGTCAATGCTGAACATCAAGCCACTCTTGGTAGCCACTTCTGCTAAGCCCCATCCACCCAGTTTTGTACTGGCCCATCCAGGGCCAGATTTACTCTCTCTGCTGCCCCAATGCCAGGTTCCTCAATGCGCCCTCCTGCATACAAATGATCTTGGCGACATCACCAAGATCACTTGTACAAAACAAGCGTCCGCTTCCCTGCTATACATTTAGCTCTGCTTGCCCAAAGTAGGGCTAAATGTAGAAAACAACTACCTTCCCAGTGCCCGGAACTGCATGTCCTGGGCATCAGGAGATAGGAATTCCACACCCCTGCTGCCCCTCTACTCCCTGCTGCCCAGATGCCAGGCCTCGGTTGGCCTTGTGGGAAATCCGACCCCGGGCCCATCACTTTGATGGGCAGCCTCAGTGGCCAATAGGAATGTGCAGGAGGAAGGAAGAAGAGGGCAAGCTTTAGTACATCAGGAAGTGCAAAATAACTGTGGCATTTTTGTTTAGTCCCTTTAAGTCATGGAAACTAATGGAATGAAGTACATGTGTATCCCTGAATATAAGCCTTTGTATACTGGAATCGGGTACAAAGCACATATCGCACCTCTGTGAAAATAACCACATTTGACTGGCATTTCATTACTCTCACCAGTTGGCGATTCAGCTAAGAGAAAGAAATTAAGTAAACTAAAATGTTCGGCATAGCCAGACACTACAGATTGCATTCTTTGTAAATTAGTGGTTGACTAAGCATATTTAGGAATTTAGTTTAGCCTTCCATATGAACAACATGAAATGGGAAATATTTTGTACATGGCAGGAGGCACATGAGAAGAGTGCCTGTAATGAACACCTCTGTATACAAGCACTAAGGGAACAATGTGCATGAAGATTCTTTATTCAGGAAAATAATTTTGCCCAAGGTTTGATGAAATTACACCAGTTTTAATTTAGCAGTATATGTACAATGTGACTGTGGGGTATGACAATTGTAGGCATCACATTCTAGAAGTGCACACTTTAGAAGATGTATATATTAAATTATAAATCCTATCACACACAAGCATTACATGTCTACATTATTAATTTGCAAAAAAAGATAAATGTTCTTTTATAAGTAGCCCAGCATTATTAGTATTACAGTATGCTGGGTTATGGAGGCCACTTTTCTTACCTGACAATGTGTTTTTCTTAGCTAGTGTTAATATCCAGTTTAATAGAGTATAATATCTGAGAGTATTAACCTGTACAGTCTATGAATGTGAAATCAGAGGGAAAACATTTCAATATCAAAGGTTCAGGTACAGTGCATAATGATTTTGATGTTTAATGCATTTCTGAATAAATTACTTTCAAGGGAGCAAGAATATGTTATTTAAACATTAAAATCTGTCGGTGATTCCTTTCTATTCTGCCTTTGACTCTAGTCTTAGTCTTTCTTTTGGGCTCCATAATTAATCTGATTGCCACCTGCATGAGCAATTGTCTGATTGATCATTCTGCTTTGCCTGATGCCAACCCTGAACTTATATGTTTTAGGATTCAGCTAGAATGCTCCTTGGACCTTAGTCCATAAATTAAGTTAGGTTCCATTCACATATGGCATTTGCTTATTCTGCACGGTTTTCAAAAACGCACAAATCTTAACGTATGTGTAGATTTCGTACGTTTGTGGCTATTACTATAGCCGAAATGTGTAGAATCTGCCTGGAAAATCACTTCCTGACTTTTTTGGAGGACGTGGTATCAAACAGCTAAAATTGTAAATGTACATTTGTATAGTGGACATGTCCCATAGTCCATCAGTTTTGGAAATAAATTCTTCACATCCTGTCCACTTTGCTAGGAACAACACCTCGGACACAAGAGGTGCTTCTCAATGTCCGCCCAGCTGGCCTCCTCATAGTTTAATTTGCTCTGATGCTGCGTGTTCTATCAGTGGTGTAGCAAACAATCGTCAAGGCATTGGAATTGCGAGCTCTACCAATAGCCAAAACCAAATCCAGAATCACACAGACCATGGTCCATGAGCAGGTTGAGGCCAGGTTGGTGGCTCAGTTGAACAACATCTACTCCATCTGGTATCCCTGTGCTGAACACTTTTTACCCATAGCTACTATAGAATACTAGAAGAGAACTTTGATGATGACCCTTTTTAAAGGCTTATTTGGCTATGGCTGGGTAAAATACTGTATATCCACATGATGTCATATAGGCTGATAAATCAAGAACAGCAGACATGAAGTTGTGAGATGTTTGCCATAGAAACAAGATCAGATTCCTTGCCACGTGCGAAAGTAATTTGAACCTATGGGCACCTTTTCTACTGTTTTTTGTTTTTGCTTTTGTACATCAGCCACTGTGTCCCTCAATGATCATATCTTTTAAGTGTTCATAATTGTATTTTTCAGTATCAGGTGAGTTTATTTCTAAATAATTCTATTTAAATAATTACCTACTGCAGCTGTCTGTTGTTTATGGTTTAGATGATATAATAATATAATCATATAAATGCAAGGTTGTTGACGCCTAGTGTTTATCAAATGTAAGTGACACCCCTCTCCTCAGATATAAAATGATCTAAAAGGCCAGAAAAAAACATCTAAGTCTTAGAGCTGGCACAATAGTAGAAAAGAAAATCTGCTACAATGCTTAGAGTTTTTGAGATACAATGGTTTAACTTTTGTTCTTTATTTTCTCCTAATAACATGATGCTAAAGTAGGTAGAATTACGTACCCTGCACTTCCATGGAAAACTTTGTAAAAATAAAAGTTCAAAAAGGGAACTATCAGAAAAAACAGAGAACTCTACAATAGAACCTGAAGTAAGATAAAGAGAGAATAGAGAAAGATAAGAAAGGAAACATAGATAGTAATGGGTTTATACCGTAGTCAGAAGAAAAGGTGAATTCTATCCAGTAAAACCAGGTTTTCCTAAAGGCCTCCTCCGTAAAGGCCTCCTCCGTATGATAGGGAGTCGCTGTTGGGTCTTCCATGGTACAGAGCTCTTGGATCTTGCAAAACCATAGAGAGAGGGAAGGAGGAGAGGTCTGCTTCCAACAGAGTGGCACACATGCTCTTGCTGCATTATTCAAATGTGTCAAAAGGGAATGCTTATGTGGACGCCTCGACAGAGAATTCACATGCAGATGGTACGCTTCAGGGTTGTCACCCAGGTCAATACCCGTCAGCTCTTGGACCAATGAAGGACACCTGTCCAAAACAACCGGAGCACAGGGCAATCACAAAAAACATGTAACATTGTGCCCATGGCTTGATTACATCTCCAGCACATGAGAGAGATTTGCAGAAAGATCCTGTGCAGGGTCTCTGGGAGTCTATACCATCTAGACAGGATTTAAAAAAAATAATTCCTGTATCCTGCAAGCCAAAGAAGCCTTGTGAGTGAAATAAAAAATCCGATCCCATTGCATCCCAGAAAATGACACTTCCAAGTCAGCTTCCCAATGCTCAATGAAAGTATGGGCAAAGCAGAACAAGACTGAGTAAGCAGTACATAAGAAAGAGAAAGAGTATGTTGGGCATGCTCCGGATCCAATCATAATTCGTCAAAAGGCGTCGAGTCTCCACAAAGTTCAGCGGCTTAAGGTAGCATAAGTAAAAAATGGCAAAGTTGGGGAGCGCTCCAGAAAAGAAGTGCAGGATTCACTAAAGCAGGAATCTCCTGAACTGAAGCCCACCTCCCAGAAAAAAAATGGCAAGCTCTAAACAGATTTGCCTGAAGGAGAGGCCTAAAAGCAGGTTCCAAACGTACTGAGGCAAGCCGGATCTCAGCACCTCCCGAATGTAATGACCAAGGGATATCCACCAGGGACTGGTCAAGTAGATATTGTTACACTTGGACCCAGAGTTTAAGAGCTGAATGTGTACACAAGTCTAGAGTTCTAGCCAAATGTGCAGCCTTGGGTCTGGAAAGCCAATCCCCCCTGGAGCTAATGTCTATGTAGCAAATTTCCACTAACGCGATGTCCACGGTTAGCCCATAAAAAGTTCCTAAATTTGTTACGAACTGCCTGAAGAAAGCCACCTGGGAGTTTAATAGGGAGGGTTTGAATGAGGTACAAGAGCCAAAGAAGGACATTCATTTTAAGAATATTGTATCTCCCAAACTAGGAAAAAATGTCCCTGGCCCAAGACTTAAGTTTCTTCCTAATTTCAGTGCACAAAGGCAGAAAGTTCAAAGAGAAGAATCTGTCCAGGGAAGCAGGAATAATTCCACAAAAAGCAAAACCTCCTTCAGCCACAAATTGAATCTTGTGTTCTAGGCAGGCCGCCCCATTACAGATGAGGGATTACACTGTGTGAAACATAAAAAAGAAACACCGGGCGCCTTTCCTGGTGCAAATAATCCTTTTATTTGTTTAGAAAGATTAAAAGTGATAAATGGTACTCACAAAAGAGGTGGATAAAAAGCGTGTTGGACATAAATCTCAGGATACATGCAGATACCTAGCAGTCAGAGAAAACAATCCAAATGTACTGCTAGACCAGCAGAAACAAGCTGACTCAGCTGAACGCATTTTCGGGGAGTTTCCCCTTCCTCAGAGCCAGAAACTCCCCGAAAATGTGTTTCTTTTTTAGGGAAGCAGGAATGCCTACCCCAAGATATTTGATATGCGACAAGGTCCATTTTACTCCAAAGTACAGTCAGTAAATAACCCAGTGAGTAGTCAAGAAGAACACCTCCAGCACTTTGGGATGCCAGGCAGGGAAACGGGATCGTCTGCCTTGCTTTTTAACATCATTCCTCTTATATAAATTGTCAGTTTATAACATGGGAATATAGATGCCAGATTACTTTTGAGGGGGAACAAACATTAGCTTTTTTAATATATATATTTTATTAGTAGCTGGGAAAAATGCCTTACCGTATTTATTATTCACAGCATACTTGTCCATTATGACATATTGCCCTCCTACATCACTGACAGTTCAGAGCTGTCCCACTTTAATCTATCCATGCTGTCACCATCTTCTCTGCCCTTTCTTTTGGATTTCACATCCTTCTTCTTCAGCCATTGGACAGCCACTGACAATGTATCCCCTGCATATGTGTGCTGGAGTTACATTGTCCCAGTACCTGGCTTTATTTTTTTTTCTTACAGAGGCTGGGAATGGGTTGGGAGTATATACTACACTGCACATGTGCCACGGGCATTGTGCACTACTAAAAAGATTGCTAGGAGCAAAATAATTAGTTTGTTTGCAATAGGGACATGCAAGGTCTGTTCTGCATAAAGGTGCAGAGGCTGGAAAGAGGTAGGTCAGGTATCAGCCAGCTAGCTGTGTGGTTGATAATTGTTTCACAGAGCTCTTGGGGTTTGAGGTATTTTTGGGTACTACCTAAACAAACAAGCACATGGACCTGGGGCCACCTTACAAGGTATAGTGCGTCCATGGGCTTTCTTTATTTAAGCAAAGATCAGTGTGCAAAATGCAGTAATGTACAACAACAAATAAAAAAATATATTACTGATCTAAATGTATTAAATTCAAATCTGTTAGGTTCCTATTGGATGTGAAAGATGTCTGCAATATACACATTTACAATACATATTTAAAATCCATTAACACTTGTTGGCTGGAAAAAGATTATTAGCTGCTAGCATCCAAACTAGCCATCTACACATGGTTTCATTGAGAAAAAAGGCAGTTGTTCATCAGGGGGTCAATAACCAAATACTCCAGTTCCAATTTACAATAATAAAGGTCGGGTAGTAAATTCTAGCAACTATTTTGGCTTTAGTGCAGTGACTTTTTTCATGTTGATAATAAGTGATTCCACACATTGCTGACTGCTTATACGTAACTGTGGCTTCAGCCAGTCGCCAATTCACATACTAATATACAGGCTTACATTTGTCTTCCTGAATTGGGCATTCATGCAACAGGAAATAGGACAGAGGAGACTTCATGAAGTGAGCCAATTGTGTTTACACATACCTGGGCAAGAAAAAGCAATCCATAAATGTGGATATGTGTATATTTTTCTTGCAGAGAATGTTTGGCCTAACTACATGGGTACACATTTTCAGTGACAGGTCAGCTGACAAAATTCATCATTGTGATGTGAGATTAATTTATGATTAGCCTGGTTAACTTGTAGGCAGTTTATTAACTCTGCAGCATAATAGCACATTACACCTAACTCTACATTTGACAGCACAGTGAATAGACACATTGTGTGAATTGTTAGCAATTGCTTTTGGTATATAAATCCTTTGCCCCTCCACTGTTTTCTTCTGTAAGGGTTTACTATGCTTAAACAAACCACATTGAGTTAACGGCACTTAATTTAATGGATCATTATAATAGTACTTTCTCAGTGGACAGAGTTTATGAGTTCACTTACTGCTTTAGAATGTGTTTTTTCTTGTTAAAATTACAAAATAAGTATGATTTTCTGTCTCCAACCCCACAATAGTTCATTCAGTCATTCAGGTGAAATGCATATAGTATTTGTTTATGTTAAAGACATAATATGCCAGTATTTGCAATACGTCTAATATAT